>NW_027185735.1:15085864-15087211 GCF_028583685.1 Petaurus breviceps papuanus | reverse complement strand
ACAAACTACACTTCAGGAAAACAATTAATCCATTCTCCTTCCAACCAAGGAGTCATTATTCTCTACCTTTCTAACCTACTACTTGTCTACTGAGGGGGCTTTTCAGGGATAAACTAATCAGAAGCCTAGGTAAATTTCTAACAAGACTTGGCCCCTAAGTATGAGTCTACAAAATTTGCTCCTCATGATTCTGAAACTAAAAAGAAGTGTGAGGACTTGAATTCTGAAGGCACTCCCCCACAACTGTCACCACACTTGTACACACTTGTAATCTTGTTGGATCAATTTCAATTTCATACCTTTTTACAATTCCTTCAGCTCCTGGGTTGTTCCTACACAAAATTTTAGAAAGCACAAAACTATGTACTTAACCCTTCCCACACAATTGGCTTTACCCTTTACCTCACCATCTCCCAACAAAAATTCCAAGCAAACATTAGGCTGGGAGGACAGAGCCTGAGCAGGCCAGAGGAAACCCACTGAAGATGTAGAAAATGCTTAGGAGACATACTGACTAGCTATTTCAACTCAACTAAAATTTTCATCAATGACTATGGGCTAAAGAAAGAATTCTCACCGGCCACTTTAATTATTTTCACATCTGAAAAATCACCTACACTCTTTTTCAAAATAGCAATTTGTATATTATTCTACTAAAACTTTGTTTTTTAAAAAATAATCTCTTAATAAATAAGTAGAAAAGGTATACATTCTCCTATATATCTATCCGAAACAGACTAAAACAGAGAGCTGCCATTGTTTCCATGATGCTCTTAATTATTCATATTATCAATGTTTTCAGAATCTGTTTTTTTGATGGCTTGGGAAGAGTCAGGCAGGGGACTCCCAGATGAGTGAGTGCTTGTTACTAAATTTTAGTCTACTGTATCACCTCAAAAATAATGGCTGCACGAAGTAAACAACAAAAAGTAGCTGAAAGAAATTCTTACAGAACACATTTTCAGGGAACATTATCATAAAGATTAAAAAATGAGTAAGAAAAAAAAAGACCTAATACAATGAATAGAGTAAAAGAAAGTAAGAAATCTCCAGAAGGAAAGAATAAGGCAGCCTTTCTGGAAGGGAGACTGGACATATCAATAACCATAACAGTAGTTCAGAATTGTTATAAGAAGTGTAAAGATCTCATAGATAAAAAACTGAAAATAGGATCAATGAAGGAATGTAAGAAAACAAACATGAGAACTCACAAAATAGAAAAGAATGTGGGAAATCTAATCCCGTTTACTGAAGTCAGATACTTCAGTATACCCATTGATATCCCCTGGCTTCATAGTAAGAAACTTCAATATACATACTGATGTCCCCTCAAATACCTAGCTTCCC
>NW_027185735.1:15070902-15085854 GCF_028583685.1 Petaurus breviceps papuanus | reverse complement strand
GAAACTTCAATATACATACTGATGTCCCCTCAAATACCTAGCTTCCCAATTCAACAACTCTTTCTTGAAACTTCAATATACATACTGATGTCCCCTCAAATACCTAGCTTCCCAATTCAACAACTCTTTCTTCATGACCTACATCTTTACTCCACCTCAGTCACCCACTGAGTGACTGATATTCTTCTTTCTATTCTTCATTCTCACCATAACATCTTCTGCCACCTGGAACCTCTCCACAAACACACCATCTCTTAATTCATCATTCCTGCTCTGAACGCATTATTCTCCATTCTAAAGCCTTGCTTCTAAGGTTAATGTGTTCAACTATCCACTACATTCTGCCCTTGAATCCTTTTTCTCTTTGTGCTACTGCCACTCAAGATTTGCTAAATTCAATTCTGAGTTGCCTCACACCATCTGTATTCTCTGCTCCTAATTCAGGTATAGCTCAAAGTTGCTAAAATTATACCACTAGCATTCTAAATGCACTATTTAGTTCATTTTGTTTCACCTGGGCCTTCAACTCTACACAGCAATCCTTCTATTCTTCCCTGACGAACTGTATGGCACTTCTCAGAGTGGCTGCTCCAAACTTCTTCTTGTCTATTTCAGACTCCTCCTTTACCTCTCCCTCTTGGTAGAGGGCTTTTTTTGTACTTTACTGAGAAAAAGAAGCTATCCATTGTGAACTCTCTCTTCTCCCTTATTCCTCTCTCAAAATCCACTAACATCAATCTTGTCCTTTGCTCCAGTATTTTAAAAGGTGTTGTTACTTAGTTGTTTTTCAGTCACCTCCAACTCCTTATGACCTCATTTGAGGTTTTCTTGGCAAAAATGCTGAAGTGATCCAGTTCATTTTACAGATGAGAAACTGAGGTAAAGAGGGTTAAGTGACTTGCCCAGGGTCATACAGCTAGTAAGATTTGAATTCAGGAAGAGGGGTCTTTCTGATTCCAAGTCCAGCATTCTATCCACTTTGCCACCTAGCTGCCCATCTGAAGATGCCCCTTTCTTTCCAAGTGTAATTTCTCCTACTTGATTCCTTGAAGTACTTCTTGCACCTCATACTCATAAAGTTAGAGTTGGATGTAATTCAGATGTCAAGTAGTCTAAACCCCTTCATTTTACAGAGGAGGAAACTAAGACCCCGGGATATTAAGTGACTCAACAATTTTAGTAGCATCAAAAGCAGGACCTGAATCAAAGCCCTTTACTTTCAGAGATAGTACTCTTCCTGGAAACTTTTTCCTTTAATCATTCCCTCTTACTTCCAATCTTTGCATATCTTACAGTTCTTTCTCTGCATTCTACCATCAAGTCTAAGAATTTCTTATTCTCAAAAAACCTTCACTTGACCTTGTCATTCCCTTGATAAGCTGACATAAGGTTATTTTCCTTTACAGTCAAACTCCAAGAAAGAGTTGAATATGCTTGCCATTTCTTCACCTTCCATAATTTCTCAACATATTGCAATCTGGTTTCTGACCACACCATTCAGATGAAACTGTTTTCACCCAGGTTACCAACAATCTCTTAACTACCAAACTAATATCCTCTCTTCAATTCTTATTTCCTTTGAGTTCCTTACACCTGACAACCACCCTTTTTGTTCTGAATAGTCTCTTCTCCTTTGCCTTTACATATCTGATCCCTCTTTTGAGCTCTTCCTGAATATCTGACTGCTCCTCATTTCCTTAATTATCAATCATCTTGCACCCACTAAATAAGATTTTCACACAAGACTCTGTCCTAGACTCTCCTTTACTTATCATCAGTGATATCATCGGCTCTTACGTAAATGCCTAACAACTAACCAGATAATTCCCAAATTCATAATTTAGAACTCTGATTTTTCTCCTGAAGTCTAGATCCTCATAAAGATCCCTTAAAAAGAGAACACTTCCAATGAATATTAGAGATATTTTATGGATTGTTGGTATGGGGAAGTAAAGTACTTCAAGGATCATTTTGGTCCACAAGCAAATGGATTATATTAAATGCCCGATGGATAGTTCTTGAAATGTCCCAAGTGTAACTCATTTCCTCTTCCAAATTCATCATCCCTCCTCCAAAGTTCCCCATTTCTATAGAAGGCATCAATATCCTTTTGGTTCCCTAGGCTGCACTTTGAAGTCACTTTTACCCTCTCCCTCACCACCCGTAACCAATCAGTTGTCAAATCTACTTCCACAATACCTCTAGCATCCATCCCCTTCTCTCCATTAATATAGGCACTAAGCTAATTCAGCCCTTTCTCACCTCTTAAAAGAGTGTATGTGGTATAGTGGATAGAGTACTAGATTTGTAGTCAGGAAGACCTAGCTATAAATCCTTCCTCAAAAACATACTAGCTGTGTGATCCCAGGCAAATCACAACCTCTGTGGGTCTCAGCTTCCTCATCTGTGAAAGTAAGTGCCTGTACCCAATAACATCTAAGGTCTCCTCATTTACTGAATTTATGATCCTATTTTTTTGCCCAGACTGTTGCAATAGTTTTCCAAGTAGTTTTCCCAACATCTATCATTTATTTTTGCCAAATAATCCTTCACACAGATGTCAAATTAATATCCATAAGACAAATCTTCGTATGTCATTCCCAAATGCACAGTGTGACTAGAATGTTACTTTAGGGTACCAACATCTAAACGGTCAGGTTTCCCCCTTGAATAAACATCCCTGAATAAACACCCCAATTCCTTCTCACCTCATGTGACTCTACCAGTTCATGCTCTCCTAGGCCATCACCCTATCTCCCACCCCCACCAATTATTATGGAAATAAAAGTCAGACTCTTTAGAGGATAAGCAATTAGTACAAATGCACCATAGTTGGATTGTCCCTGCACCCCTCCGATCACCCCAACTCCCTTATAACTGTTTTTGTCCTATTAGAAAAAATCTTTGATGTGGTTTCATTTTGTGACAGCAATGATCATTGTACTTCTACTGACACATAATGTCTGACCTTGATCAGATGAAACCAGATTGAACCAGGATAATCAGTTGAGGGCTAGACTTTGTGCCATGTTATACACATATTTCATTGAGCTTTTATTGTGTTTTTAGTGATCTGATTTTTAAGAACGAACATGAGCGAGTTATAAAGAGACATGAAAGACATAAGGAGACATGACAAAGTTGTCCCTTAAAAAGAGAACACTTCCAATGAATATTAGAGATATTTTATGGATTGTTGGTATGGGGAAGTAAAGTATTTCAAGGATCATTTCAGTCCACAAGCAAATGGATTACATTAACATGCAAAAGAAAGACGTAAAAAACAAAAAAAAATTTTTTTTAATTACAAACTGTGAAACAGTCTAATTAATCCTCAAAAATCAAGCAAAGACCCTCAGAAGGATCTGGCAGCTGTAGTTGAAAGAACAGCAAAAAGATCAGTTGAAAAATAGTTGCCAACCACTGCGATGAAAGAAAAAAAATGCTTGTCATGGGCAAAACAATGCAAAGACTGGAGTACTGAAGATGGTAGAAGAGGTAATTTTGAGTACCTTAATAGCCAAAAGAGTCAACAGCCCCACTCTCAGAGGTCTAGCTCCTGTTCCACAATGCTGTTATGCTTAAAGCTAAACTGTGTTTTTGAGAGAGAGAGAGAGAGAGAGAGAGAGAGATGTCCTTTTTGCTACTCATTCATATTTCCTGACCCACATGGTCCCCTCACAGATGCCATGGCAGAACCTCTGTCTGAAAACCCTATGTAAACCTAAGCCACCAGTGACTCTGGCCCTTCTATATATCCCACTGCTCACTCAGACCATCACTGGGCATGTTGCCAAAAGGACAGTGGAAGAGAAGTCACATTCAGCTTTATCCCTGACTGAATTGCTGTTTATCTGTCCATACTCACTTTTTTATTCAAAACTACTGTTGGAAGACATCCAATAAAATCTGGGCCTCTTCATCATTAGATAACATTCATACACAAAAATAGGGGGATTTTTTTTCTTTTAAGTTCCACTGGACTCAAAATTTTGGTCCTCATTGTGGGAATAATAAATGTATCAATATACTGAGAAACAGAATTGCTCCAGAATTACAGAAATTCCCAAATGGACATGGAATATTGCAAACCACCTAGCACTATGCCACACATCCACAAAAAGTTAAGAAACCTATCTGAATGATGGGATAAACATGCATAACTGGCCTAGGAACTGAAGAGATTGAAAACCTATGGACTATAATCAAGAGTAGAGTTAGAAAAACGTACTGTTTCAAAGGTACATTTCAAAGGTACATCCAACATGATCAAATGTAGTTTTATGAAGAATTAAAGAATATTTGTCAAAATCTTGTGAACTCAATGCCAAATCATATAATGGATTTCAGTAAAACAAGACATATTTCAAGTTAAGAAGCTTTAAAAAAAAAAGATGTTAAGAGTCACAAGGTTTATCATATGTCAATAAATATAATTATTTTATTTTGTTCCAGTTAATTCATACATCACCTTAGGATGGAATACAAAATCCTCAGCCTGGCATTTAAAGCCCTTCATAATCTATGCTTAATCTTCTCAGATACTTCATACTACTCCCTTGCATGGTGTTCTATATTCTAGGCAAATGATCCTACCTCAGTATCTCATCCTTATGTGATACCTGGAATGCATTCTATGTGTATATCCAACTCTCAGAATTCGGCTTCCTTTAAAAGTTGGCTCATGGGATGCTTCCTATAGGAAGCCTTATTTCATTCCCTCCAGACATTATTGCCTTACCTCTCCTGAAACTGCCTTGTAGTTATTTATCAAATTTCGTCTGGTATTTTCCTGGGAGGATTTAAGCTCTGTAGAGAGGTTTGGTTTTGTGTGTTTTTTTTTGGCTTTGTAATCCCACTGCTTAATACAGTACCATGCTCACTGCAAACATGTTTGTTGAATTAAATAGGGATGAATTAACAAAAAAATATGAACAAAAGACGATTTAAATGGAAAATAAAAATGTCATCCTACATGAGATGTAAAGGACCAAACCACAGAAACAATCTCAAAAGTATACCAAAGGTAATTAATAATAATGAAACAATCTAACAAGATGTATAGATTACAACTACAGCAATACTTATTGGAAAATATATATTCCTAAACACTGATATTAACAAAAGAAAATTGATGAACTAAGCATGCAATTTTCAAAAACCTATAAGAAATTATCTCTTATGTGACCTAAATATTAAAGATCATACCATAAAAAATTAGAAGAAAACAAGATCAGATGAGTTTCACAGCTTGGCTAGAGGGTGAATGTATTACCAAATAAGGGACAGAGGTGATTACAAAAGATAAAATAGCTCATTCCAATTACATGAAATTTTGCCACAAAATTAATGCCACCAGGACTAGAATTTCCTACACCATCTGGGGAAAATATGTATAGCAAATAAATTTAATAAGGGTCTGATATTCAAGATACATAAGCAATCAGCAGAAATATTTAAGAGTAAAAGCTATTCCCTAATAATTTTTTAAAAAAATAAACAATTCTACAATGAAACTAACTATACTACTAATCATATGAAAAAATGCTCAAAATCAATAATACTAAGAGAAATGAAAATCAAAACAAGTCTGAGTTTCCAGTATATATGCCCATTATATATGTGTGTGTGTGTGTGTGTGTGTGTGTGTGTCATTATGCCCATCCAAAGATGACAAAAAAAGGAAATAGTCTATGTTGGAGGGCTTCTGTAAAGATGAGCAATGTGGTAGAGTTGTGATGAATTAGTCCAAATATTCTAGAAAGTAATTTGGAATTATGCAAAGAAAGTGACCAAAAAGGCCATTCATTATCCATTGGTCCTGACATCCCAGGGCATATACCTCACGGAGATTAATGATGAAAAGTAAACCTCTCAGTCATCAAAATATTTATTTTTTGTAATAGTGAACAAGTAGAAAAAAAATAGATGTCCAACAATTGGGGAATTACTAAACAAGATAAATAAATGTATTTTTAAAATTACTGTATTTTGTTTAAAATGATAATTATGATGAACATAATTCTCAATATTCATAGAAAGCTTTTTATGATGGATACACAATGAAGTAAATAGAATCAGGAAAACACACATTAAAAGGTTCTTAACCTTTTATTTGTCATGGCCTCCCCTCTGGAAGTGTGGTAAAGCTTTTCATTCCCTTCATAGAATAATAGTTTTAAAAGCACAAAACAAAATATATAAGATTACAAAAGAAATAAATTTATGTTGAAATATATTTATCAAATTATTTTTTAAAACAAGTTCATAGACCCCAGGGTTAAGAACTCCTAAAATATATAATGACTACAGCAATGTAAATGGAAAGAAAAAAAAAGAAACAGTAAAACAACTGAAGCCAAATGCAATGAAATTTTAATGACCAAGTTTGGTACCAAAGAAGAAAGATAAAAAGGCACTTCCATCCATTCCTTGAAGAGGAACTATACTTCACAATTCCATAGTAGATAAAGTTAAGAACATTTTTTCAACATGCTGATTAACTGGGGCTTTTTAGTATTTTTTTTGTTTTTTTTTAATTCTTTATTATAAGGGATAGTTCTCTATAACAGTGCAGGGGAAAAGAATATAGCAGGAAGTGTAGGTCGTGAAAAAAAACAAAAGAAAGCAGTAAAATTTATTTTTAAAATTCATAATCTTTAAACAAGCAAAAAAAAGATTTTAAAAATTAAATGAGAAAGTGAAGTGAAGCTTTTAAAAAATTAATATAATATTCAAGAGTTGTTCTTTTTTAAAAGTAACAAAATTAATAAACCAGCAGATAATTTGATCCAAAAAGAGTGAACAAATATAAGAAACAAAAATTTAAAATCCATCTTTTCTCTGTAACCAACAAGCTATTTTCAGGGAACATTCTTTGTAATGGGGTTGGTTTGGATGTTTGTTGGGAAATGTCTGCTGAGTCAAAACAAAATAAATCAATTTTTTAAAAAACCAAATAAAATCAAAAGAGAATATTTACTGTGAATAGAAAAAGAGAAAAGTTATCAGAAATTACTATGTCAAATTAAAAGGAAACAAAACTAAAAATATAAGTGAAATGGATTAATATCCTCAAAATTTTAAAATACTAAAACGTAAAATAGAAGATAACTCAAAAATATGAAACAGAGAACACAAGTAACTCAATCTCAAGAGAAATTAAGCAAGCCATAAATGGACTCTCAGAAAAACTCTCAGTCCAGACAGATTTACAAATAAATTCTATCACATATTTTAAAAATAAATAACCTTTTTATATATTATAAACTCCCCCCCAAAAGAAGGGAGAATTAATACTTTACCAAACACCTTCTACGAAACAAATATAGTCTGAATTCCCAAATTAGAGAGAAATAAAGCAGCAAAAGAACTGTAGAATAATATCACTAATGAACTTATATAGTATCTGTGACTTCAGGAAACCTCATCATGTGGGAGCTTACTCTGTCAATGCTGTGGCATTAAGAGGTGAAGTAACTTACCAAGAGTCATATACCTAGTAAATGTGAGAGACAGAATTTGAATTTTCCTACTCTAAGCTAAGCAAGCTATCTACTACACCATGCCACCTTCTCACTAATGAATACCTACACAAAAATATTCAATAAAATGTTGGCCAAAAAAAAAGAAGTAGTATAATAAATCACATTAATGATCAATGCATACTGAAAAAAAATTCTAAAAAATAGAGCTTATGCTAAAAACAATAAAAAGCAAAAAGCAAGGCTTTTTCTTATAACCACAAGTTACTATTATCTATAATGGATAAATACTGAAACTTTTCCCAATAAGATCAGGAAATAAGGATGGTCACCATCACCATCAATGTTATCATTGGATATACTAGGTATAAGAATAAAACAAAACCCCAAAAGAGGATTTAAGGGAATAAGCATTGGCAAAAGGAGGCAAAATGATCTCTATTTGTAGATGACAGTTTATTTAGAATCAAGAATCAAACAAAAAATAATCAAGACAATTTCTTCAGCAAATGAGATAATATATGTAAAGGGAGCGCTTTGAAAACCAGAGTTACTATTTTTTCAGCAGGATATAAAAGAAATAGACAAAAGATCACTTTCCAAATGTTACTACAAATAAAAACTGGGGAAAGAGTTATGTTGTTTAAATTAAAAACAAAATGCATTAAATATTTAGGAGTTAACTTACACATATATTGGGTTTATATAAATAGGAATACAAAACAATTTACACAGAAATAAAGAAAATGAAAACATATACAATAGTTAAGAATAAACTATCCCAATATAGTAAAAGTAACAATACTATTCAAATTAATTAATCTACAGATATAGCACTAAACCAAAGTGCCACAGTGATATTTTAGAGAACTGAACAAAACAATGACAAAATCACTATGAAACAAGAAAAGGCCAAATGCAACCAGAGAAATAATGAAAAAAAGTAGAAACTAAGGGGGTCTGGCATGAGCAGATCTCAAACTATGTATTATATGGCAGTTATTATCAAAAGTATTCAATATTACCAATCAATCAACAAGCATTTATTAAGCACCTACAATGTTCCAGGTACTGTGCTAGGCGATGAGGATACAAAGACAAAAACGAGACAGACCCTACTCTCAAGGAGCTTACACTCTTGTGGTGGAGACAATATATACATATGCAAGTATATACAGAATAAAAACAAAATAAATATAAAAGAGTTTAAAGAGGGAGGGCATTAGCAAGTAGGAAGAATCAGTAAGAGGCTTTAGCTAAATCTTTAAGTAAGAAAGGGATTCTATGAGGTGGTGATAAGGAAAAAGTACAATCCTCAGAGGGAGTGCATGGGCATCAGAGATGGAGTGTTGTCTAGAGGAATCCAAAAAAGGCTAATTTTCCTAAACTATAGAGTGCAAGAAAGGGAATAATATATAATGAAGCTGGAAAAGGAGGCAAAGGCCAAGCTGTAAATGACTTTTAAAAACCAAAGATAAAAGTTTATATAGGGAACTACTAGAGTTTATTGAATGAGGGAGTGACAGTCAGAATTGCACTTTTAAAAAGTCACTGGTAACTGTGTGGAGGATGGACTGGAGTAGGGAGAGACTTGAGGCAGGGAGACCAATTAGGAGGCCACTGCAATAGTCCAGGTGAGAGGTGATGTGGGTCTAGATACTAAATAAAAATAGAAACATTGATCAATAAAATAGATCAGATAAGCAAGGAAATTCATACAACAGTCTAGTCTTCAATAAATCCAAGAACATAAAATATTAGAGATAGAATTTTTTTTATTCAATAAGAACTACTAGGAAAATTGGAAAGTAATTTGGTGGAAAATAGGTCCAGCCCAGCATTTTATAATACATAACACAGTAAATTCCAGATAAGTAAACAAGCTAACGGTTTCCATATTGAAAAGAGTAGCAGGTTCTCTCTCCTAACTTAATAGGAAAAGTATCTGTAACCAATAATGATACAGAGCATATTATAAAAGACAAAACAGATTATTTCAACTGCATAAAATTTAAAAGCTTTTGCACAAAGAAAATAATTTCAGCTAAAATAAGAATTGAAAAATATTTGCATTAAACATCTCCGATAAAAATCTGACATTCAAAATCTAGAGGGAATTAACACAAACTTTTAGGAATAAAAGCCATTCCCCAATTGACAAGTAATCAAAGGATATGAACATAATGTTCTCAAAAGAAATGCAAACTACCACCAATTATCTTTTAAAAGTGTTTTAAAAATCTCTACTAATTGCAGAGAAGTCCAAATTAAAACAATTTTTGAGATTACCTCACATCAGTGAAAATAGCAAAGATTCAATGTCATAATAGATACAGGGGGGACTCAAAAGGCACATAAATTCACTTCTTGTAAACTGACAATCATTTTGGAAAACAATATAGATTTTGCAAGAAAAATTACAACATTGCTCATGTCCTTTGACACATCTAACTCACTATTAAATTTAAATTCCAAAAAAGGCTACTGACAAGAAAAGTATGAAAATATCCATAGCACCAGCAGAACCACAAACACTTTGGTCATCCAGTTAGTCACAGAGTCAATAAATCTTAGTCAACTAGCAATGACAGCTGAGACACTGATTCCCCCACCCAAGACTGATCCAGATCAAAATGCCTAAGTTACAGAGAAAGAGGAAATCACTCACTGGTGTTCCTCTCCAGATCCAACACCATATCTTACCTTGGCACATGATGGTTGATCTTGTAAGCATTGAAGACCTCTTCTATCTTATCTTCTACTTTTGCCTAGTAAAGAGGCAGGAGATGGGAGAGAGAAAACAGAAATGTAGATAAGAAGTCTATTAAGACCTATTCCCTTAGAGAGTTTCTGCCAGTAGCAACCAATCAGTAACTATTCATTAGTGCCTACTATGTGCCAGGCACTACACTAGGTGCTAAGGATAAAAGACAAAAGTGAAAAAGATTCCTGCTATTAAGCAGCTGACATTCTAACTGAGGGAGACAATGTGTACACGGATAGGATTATTCAAGATAGATATAAGAAACATTCCTTGGCTAATGAGAAATTCGTGTCCACCTATGATACTCTTACCATGTTTACATTATCCTGTCAGATCTATGTAATAAAGAATGTTACAAATTCCAAAGTTCACTATAATTTGTGCTTTTAAGCTACAATGTAGTTTTCTCTAAGGTTAACTTCAAAAACATACCCTCTACTGGCCCTGCAGTCAGGAGGACCTGAGTTCAAATGCAAGCTCAGACACTTAACACTTATTAGCTGTGTGACCCTGGGCAAGTCACTTAACCCCAATTGCCCTCCCTTCCCCCCCAAAAAAAATACTTTAAAGGTGTTTTATTTATATATATATATATATTTATATAATACAAATTGCCTTGCAGTCCCTAGGTACTTACAGTACTGGAACTGTCTCTGGATTATTTATGCTATTAAAGGGAAGGGCAATAAGAATACTCTAAAATAAATAGGCCAAAAGGAGGTGTCAAACATGATACTGTCATTAACACTTCAAAGTGTAGTCCAAACTAGATTAAAATATAACTGGTATATATTTAAAAACAAACAGAACATAGCTAATGTTAATATGTGGTTTTCTAAGTCATTATACAAAAGAAGAGATCCTTATGTAAAGGTTTAGTGGCCCCAGTTTCTATCTTAGTTTGATACCCCTAATCTAAAGCATTTGCAGTTAGCTTTGTAATTTGTATTGAAGTGACTTGAATAGGGGCATATATTTGATATGTCAGGAACTCAACACACTTCAAAGGCCATCAGTAAGTTAGACTGAACTATTTAGAAAAAAGTGGAAAGATGTTCCGATTCTTAAATTTCCCATTTGTTGCATTTTACCTAGTGAAAACAGCACCCTTCATACTAAGAAGCACTAACCTAAAGCAGCAGCTGTTCTTTTTCTAAATTGCTTTATTTCTAATTCACACCTTCCCTAAGCTGGGAAACAATTAAATATAGTTCCTTTATTTAGGCTTTAAGGGGGCTTTAAAGCTGAATGATACAGAAAAGTAAATAGAATAGTGAACAAAGGACTTAAGCAGCTATTCTGCTAAATTATGTCAAAAGCAAGATATGCTTAGTAGACATTACAAGGTCAGACTCTGCTGACTAGAAGAAACAAAACTAAATAGAAAGACCTCTCTCAAACACAAGCCTACTTGAATCCATATGCCTCATTTAAAACTGTTCAAAGGCTAGTACAAAGCAGCCGTGTCAAACTCAAACAGAAACTGATCCGTAAGCCATGTACTGATTTAGAAAACCTGTGAGCCCCAATTTTGACACCTCTGATGTAAACAGCTAAACCTAACATCTGCTCAACATTCAGATGCTTCCAATGAAAAAAAAGTCTACATCTTAGAACTCTCCCCTAAGGAGCCCTTCCCTCTTCAGGACCTATGTGTCAAACCTTAGATCCAAGTAGCCAGTGAATAAAGGAGATATTTACTTCTAGGCTATATCTGAAAATATAGGAGACACTTACTTCTAAGTTATATCTATACATTCCAGGTTACTTATCTATACATTCTATACAAACATATTTCTCTCCACCAAGAGGAAAACGTCAGCATTATTATTCTAAGTAACACTGTGTACCTTCTCCAAAGGTTTTCAGATTCTTTTTCTTCCTTCAAGACAAGCTGGTATTGATTCAAAGCAGTTTTATAACTAACTAAAACTTGAATATTTCAAGCTTCAAGCTGCAATAATAACCCAAATATTCTAGGTCTATGGTTCACAACAAAGATTTATTCTTCACTGTGAGCAAATAACTGCTTTTCTCATTTTCTCTTAAATTGTATATACTCTGCTATCCTAAGAATAGGACAAATTTTTAGCAGAAAACTAATTCAATAAAGGCTTTTCAGAAAAGCTACTATATCCTAACATTTTTTCTATCAGAAAGAACAAAATCTTCAACCTTAATTTTAAAAATATTATTCAACACCCATGAGAGTTCTAAGATATGGGCTTTTCTTCTCTTAAAACCTAAATATCTTAATGATGAGGAGATGCCAAGCTCATCATTTTACATTAAACTTCAAACGGTTTTAAATGAGTCATATTGTGGAGCCTCCTGAAAAGATCTATAACCACTAAAACAAGTCTGATCTGATCATCTACACAGGCAAGACCAAACATATAATGAATGTCTACTACCAATATTATGACCTGCAATCATAGAAACAACCTATAGAGTTTGTCTACCACTAAGTACATCTAGGAAAGAAGAGGGAAGGGAAGGAGAAAGGAATAAGCATGTATATAATGCTTACCATGTGCCAAGTACCATGCTAAGTGCTTTTTCACAAATATTATCTCATGTGATATTCACAATAACACTGGTAGGTAAGATGTTGTTATTACATGCATTTTGCAGTTAAGGGAAATGAGGCAAACAGAGGGTAAGTGATTTGCCCAGGGTGATACAGTTAGTATCTGGGGCCACATTTGAACTCTGATATTCCTGACTCCAGGCCCAGAGCTCAACTGATTGTGCCACCAGCTGCCTCCAGACCGTACAAATGGCAATGAATTTGCTCCGGTGTAAAACAAGTGGAAGAGGGTAGCCTGGAATATCTCCAGGAAATTTCACAGTTCCTTTAATGATGTCAACCTTGTCCTAGAGGCAAAGGCCTAAGAGATAAGTGTACACACACACACACACACACACACACACACACACACTCACACACACAGAGTCTACCAGTGTTGTGTGTGGCTGTCAGACAGAACAATCCTGAAAGAATTAAAAGTGAATATCATAAATAGGGTGTGATTGTAATGGAATATAAATATTCCCCTGTATTGGCTTGGTTTTCAAATTGATTGTGTTAAAACCCAGAGCTTGTTAATCCCACCTGTGGGATGGACTTGTTGATGTCCTGAACTGGGAGGAGCTGGTGACGTAGATTTTTGGAGAGACAAGAGAGAGGCAGAAGAACTTTTTGGAAGCAGCACCTCGTGGAGGCAGAGAGAGACTGAGAGAATTGCTGGGGGGCCACTTTGAATTGCCCTGGACTTTTGAGACCTGCCCCCAGAGCTGCCAAGGACTGAGGAGACATGGCTGTTTTGCTGGTACTTTGTCTGTTTTGATGTTGTTTTGCCAGATTTGTCCACTGGTGAAAGACAGTCCTGTTGAAGAAGTCCTAGAACCTGGCTGTTGGCTAAGAGGTCCTGAGACTGTCCTGCAGACAGAGAGTGAATACTGTCCACTGGTGAAGGACAGTGCTGTTGTTGCAGGGGTCTGGAAACCTTTCTGTTGGTTCAGAAGCCCTGAAGAAGAATTTTCTTGTTGTATGTTTACAGAAATCCTGGGAGAGGGTTTTGCTAATGTTTTCAGGGGTTCTAGGATTGTTCTGCAGTCAGAGGATGAATTAATGAAGAGACTGGCAATGTATCTTATGGCCTTGCTAAGCCTTGTCTCCCCAGGAACTAAGATTGCTGAGAACTTGCCTCACGTCAAGATGAAGAAAAGACCTCCATTTGGGTATTAAGTGCTGTGCTTAAACTTGATGTAACTCTGGGGTAGATTGAATTGTGATCCAGGGGTGGGGAACTTTTGACCTTTTTGTGTTCTATGGTTGAACATGAATGTACTTTACTTATGATTGGAAACTAATCTCCATTTGAGAAGAGGGGCTTTGTGATGGACTAAATGAAGGTACAGCCTAGGGGTAGAGTAGTATTTAGAACAGGGACTTTGTAATTGATTGAATGAATGGAAGGTCCTGGGGTGGGGTAGTACTTGGAGATTATTTAATCACACTTAGTAAATGTTGTATTTTGAATAATGTCATATTTTGATCTTCTCTGTTCTTACTTTGTCACTGAATAAAATGGAGAACACCTATGCTGGTATTCTGAACCTTGGGAAGTTGCCTTTGCTTGGCATTACATTACATAGGGTAATGGAAAGTTACATGACTGTGTATAGACTACAATAAATAACCAACAAGGAACTTCCAGGAGCAATTTATTCATTTATAAAATGAGACTGGTCTAGATGATGTTCATATTCTAGATCCTAAGATACTATAGCATATTTTTATACAACTATTGAAAATGAGGGTCAGATTTTTTAAAAGACAATGTTCCCAGGAGGGGAACTCCAAACTGAATTCACCTCACTGTGAAGTTTTAGTTTGAAAATGACCTTAACTGTGAGAGATCTCCAGGGCTTCGTCCTAGGACCCTATTCTCTTCTCCATCTATACTTGGTAATCTCCTCAGTTCCCATCTCTACAGTTAACTTCCAGATCTGTATGTCCATGCTCAGACTCCCATCTCCAGCATCCTACTAGATATCTAAAATAGGATGTCACATAAACATCTTAATCTCAACACATACAAAACGTCACTTGTTATCTTCGCCCCCAAATCCTCCCCTCTCCCAGGCTCCCTAAGTGTACCCCTCAGTGTCACATCACACTCTTCCCGTTCTCTCATC
>NW_027185735.1:15030060-15070892 GCF_028583685.1 Petaurus breviceps papuanus | reverse complement strand
TTCTCTCATCCTACACACCCAGTAAGTGGACACCTTAGTGTCAGATCACGCTCTTCCCGTTCTCTCATTCTACATACCCAGTAAGCTGCCAAATCTTGTTTCCTACCTTCACAACATCTTTTGTATATTTCACCTTCTCTCCACTCACTTAACCAAACCCTAGTTCATGCTCTCATCACCTCTCGCCAGGCTACAGCAATAGTCTTTTGGTTTGGTCTTTCTGTTTCAAGTCTGTCCTCAGTCTAGTACATCCTCCACTCAGCCTCCAAAGCACAGGTCTAACCTACTTCCCACTCGATAAACTTCAGAAGCCCCCTATCACCTACAGGATCATATATTAAATCCTATTTAACATTAAAGTCCTTCACCTCCTGGTCCCTTCCTACCTTTCCAGTCTTTTTATACTTTACTCCTTTCCACATACTCAACAATCTAGCAACACTGGCCTATTTGCTGTTCCTTACACATGAGACCCCATCCCTCAATTCTATGTCTTTTCACTGACTGTCTCCAATGTTTATAATGCTGTTCATCTCTTTCTACAGGCTTCCTTCAAAGAAATGCAAAAATGTGGTGTCTGCTCAAGAGAGAGTAGGAATCCTTAGAGAGCAGAGATGACATTTTTGTATTTTTATGAATCCCAGCACTTGACACAGTGCCTGGCATATAGTAAGTACTAAATAAATGCATAATGATTATTGACTGACAGGAAGGAAATTAAGAGAGACAATAACTTTGAAAGGAGTCAAATCCAAAGGCATCAGAACACAACACTCCAAGGCTTTCAAATTCACATTCAAGCCAAACTTTCAGCAGTTATACAAAACTCTTATCTTTTCCTAATGCTCCCTTTATTAATAAATCACATAAATTTCCATGGTCTCTTTCTCAAAAACTTCCAAATTCTGTGTACCCTCCATTTTCAGCAAAAGAATCATAGGAAATGAAGTTATTGGTGGGGAACAACACAGTAGCAGTTTAATAGTGCTATAGCAACAGCAAATAGCAAAGAGTTCAAAGATCCATTTCCCCACAGTCACAGGGCACAGGGTTCATAACCATGTTAATCAAAGTGATGTGACTTCTCTGAGGAAAAGTTTGTCATCCTAAAGCATCTAAACTCCTTTAGAACCATTACTGGATGTAAATGAAAGGAATAGTCACTAAAAACTTATCTTTTTAATTGTTTAAATTTCATTGGTGCAGAGGTTTCCATGAGAACTATCCCATCTAGGTCCATGAAACAGAAAAGTTATTCAAAAATCACACACTTATATGACTGGCATATGCCTACATAGAATATGCAATCTATTTTCAAATACATATTTCATTTACTTGGGGTCATTTAAACATTTTACTTTGAGTTTATCAAACCCAGCTGGACAAACTTTTCATTGCTTCTATTTCTTCATTATTGCTTTTTCAATAAGTATCAAATTATTTTTTTAGTTTTCACAATCCCTTGAGTTTCAAATTTTCTCCCCTTCCCTTTTCTCCTTCCTCCCCCCATAGCAGCATGTCATCAAATACAGATTCTACAAATACCTTCAACATTAAACATTAGTTAAGTTATAAAGAAGGATTATAACCAATGGAGTAAACAATGAGAAAGAAGGGACAAAACAAAACACAAAAGAGAGGGAGCAAGTAGTTTGCTTCAATTTGCATGACTGTAGTTCTCTCTCTGGATGTGGATATCCCTTTCCATCCATCATGAGTCTTTTGTAGTTGTCTTCTAACCTTGTATTGCTGAGAGGAGCCCAATCTATCAAAGTTAGTCATCACATATACACTGTGTCTGTAATGGTGTACAAAATTCTCCTAGTTCTGCTCTTCTCACTCAGCATCAGTTTATATGATTCTCTCCAGGTTATTATGAAGTCCATCTGCTCCTCATTTCTTATAGAATAATAGTATTCCATTACATTCATATACCACAATTTGTTTAGTCATTCCTCAATTGATGGGCATCCCCTTGATTTCCAGTTATTTTAATGACTTTTGCTGTTGTTCAATCGTTTTCAATCATGTCCAACTCTGTAATGTTATTTGGGGCTTTCTTGGCAAAGATGATAGAGTAGTCTGCCATTTTCTTTTCCAATTCATTTTACAGATATGGAAACTGAGGCAAACAGGGTTAAGTAACTTGTCCAGGATTACATAGCTAATAAGTGTGATGTCAGATTTGAACTCTGGTCTTCCTGACTCCAGGTCTATGACTTTATCCACTGTGCCACCTACCTGCCCCTTTTTAGTGACTACTGCTTCATAAATACATGCTATGCTTCCTTCATAATTTTTTCCCCTTCAGAATCTCTACTGAGTTCACTCTTTTTTTTATCCAAATAAATTGCTTTGTCCAATTCTAAAAAGTATCCTCTCAACAAAATTCACAAGTTGAGGCAGCATTATCATTTTAAGCTTTATTAGACTAAACCTGCCCTAACTTTTAGAATACTCTGTATTGTCAGAGGCCAACCATGATCAATGGTTATTTCTGCAATTATTTAAGTCTCCCTTTTATTTTTCTAAAAGTGCTTTGTAATTATATTTACATAATTCTTATGTTGGTTGGTAGATTAACTTGTAGATATTTTAGAGTTATTAAAAATAGAATTTCTATTGTATTTCTTCCTGATTTTTATTAGCATGGTACATACAGAAACACCAAAGATTTTCTGTATTAATTTGGTATCCTGCTGTCTTAGTGAAGCTATCATCTCACTGTTTCTTTGATGATTCTCTGGATTTTCTAAACATACTATATCAACTGCAAAAATGACCATTGTTTCCTTTCTGCTGATATTTATATCTTTATTTTTGTTCTCTTATCTTATTAGTACCACAAACATTTCTAGAATTATTAAATAATTATGGGGAGGGGTAACATCCCTGCCTTACTCCTGTTTGTACTGGGAAGGTTTATTGGGTTTCATCGTTGCAAATGATACTAGCTTTTTGCTTTAAATAATGTAAAAAAGGGCCCTTCCTTATCTATGATTTTATTTTTGTTATTAATTTGATTAATTGTGCTAATTGCTTTTATAAATGTTGAGTCATTCTTTCATCCTTCAAATGAATCTAACTTGGTCACAATGAATTACTTTCTAACTATAATTCTATAGATTCCTGCTGAAGATTTTCATTAAAATTTTTTTGCTTCAGCATTCTTTTTTTTTTTTTTTGCTTTTTGGAGTGGGAAAGCAGGGCAATTGGGGTTAAGTGACTTGCCCAAGGTCACACGACTAGTAAGTGTTAAGTATCTGAGACCAAATTTGAACTCAGGTCCTCCTGACTCCAGAGCCAGTGCTCTATTCACTGTAGCACCTAGCCGCCCCTTCAGCATTCTTTAGTATGAGTGCCTTATAGTTTTCTTTCCATGCATTATCTCTCATTTGAGTATCAGAACCATACCTGTGTGATAAAAAGGACTTTAGTTTTGAGGAAAATTTTTATGTCACAGGAATTAAGTACTTTTTTAAAATGTCTGACAGAATTCACTTGTAAATCCACTTAGTCCACGATTTCTTTTTCTTTTTCAGTTCATTATTGTCTTGTTTGACTTCTTTTTCTGAAACTGGCTTAAGATCTCTTATCTTTTGCTTTATTAGTTTGGAAACTTTATATTTTTTGTAGATACTCATCAACTTCCTTTGAAATTTCAGTTTTGCTGGCATATAATTATGTACTTGGATAACTAGAAAAATGGGGGTGCTCTCAATAAATAAGAAAGTTAGGAAAATGAGGGGGTTTAGAAAGATATGAGTTCTGTTTGAGGTATGCTGAGATGCCTAGGTTTGAGATGATATCTAAAGAGAGATGTACAACTGGAAGTTGAAGATGGAGGATAAGTGCTCAAAATTATGATGAATGCTGGATAGGAAGATGTGGGATTCATCTGCATAGAGATGAGAGCTGAACCTATAGGAAAGAACAAAAATAACTGAGTCGAGAGAGAGAAAAGAGAAAAAAGGACCTAGGATAGGATCAAAAAAGAAGAATGAATAGATGATTAATCTACAAAATAGACTGAGGAGTACCAAACAGGTAAGAAGAAAACTACAATATGATGAGAGATGCAAATCAAAACAACTCTGAGGTACCATATCACACCTATCAGATTGGCTAACATGACAAAACAGGAAAATGATAAAAGTTGGAGAGGATGTGGGAATGTTGGAACACTAATTCATTGTTGGAGGTGAACTGATCCAACCATTGTGGAGAGCAATTCTGAACTATGCCCAAGGGGCTATAAAAATGTGCATACCCTTTGACCCAGCAATACCACTTCTAGGGCTATTTCCCAAAGAGATCATAAAAATGGGAAAAGGACCCACATCTACAAAAATATTTATAGCAGCTCTCTTTGTGGTGGTCAAGAACTGGAAATGGAGGGGATGTCTATCAATTGGGAAATGGCTAAACAGGTTGTGGTATGTGAATGTAATGGAATACTATTGTGCTATAAGAAATGGTGAACAGGCGGACTTCAGAGAAACCTGGAAAGACTTATATGAATTGCTGCTGAGTGAGGGGAGCAGAACCAGGAGAACACTGTACACAGTAACAGCTACTGTGTGCGAGGACTGATTTTGATAGACAATGGAAGGACCTACACAATTCCAAAGGACACATGATGGAATATGACAGCCACATCCAGGGAAAGAACTATGGTGTCAGAATGGAGTGAAGTAGACTTTTCTTTTTTGTTTTATTTTTTCTTTTTCATAGTTTTTCTCATTCATTATAATTTCTCTACACAACATGACTTATGTGGAAATGTGTTTAATAGCAAAGTATGTGTAGAGCCCATATCAAATTGCAAACCATCTTGGGGAAGGAGGGGGAGAAAATTTAAAACTTACGGAAATGAATGTTGATAACTAATAACAAATAATTTAATAAATTGGGGGGAGGGGAAGAAAGTTAAGTTGAAAGAAAACTACAATAGAGGAGTTATCAAAAAACCCCAAGAGGAGAGAGTAACCTGAAAAAGGGATCAGAAACAGTGTGTCAAATAATACATAAAAGTCAAGGAGAATCAGGGCTGAAAAAAGACCAGTGCTTTAAAAACAAAATGATTGTTGCTGAGCTTAGAGGAAGCTGTCTCAGTCAAGTGTCACAGAAGATAGATCACAAGGGGCTAAATGGATGGGAGGTCAGACAGTGGAGGCAATAAATGTAGACTTTTTCTAGGAATTTATGAAAGGGATAAGAGATATAGGATAATAGTTTGGGAACAACTAAAGAGTCATATGAAGGGGCTTTTTAAGGACAAGGAAGATCAAGACATACTTGAGGGCAACAGGTAAGGAGTTGGTAGACAAGAAGAGTGAAAATTAGGGAAAGAGAGGGAATGGTCAAGAGGGAATATTCCAGAAAAAAACAGGAGATAGAACCAAAGGTACAATTAATTAGAGGTTGGTATTAGCAAACAAAGGGTGAGAGGATGAGTGAATGACATTGAAGTAATTGAAAGTATAGAACTGGAAAGCGAGTTTTTAACAGATAGCTCCAACAAAGTGAGGTTTTCTACTGAGGGACAGGGCAAAAGGAGTGTCTAAGTGGCTTGAGAAGATGATATTTCCTCTGTGGGGAATGCTTTGGGGAATTTTTATATATATATTTTTTTTTATTTTGCTTCTTGGAGGGCAACTGGGGTTAAGTGA
This sequence comes from Petaurus breviceps papuanus, assembly GCF_028583685.1. NCBI lineage: Eukaryota > Metazoa > Chordata > Mammalia > Diprotodontia > Petauridae > Petaurus > Petaurus breviceps. Next base: position 15,065,220 of record NW_027185735.1, on the reverse strand, counting down.
CTTGCCCAAGGTCACACGGCTAGTTTTTGTGTTGTGTCTGAGGCCAGATTTAAACTCAGGCCCTCCTAACTGCAGGGGTGGTACTCTATTCACTGCGCCACCTAGCCGCCCCTCAAATAAAGGCTCATTTTTTTTTATGAGCAATTGGGTGCTTTGGGGAATTTACCAGCAAAGAATAAAAGACTGATATGTAGCACTGAGTGCATGGTTGAAATTAAATAGTATACATTTATAGAGAGCCATGTGAGTTGGATATTTGGACTTCCTCTAAAACAAATCAGTAGCTTGACAAGGTGGGTGGTAGGTGTAACCCAGGGCTGAATTTGGTAAAACAATCAGTGGCAGGAAAAAAAGAAGATATTCAAAGGTCTAGAATGGTATAAAGTTGAACTGATTTAAGATTCTGAGGAATAAAAGTGAAGGCAGAAGAAAAGATTAGATTAGATTAGAAAAAAAAGAAAAGATTAGATTAGAAAGATTAGATGTTACAGTGAAGATGAAAAAAAAAGACAGGTTTAGAAGAGCCAAGGCACAGGGAGAAATCGAAAGATAGGAAAGTATGGTTACAGGAATTCCAGAGATATAGATATTGGGGATGGAGAATGTGAGTGATGGTGACATCAAGGGTATGACAGAACAATTCCTGTTGGTAGCTAAGGAGCAAATAACAAAAAATAAGGAGGTTAACCCAGAAGTTATTTGAGAGGATATCCAAAAGCAAAATTAAATCCCCAAGAATCATTACCAATTACTTCCTCATATGATATATCAAAGACATAACTTACATAAGCTACACTAAAAGTATTTTTCACAAGTAAATTCCAAAGTGTTTCATTTTATGAAGCTTAACAACCCAAGCAGGCAAATAGGGGCATGATAGATAGTGTAGGACCTGGAATTGGGAAGCCTTGAGTTCAAATATGGCCTCAGACATTTGCTAGCTGTGATACTAGGCAAGTCACTAAAACCTGTTTGCCTCAGTTTTCTCACTCTAAAATGGAGATAATAATAGCACCATCCTGCCAGGGCTGTTGTGAGATTTAAACAAGATATTTAATATAGTCTCTTAGTAGGCACTTTAATAAAGCTTGTTCATTTTCCTTCATTAAGCCTTCCCATCTTGAACTCTAGTACATATAGTTTTCAATTTACAAAAAAAAAAAGTTGTAAAAGTTCATTTGTGAGGAAGCTATTTGGAACTGGGACTTCATTTTCCCACTGAAACAAAGTTATAAATGACAATGCTCAAAAGTCCATTTTAATGCATATTGTAACTGAAATAACAATGTATCTCCCATTTCCCTTAGCCACCAAACATACAATTTGACAAAAGTTAAGGGAAACCCTGTTTCTACAGACAAGGACTGTTCCTTCTGCACATCTGGATGGGGAGGAACTACTCATTCTTTTTTCCAGGAATTTATAAACTAAGTGCCTGTTGTAAGGGTTATGGGATTTAAAGATCTTCCATGCCCCATTGTACTTGCTGACGTAGCAGGAAGGGGCGGAGCAAGAGGAAGCAGAAGCCAAGCTAGAGTTCCTGCGGTGGCTACGGTGGCAGCGGCAGCAGAGGCAGTGGCAGCGGCAGTGGCAGCGCGAAGCCCTTTTTGAGTCAGCCAGAATTTCTGCTAAGGACTCCTGCTGAGGACTGCCAAGGGCTGGAGCTGCTGGGAGCACGCTTCCAGGACGCTGGGTGGTTGCTGTGAGTGGGGAGAGGAGGACCTTTGCCTGAGGTAGCCTGTTCTGTTTTAAAGGCTTGAGAATGTGGGTGCTCTCTACTTTATCTACCTGTGCCAATTTCATAACTACTCTGATGGCTTTCACCTTCTGGTTTTGGGACTCAGTCTTTTGGTATCTTAATAAATTTTCTAGCTTATTCCCCCATATGGCATGCATGATATATTTTGTGATGGATAATTATATCAGCATATCTGTAATCTCCATAGGCATTGTGAATATGGCATTGCTGATACACCTGTATATTTTGAAAGCAGGCCATCTAGGGGCGGCTAGGTGGCACAGTGAATAGAGCACTGGCCCTGGAGTCAGAAGGACCTGAATTCAAATTCGGCCTCAGACACTTAACACTTACTAGCCATGTGAACTTGGGCAAGTCACTTAACACCAATTGCCCTGCCCTCCCCCCTCCAAAAAAACAAAACAAAACAAAACCCAAAACATATTAAGAAAGAGATCTAAGTGATTTACTCAAAATCTCAGAAATCCAGTGAAATGGCCAAGAATAAAATTAATGCCTAATCAGCATAACTTACTCTTTATTAGACTATTTTAGCTTGTGTCTACATATCCAGTTAGTGGGAATATGGTATGTTTTCCATTTCACTGTTATCTGAAGAAAAGTAAAAGATACAGTATTGCAACTTCTAAAAGTTTTGCTTTCATAGCTGATATTTTAAATCAATTTCATAAGGACATCAGCTTTCATCTCAAGAACTTTATATTTTTTCTTTATTCCTAAGGGCCCTTTCTGAAAGCATAGTTGGTGCCTGAGAGTCGTTTTAACATCTTTAAAAAGAGTAACTTTGCCATTAATTGGAACTGGAAAGAAAAAAAAATATGCTAAAACTTCATAATTAAGAAATGTTAGGTATAAATCTGCATGGCCTACTGGCAATTTAACCAGGTTTAGCATGAGTCTCTTCTAAATCAGAAGTAAAGGCACAACTTTGGTCTGGACTAAATTTTCTATTCTGCTGTATCCTGCTTTATTCAAAGACTATCTCTCCTCTAAGATGATGCATAAGCATCCCCCCAGTCCTGGAATGTGCTCTCTAATCACCTGTACCTCTTGGAATCCCTGGTTTCCTCCAAATCTCAGCTCAAGAGCCATCTCTTACATAAAGTTTTTCCTCATCCCCCTCATTATTAGTATTCTGTTTTGACTATTTTCTGCTCATACTTACTGCTCCTTTCTCTGGAATCCTCTTGCAATATACATAGGATTTAACGGTTAAATATTATCTGATACTACTAATCTCTCCATCTGAGTCTGAGAGTATTTGCCTGGTATTTCATTCTTGTACCCTCCCCCCCAAAAAACCTCATTCATTCAACAAATACTAGTAAAGAGCTTACAATGGAGAAAAGACATGTATAACCATAAATATAACACAAAACAGAACATTATAAGTGTACAAGATCCATATGTTACTACAAGAACGAGGTGCTATGAGTGTTCATTGGAAGAAGAGATTTCTGGTTCAGGAGATTAGGGAAAGCATCATCTAAATAGTGGTATTTAATTGGCCTTTAATTTAAAAAATAGGTGATTTTTCTTTTTGTTTTATTCTGAACTTAACATACACTAAATAAAATGTATAATCCCATCTACATAATAGAATAGAAAAAGAGGATTGTTGTAGCTCTTTATAATGCATAGCTAATTTTTACATTTTAAGGATAGAGTAAGTTTAACCTGTAGCTTTCAAAGCTGTTCTGCTTGTCTGCATTGATGATTTCAATAGAGATTTGAAGGGAAAGAATGGCATTTTAGGTTTAAAAAATGGTATGGGCCAAGGCACAGAAATGTAAAAACATGCAATGTGGTCAAAGGGTGGCAAAGCAATATAGTTTAGCTAGAGAACAGAGGATGAAACGAAGAGTAGCTTGAGATGAAATTCAAAAGGTAGGGTGGAACCAAATTGTAAAAGGCTAGGTGAAGGAACCTGACTTTATTCAGTAAACCTGAATTTGAATTTTAATCAGTAAGCAATCATTGAAAGTGTTTAAACAGTGTAGCAACCTGATGAGAGAGCTGTGCATTAGGAAGGTTAATCAGAGATGCAAGACAGGGTTTTGAGAAGAAAAAAAAATTATTGGGAGGCTATTGAAATACTCCAAGAGAGAGGAAATGAAAACCTTAAATAGGATGGGGCCAGTAAAGAGAGAATTGGTTAAGAGATAATGTAGAACTAAGACTACTGAATTTAGTGACTAATTGGATATAAATAGAGAGAAGTCTAATTAGGCTTTCTAGTCTTAACAGTGTCTAAAATGGCCCCCAAAAGAGTTTCGGAGAAACCAGGGAAAACTTATATGAACAATGAATTGTTTAGAATCAGAACAATTCATACAATAACAATAACACTAAGAATAAACAACTTTGAAAGGCTTAAGAAGCAGGAGTCAGGGCGACTAGGTGGCATGTGAATAGAGCAGGAGTCAGGAGGATCTGAGTTCAAATGTGGCCTCAGACATAAGCCCTGTGAACTTGAGCAAGTCACTTAACCCCAATTGTCTTGCCTTCCCCCCTCCAAAAAAAATGTTATCATTATCACATCTATACAGATGACTTCTAGATCTTCCGGTTTTAATCTCTCTCCACAGCACTACTGACAGACATATCACCAGTTACCTAATGGACTAAATGTCCTATAGGCATCTAAAATTTGACATTCCAAAATGGAACTCAGTATCTTTACCCAAAAACTCATCCTTTCCCTTAATTTCCTTATATCTGTGCAGGGCACAACCATTCTTCTAATCACTAACCTTACAGTCAACTTTGACTTTTCATTCTGCCCAGTTCTCATATGCAATCAGCTGCCAAGTGCTGTCAAGTCCAATTCAACATCTCTAACATCTGTCCACTTCCTTCAACTTATCCCAAAACCACCCTAGTCCAGACCCTCAACACTTCTGGCTTAGACTATTGCAATATAATCTGTTAACTGATATCCTGGCCTCAAGCTTCTCCCCTCTGCAATCTCATCCTCCACAGAATTGCTAAATTGATATTAGTAAAGCATAGGCCTAATCATGTCACTTCCCTGCCCACAAAGCTTCAGCAGTTTCCTATTGTCTCTAAGATAAACTACAAACTCCTTTGTTTGGCATTTAAAGCCCTTCAACAATTCTGGTTCTAGCTTATGTTTCCAGGCAGATCACACATTACTCCCTCTTGAACACCCTATACCCTAGCCAAGCTGGTTTACTTTCTGCTCCCCACACATTTCATCTTCCTTATCCATGCCTTCACAAAAGCTAACCCGGGGCCTGGAATGCTTTTCCTCTTTAACTCCTATTTTAGAATGCCTAGCATCTTTCAAGGTTCTGCTCAAATGGCACTTCTTTCAAAAGACCTTTCCTGATGCTCCCAGTCCCTAGTGTCCTGCCCTGCTGTTCAGTCATTTCAGTTCTGTCCAACTCCTCATATCCCTTTTTGGAGTCTTTTTTTCAAAGATACTGGAGTGGTTTGCCATTTCCTTCTCCAGCTCATTTGACAAACAAGGGAACTAAGCCCATCCAGGTGAAGTGACTAGCCTTAGGTCACCCACATCTAGTTAAGTGTCTGAGGCACTCTATCCACTGCGCCACCTAGCTGCCCTTCTCCTAGGTTGTGCCCTGCCTTACTTCCCCAACATTACTTTGTATATATTTTCTATTTAGTTACATGTATGACATGTTGATTCTCATATAAAGGCAGCACAAGGCATGGATGGTCTCTGTATTCCAGGTAATCAGCATGGAGTCTGTGTAAATAGATGCTTAATAAATACTTGTGAATGAATAAATGTTTTCTGGGTTTTAGTTTCCTGTCCATAAAAATAAGGGATGAACTACTAGATCAGTGGTGTCAAACTCAAAATAGAAACAGGTACCACTAAGCTATACAAAAAGAACTTTGTGGGCCAAACCTATTAATATTAACAATGTTCTATTGTGGCTTTTTTTTTTTAAGTTAAATACTACCTAATTACATTTTAATCTACCTCTGGCTCAGGCTGCAATGCCTCCCTCTAGCTGCCTGTTTGACAAATCTGAAATAGATGATCATCTTTATCTCCTCTATATGATCACTTTTAGCTCTAAAAAGCTACAATTACAGGATCCCTGCCTGTTTTATGTGTCTTGTCGCTGCAAATAAAATATAAGCTCCTGGAAGGCAGAAACCACATAAAATCACATAATCACAAAATATAAGAGTTGAAAGGACCTTAAAAGTCCTCTGCTCCAATATATACCAAAACAAATACCATTTGGAACAACCCCAACAAAGCAGTATCCAGCCTCTACTTGAAATCTGCAATGACAGGGGAACCTGATAACTCTTTCAGGCAGTCAGTAATCAACTGGCTGATCATGAGATAGGTACTCTTTATATCAAAACAAAAAAATGCCCCTCTGCAACTTCTACCAGCATTCCTAATTCTGCCCTTTAAAACCAAACCAAACAAATCTGTTTTTTTTTTTTTTTGCTTTTTGGAGGGGGAAAGGTAGGGCAATTGGGGTTGAGTTGCCCAAGGCCACACAGCCAGTAAGTATTAAGTGTCTGAGGCCGAATTTGAACTCAGGTCCTCCTGACTCCAGGGCTGGTACTCTATTCACTGCTCCACCTGGCTGCCCCCAAAACCAATCTAATACCTCATCAACATAAGAGCCCTAAAAGTGACTAATAATACCCATAGTAAACACTCAACTACTTGACTGGTTGTTCCACAACTTGCTAATGACATATTCTATATTGGTCTAATGACATATTCTATATTGGTAGCCAAAAGGAAAAACAAACAACTCCCCCCCCACCCCGCAAAAAAAAAAAAAAAAAAAAAAAGGGCAGTGAACAATCTGTTCATAGCAAAGGTTCTCAAAGGTTCTCAAAAAATTCTCAGAATGAATTTCTCAGTATTAAGCCTACAGTCCTGAGTCACAGAGCATTTGCAAAAGGATGGATTCCAGATGATTACATTAAGAAGAGAGTCACTGTTAGCACTGATAAAAGAAGGGGAAAAGCATTCTCCGGCAGCATTCTCCTACAATCTGAGCCCTTCTTTTGTTCTACCTACCCCTCAAAAGTTTGAGCTGAAATAAGATCAGAAGTAACAAAAGAACCAACTTGCCTTTACCAGTAGGGAGCCACAAATGTGAACAAAAAATGTGCCTAAGATATATTAATTAAGAAGACAAGCAGAAAGAAGCTTCAAACAATTAGCAAGAACAGAAATGTACATGATAAAACATTGACTGATAATGTGCCCACCTCGAAAAAACATGATTTAATGAAAAGACCACTGGACCTAGAACTGGGAAACCTGTGTTTGAATTCTAAGCTGACATTTACTAGTTTGGACTTGGGAAAACCACTTAAACTTGCCTCTCTTGAACCATCTGCAAAATGGGGATATTCCCTAATAGAGGTGTTATATAAACTTGAAATGGTAGGGGCGTCCAGGTGGCGCAGCGAGTAAGAGCACCGGCCTGGGATTGGTTCTGGCCTCAGATACTTGGCACCCACACAAAATAACTGGCGGTGTAACCCTGAGCAAGTTGCTTAACCCCCAATTGCTTTTTAAAAAATAAATAAATAAACTTGTAATGGCAAGCACAGAAGTAGTTCACACCTTGTTTCAGCTATTGAATTAACACCTTGTTTCAATTCAAATTTCTTTTGAGCCTTGTATCAAGTCTGTTAAGAAACAGAACATGTGAAACCCACAGTTTGTGAATCCTAGAACTCATGAACTCTTGCAACAGGAAGGGGAGGAGCTAATGACCATATATAAGGAGAATTTTCAGGCTAGAGACAGAAGAACTGAAAAGAGGACTCTTGTGGTGGCAGAGTCAAGAGAAAGAAATCTTGGGGTATCCCAGTACTCTGTCTGCTCTGAATGTGTTGATATTTGTTTGTGATACTTTGTACAGAAGCCCTGGGTCCTTACTGGAAGCCCTGAAAGAGGATTTTCTGGTTGTATGTTTACAGAAGTCCTGGAGGAGGGTTTTGTAGGTCCTGGGACTTTACTGATGATTTGTGCTGACCTCTCGGACCTTGTGTGTGGGTCTGTGTTGATTTCTATGTTGATGATTTGTGTTGAGTTTTCAGATCTTATTGGTGGGTCTGAGTTGATTTCACAGGCAGATAGTGAATGATGGTGCTGGCAATGTGCATGAATATTATTGGGGCTCTGTTAAGCTTTGTCTTCCCAGAAACAGGAACTGTGAAGGAGTTGAGGTGGACTGCACACTGTGAGCCTCAATATGGAACAGGACAAAGAACTGGACAAGGAACTGGGAGCTACCTGCCTTTGAACCCAGACAACAGGGACCATGGAAGAGGAACCATGGAAGCTGAGAGCCAGCCTCAAGTCAAGTTGAAAGAAGACTTTACTTGGATACTGTGCACTGACTGAGAAGATTATGATTTACTGTGACCTAGGGGTGGAGAACTTTGACTTTTCTACTTTGTGATTGAATTAAGGATTTTACGATTGACTAAATGAATATACTTTGTTGAAAATTATGTGACTGTTTTGGTGAAAACTATGTGACCATTTTAGTGATAAGTTGTGGAGCTGTGACATGGTGAATACTGTACTTGATTTTCTGTGATAAGTTGTAACACTGTGAATGCTGTACCTTGATTTTCTGTAAATTTTTTACCCTGATTTGTTATTGAATAAATAGAGAGTTTGCTATACTAAGTAATCAGAACCTTGAAAGCTGTTCACAAGCAGTAATCCTTTGGAAAGCTGCTCGTGAGTGGCTTTACAAAACTTTGTTGGTCCAGAAATATCAACAATGCAGGGATTTCCTGATGTAGGAACTCATGATGTAGATTGGCAGCTTACATATAACAGTCTTCTTAGAAGGTTATCTGGGCTAAGAAGTTAAGTGGCTTGCCCAGGGTCACAAAGTAAAAAGTGTCAGAGGTAAGAATTAACCCAAATTATCCTGACTCCAAGGATGACCTTTTATCCATTTAAACACTCCACTTGCTGGGAGCATTAAATAAGATGAATCTAAGAAATTATTACCATAACCTCTGTTAGTCACAATTTCAGAGGACAGATGATGAAAAATACTCCCTACTTTCAGAAAGAGAGGGGCAAGGTATGCACAAGATACTCATTTTTGGATATGACCTACATGGGAATTTGTTTTGCTTAACTATGCATATTTGTTACAAAGTTTCCCTCACATACACACACCAGGGCAGGAGAGGTGAGTAGGGGAGAAAATGCCTATCAATTGAAAAACAAAAAGAACTATTACTTCTGTTATCTTTTCTCCCTAATTACCTCTTTTCTGTTCTCTAACATACTGATCCCCCTTTCTCTATTATTACCCTGTTAATTCTCTCTATAAACTACTTTTTGTCCTACATTTTTGGCCACTATATTTATAGCCTGCCTTCATCTGTAATCTTTTTCTCATAGCATGTAAATGATTATCATCAGAGTCTAAACGTTAAAGAATAGATATAATTGAACTATCAATTCCAACAACCCACCACTTAGGGAAATTTGAAAATATTGGTAAAACTATGTCTTCACATCCCTCTAAGGACACTACACAAATGAAACCTAAAAGGGAAGGATTTTATTTTTCTCACTCAAATACTTGTGTTCTAACTCTTCAGTTATATGATTTTCCTCTCTGACCACCAAGGCCTTCAAGTCCCTGCAAATGGGCAATTTTACATTAATACAGGCTTCCAAACCCAGACCTAAATGACAAGCTGACTCCACCGTGGTTCATCCTGGGGGTTTCCCTTGATTCTGTTCTTGTTCTGGAAAGCAGCCTACTGCTATTCTGTCACTGCTGAAGTGAATCAACCAAGCTGCTTTTCCTCATCACCAAATGGCGAAAATTTTAGTAAGAACCAACTTGGGAACCTTTCCAACTTGGTGAAAGAGAAGACACAGAAAAACAAAAACTCACGTATAAAGCCTTCAGGCCCATCTCGGTGAATAAGATGGAAATTACATCCCTGTTATTCACCATCCCTGGTCACCAAACTGTAGGGTCGATGAGACAGGGCCATGGTCAGTCACAATTAAGGAATTTATAAGGGTCCAGGAGAGAATTAACTCTGATTGCCCCAGTCTCCTACGCGCCCGAAAAACCAGAAGTATACGAAATGGCACAATTGGGAGAAGGAGGAGAGGAAGACAGGATCGAGGACTGAGATAAACCTCGAGTTCACGCCAGCAAAAGGAGGAAGCACGGGTGGGGGAGGTCAGTTTGACCCTTGACCTTTCCCAGGGGCTCCCCTAGTCCTCGTCCTAGGGACAGCAAGGAGGGCTCACCTCCTACTCCAAGTAGCGCCAGGTCGTCTTCCTGCTCCCCACCTCATCCCAACCTTGGTACAGGTAACTTTCTCCCTCCCCCAGCCCACCCGACCCCAGCCACTGGGAACCTGCACCCCGCATATGGCAAGCACAGAGCCACCGCGATGCACTGTGGGAATAGTAGTCCCCAGGAGCGCTTCAGCCGCGGTCACCGATGGAGGACCGGACTGCCGCTCCCAGAAGCCTCCTGGTCTCGGCTTCCCCCAGCACCGTCTGCCTCACCTGTTCCACGGAGGTGACCGTCTCCACCGCGTCGTCTTGCAACCGCTCCTGCACGTGCTCTGGGCTCAGGCAGTACAGTGACTCGGACCAGGCTGGAGGAAGGGGAGAAGGGAAATAGGAAAAGGAAGAAGCAGCGGCGGCAGCCATGGCTTTAAAAAAAAAAAAACACAGCTGGCGGCAGACCGGACTCAACCTCGTCAAACTGCAACGCGTAGCGTATTGAAACCCAGGCGGGCCAAGGCGGCTACGGCAAGCGGAGGCAGCCAGAAAGTACCGAAGGCGAATCTTCCTCCCTCCCTCCCCGCCCTCTAAGACGCGTACTGTTGCACATTTTTTCCCTAGGCGAATTGCGAGGATGTTGCCGCCCCTCTTAGGGGGGAGGAAGCTGCTGCAATATGCTTAGCCCAGAGGAGACTGGAAAAGAAAACAACTTGGCTTGGAGTTGCGTTTCAGATAGAGTCCTGGTAGTGGGAGTGCAATTTCCACGTTTTCTCCTGCCCAGATCTAATCCTCACCTAGATTTATAATAACAATAATACTAATACGTATTGATATGTTTTGTTTCTACACAACAGATATTTCCCAACAAACATCCAACCGAGTTCAATTTGATTACTTTCTACTAACAGAAAGAAGAGATAGGTCTTTAAACTTCAACAATATGGTATGAAGACTTAACCACAGTTTTGTTTTCCTCTCCTTTCTGACTTCATTTACATTGTTGCAATCTTTGTGTAGCTTGTTCTTTTGGCTCTGCAAAACTTCTCTCGCATCTTCCCATGTGTCTTTGGAATGGCGATTACGTTCGCGAATACATTATATAATGCTCCTAACACCATAGACTTTAATATAATTTATTCATTCTCCAAATACTGGGCACATACTTTGTTTCCAGTTTTTTGTCGTCACAAATGTTACTATGATTTTTTTTTTCGTGTCTTGCTGTCAGTAGCTTTCGTAGCTCATCAACCCATAGAATCCAAGTCCTAAAGTTTAGAAGGGGTCTCAGAATTCAAATAGTACAACACTTAATTTTACAAATAAAGAAACTGAATCAGCACAGGGAAGTTAATCAATTTACCTAAAGTCACACAGGTAGCAAGCATCGGAAGAAGAATTTAAAACCACACCAATCAATAACGTTAATTAAGCATCTATTACGTGAGAGATCATGTAATCTCTCTGGAGATACAAAAACAGGCAAAAGATAGCACCTGCCCTCAAGGAATTTACAATCTAATGAATTACAGAGCCAGTATATTCATGTCTAATCCCACTAAGGGTATCTCTATGTGATGAACATTTTGTAGGTATGAACAATTTAATAATTTGTTGCCTAATTTCTAACTGTTTCAAGAACAGTTAAAGTAACTCACAGTTGTGTCAGAAGTAAATTAGCTTACAACATTCAGTTTTCCCACAGCAGGGATGTGCTGGAGCCAGCTCTCAGGATTGTTAAATTTTCAATACCAGTGTTCAAAACTCCTTAGAAATTGGTAATCAGGGGGTGGCTAGGTGCTACAGTGAATAGAGCACTGGCTCTGGAATCAGGAGGACATGAGTTCAAATGTAGTCTGAGACACTTAACACTTACTAGGCTTGTGACCTTGGGCAAGTCACTTAACCCCAACTCCCCCCTCCAAAAAGAAAAAAAAGAAATTGGTAATCACATGGGGGTGGAAGAAAGGAGGGAAAAAAATCTGGAAATCGAAGTTTTAAAACCAAATGTTTAAAAAAATTGTTTTTTTACAGACAACTGGGAAATAAGATATACAGGCACTGGGGTATAGAAATCCATCTTGCCCTACTAGAAAGTTAGGGGGGAATGGGGGAGGATTTAAGAGAGAACAGATTGGGGAAGAGGTATTCAGTAGGCTTGCTATTTTTGGGTGGGGGTAGGAAAGATGGGTAGAAAAATTTGTAACTCAAAATCTGGTGGAAATGAATGTTGAAAATAAATAAATTGGAAATTTTTTTTAAAAAGAAATTCATTAATCACTACAAATCAAGGTTTCATTTATTGTTTTCTTAACTGTCTAGACTTAAGAAATTTTGACAATACAGATTAAACTTAAAAGTGCATACCTACATTTTTTTTCTGAAGAACCCAGTTGTTTTTTTTTCTTTTTAAATTAAATATTTTATTTTTTACAATTACATGTAAAAATCAATTTTTAACATTAGGGTTTTTTGGTTAATTTTGAGTTCCAAATTCTCTCATTGCCTCTCCTTTCCCTTTCATTGAGAAGGCAATTTCATATGGGTCATACATGTGCAGTCATGAAAAACACATTTCTATATTAGTCATGTTGTGAAAGAAAATAGACCCAAAAATGAAAAAAAATAAAGTAAAAAAAAATAGTATGCTTTAATTTGAATTCAGATGCCATCAATTCTTTCTCTGCAGGTGGACAGCATTTTTCATCATAAGTCCTTCAGAATTGTCTTGGATTTTTGTATAGCTGAGAATAGCTAAGTCATTCACAGTTGATCATCATGTTGATCATCATTACCATTACTATATACAATATTCTCCTGATTCTAGGGAGCCCAGTTATTAAGCATTTACCAGCACATCCCTCTATTGCTCTATAAATATTGCTTGAGTTCAGCAGGAGTGTAGAAGACTCACAAAATAAAGTCATCACTAGTCTTTAAGTTTAGTAACTATAGAAAAATAATAATAGTAATCATTTCTATAACATTTTAAAATTTGCAAAGCATTTTACATCCATTATCTCATTTGATCCTTACAACACTACTGCCCCACACTTAAGTATTTTTAAGTTGATGAATTGGAAGTGGTACCTTAGGGTTAACTTGATTTTGCATTTATCTAATTTTAGTGATTTTGAAGTGGTTGTTGATAGTTTGTCTTTTGATAACTATTCATGTCCTTTGATCACTTATCTACTGGAGAATGGCTGTTATGATTGTGTATTTGTGTCAACCTCCTATGATTTTGGATATCAGAAATAGTTAAAGCAAATTTTTCTCAATCCATATCTTTTCTTCTTATTCTAACTACAATAATTTTTGCAAAGGTATATAATATTTTCAAAAGATTTGTACAGCTCTTTGCAACAACACAGGATAATATTATTATCTAGTTTTACAAGTGAAAAAACTGATTTGAGAGAGATTAAGTGACTTTCTTACGGTCAAGCAACTAGTAAGTTTCAGAGAGAGCATTCGCTCCAGGTCTTTCTATTCCAAGCTCAGTACTTTTCTCAGTAAGCACCTTGCAGTTACAGGGAGCAGAAAAAATACACGAATTGAATAGTTACCATTGTTTTAGTTGCCTTTGCTAATTGACCTAATCTTACAATCACAGAATCAGAATTCAAGGGTATTTAGGAAGTCACCCAATATAGAAGTGCCAAAGTCAACACTGCCCAAACTAATTAGACAAATTAATTGTAATTGGGAAATATTTAACAAAATAAGTTAAAATACAATAGAACATAGTTAATCATAATGTGTAATTTTCTAAGTCAATAGACAGCCTGTAAGGATCCTTCTGTATAGTTTAGTGGCCCCTTTTCAATTTGAGTTTGATACCACTGATCTAATCCAGTCTGTATCTAATAAAAAAAATTCTTTTAGTATCCTCTTCTTTGCGTTTGTATTCCAACTTGACCCTCCAATTCAGAAGTTAGGTTCCCAGAAGGTAGTTACTATTCCCTTAATTTTTATTTATTTATGTATTTATTTTTAGCAATTGGGGTTATGTAACTTACACGGCCAGTTATTTCTGGGTGTGGTGCTAAGTATCTAAGCCCTGATTCGATCCCCCAGGTCATTCCGACACTGGGGCCGGTGTTCTTACTCGCTGTGCTACCTGGCTGCCCCTATTCCCTTAAGTTTTAAGGAAAATCCTGAAGGGTCCACACTTCTAATACCCATAACCCCCCCCCCACCACCAACTGGTTTATTATTAACAATCAACTAGTAAAATTAACTCTCAGTAAAGATATTGACAAAAATGTCATAGTAAAAATAGTAACTATAAAACATTCCTCCCATAAAAACTGGAATTCACTCTCCCACAAATACTGGTATTGTTCTTGGAAAGAGTAGACATAGACTTAGATTATAATGATAATCAAGCACACACATAGGAAATAAAAACAATTGGAGTGTTACAGGACCCTAATGTCCTTTTTCTCTTCATAAGAATCTACCCTGGGCGCAGCATCTCTGCTGCTTAGATTGATCAGCTAGATTGGATGGCAGGGGAGGGGTGGGCAGGCAAGTGGAAATCTATTCTTTAACTCTTTTTTTTTTTTGCTTTTTTTTGGAGAGCAATTTAACTCAGGTCCTCCTGACTCCAGTGTGTTGCTCTATTCACTGCGCCACCTAGCTGCCCCTGTTCTTTAACTCTTGAATCCATAGCTGGCTCCCTTCTCTATTGTCAGAAATACCATGCCTGGAAGCTGTTTCCTACTTCATATGACTGCATCTCTATATCCATATCTGTATTTAGTTTATGTCTCTCTCCATTCCCCTAGTGAATCCTTGTCCTGATTGAGAAACTCACTTTCAGAACAATATAGCCAATAGAGGAAGGGGAGAATAAGGTGAAATCCCCCTTTTCCCTCCTACAAGATGTCCTCAACAAGCAGCTCTTGGATTGTACTCCCCTACCCCCTGCAAAGTACCTAATTTGTCTTTTTGCTGCTCCAGTCATGTCTAACTCTTCATGACCCCATTTGGGGTTTTCTTGGCAAAGATACGAGAATGGTTTGCCACTTCCTTTTCTGGTTCATTTTTATAGATGAGGAACTGAGGCAAAGAGTTAGTGACTTGCCCAGGGTCACAGAGCTATTAAATGTCTGAGGCCAGATTTGGACTCAAGAAGAGGAGTCTTCCTGACTCCAGACTCAGCATTCTATCTACTGCACCACCTAGGTGCTCTTCCTAATTTGACTTAGCTCTCAAAGGCCCTGAAAAGGTGGATCCAATTTTTATCCCTTCAATTAGACTACTACCTTTAATTCTGTTCAGGTATTAATGCCTTGTTAACAGATCAACATTTCTACCTGTTATCTACTTTGCTTCTTTTGACCATGTCAACTCTACTTTGCATCTGCTGCTTTGCCTGGTTTCAACTCCACTGCACAAAATGCTCCTCCCAGGATAAATTCATTACTTCAAAGGACTAGCACCTCTGGTGTGAGGGCTTGCCAACCCCTTTTCAGGGCTGCTCTTCTACCTTTGGTATCCACCTGGCCCAGAACTTTCCACCTGTGGCTGTAGCATGAGCAGCAGACATACCCTGGCTAACCATCTCGACAGGCTAAACCAGGTTGAAAGTAACTGATGGGCCTGGAACCCATTGATGAGTTAAGGGATGTCTACCCTTAGCGTGTGAAGACTTCCCCTGGCAGAATGGACAAATGAGGACAATTTAACAATGGCCATGAAGACGGCTGAAACAGAGAGCTTAGAGCTTGGTCAGATATCAGAGACACCAAAGCTATCCACTGCATCCCAGAGCATCACCAGTCATCTTGACTCTTGTCTTGCCACCAGACTTTGATGACTCTGGAAGAGAGAGGCTGATGATTTTGTGCAACTCTGACTCACTTAAATACAATTTAAGTTTGAGTCAAGATATCACCCTGTGATGTCATTGGTCCTCTTGGGGAAAATGAAGGATAAACAACATTGCTAATTTGATTGACACCACCTCCCTCAGCCTCTGATTGGAGAGCTGGAGTATCAAACATTTTCCTTTTCCTTCCTTTATAGAGGGCAGAAACTGGACTCCCAGCCCACTCAACTTTGTATCAGTTGATTAAATAGAGGGGTAATATGGTCAGATCTCTGCCACATCTATAGCACTGGGTGTAGAAAATCAGTTTGGCAGCTGAGTAGAGAGCTTGGCCTGGCAATAGTTCAGGTATGAAGTGATACAAGTTTGCACCAGGAGGGTGGTGGTGTCAGAGAAGAGAAGGGATGGAGTGGAGTACAAGAAGTTAGAAAGAGCTGGGCTTGGCAACTGATTGGATATGAGGGTGGGGTAAAGGAATGAGAAATCAGGGGAGGCCAGGTGGTGCAGTGAGTAAGAGCGCTGGCCCCAGTGTCTGGAGACCTGGGATCAGTTCTGACCTCAGATACTTAATACCTACACAAAATAACTGGCCGTGTAACCTTGAGCAAGTTACTTAACCCCAATTGCTTTAAAAAAAAAAAAAAAGAATGAGAAATCAAAGATGATAGCTAGCTTGTGAACCTGGTGGCTCAGAGGAGAATGGTGATATGCTCCATAGCCATACACAAAGATGGTCATACCCTTGATCTTGCTATCATACACAAATATACCATCTCTATGTTTAAGAACTCTTAAACACTCATATCTGACTGTAATCTCCATCAGTTCTTTTTCTGGAGATGGATAGCATTTTTCATCCTAAATCCTTCAAAATTGTCTTGCATAACTGTATTGCTGAGAATAGCTAAGTCATTCACAGTTGATCATCATATAATTTTGCTATTACTGTATACAGTGTTCTCTTGGTTCTGCTAATTTCACTTCGCCTCAGTTCATCTAAGTCTTTTCAAGTTTTTCTGAGAGCACCCTCCTCATTTCTTATAGCACAATAGTATTCCATCGCAGTCATATACAACAACTTGTTCAGCCATTTCCCAATTGATGGACATCTCCTCAATTTCCAATTCTTTGCCAACACTAAAAGAGCTATTATAAAGATTTTTGTACATGTAAGTCCTTTCCCTTTTTGTTTTTTATCTCTGTGGGATACAGACCTATTGGTGGTATTGTTTGGTCAAATGGTATGCATGGTTTTATAGCTCTTTGAACATAGTTCCAAATTGCTCTACAGAATGGTAGAATTAGTATGCTATTTTACCGACAGTGTTTCAATTTTCCCACATCCCTTCCAACATTTGTCATTTTCCTTTTCTGTTATATTAGCCAATCTAATAGGTTGGTATTGGGGTGGTATTATAATAGGGGTGGTAGCTCAGAGTTGTTTAAATTTTCATTTCTCTAATCAATAGTGATTTAGAGCATTTTTTCACATGACTATAGATAGCTTTGATAATTTCATCTGAAAACTGCCTGTTCATATCCTATAATCATTTATCAATTGAGGAATGGCTAATTTCTATAAATTTGACTCAATTCTCTATATATTTGAGAAATGGGTCTTTATCGGAGAAACTTGCTGTAAAATTTTTTTCACTGTAATGATTACCATGTATTTCCCTCCATCCTATTTTCTCCCTGTTTATCCTACTCTCTCCT
Source organism: Petaurus breviceps papuanus (assembly GCF_028583685.1). Taxonomy (NCBI): domain Eukaryota; kingdom Metazoa; phylum Chordata; class Mammalia; order Diprotodontia; family Petauridae; genus Petaurus; species Petaurus breviceps. The sequence continues at coordinate 15,047,637 of NW_027185735.1, read as the reverse complement.
CTCACGATGTCCATTCTCAAAACTGTTTTGCTTATGACTTTTACCTTCCCCCGTCTGCCCTCCTTTCTATTAGTGCACCTTTCCCCCTTCTTTTATGTCAAATAATTTACTCCATTTTACCTCTTCCCCTCCTAGGGCAATCCTCTTTCTCTCTTCTTAATTTTTTTTCTTTAGATAATTATCCCATCATATTCAACCCACATCCATGCCTTCTGTCTATGTATACTCATTTTAACTGCCCTAATAACAAGTTTTAGGGGTTACAAGTATCATTTTCCTACATAGAAATACAAACAATTTAAGCTCATTGAATCCTTTATAATTTCTCTTTCCTGTTGACCTTTTTATGTTTCTCTTAAGTCTTGCATTTGAAAATCAAATTTTCTATTCACTTCTGGGCTTTTCATCAGGAATGCTTGAAAGTCCTCTATTTCATTGGATATCTATTTTCCCCCTGAAATATTATATTCAGTTTTGCTGGGTAGGTGATTCTTGGTTGTAATCCTAGTTCTTTTGCCCTCCAGAATATCATATTCCAAGCCCCCTGATCCTTTATTGTAGAAACTGCTATATCTTGAGTTAGCCTGACTGAAGTTCCATATTTGAGATGTTTCTTTTTGGTTGCTTGCAATATTTTCTCCTTGACTCTGGAGCTCCGAGATTTGGCTATAATTTTCCTGAGAGTTTTCATTTTGGGATCTCTTTCAGGAGGTGATCAGTGAATTCTTTCAATTTCCATTTGCCAAACTCTGAAAAATAAAACAAAAACAGAGCTCATAGAGGTTTTAGGAAAAAAGCTTTCTTTATTCCATTAGAGGAGGAAAATTAGACATGAGTGCTGGGGTCTCCTCTAAGCAGCGAGGCTAAGCCTTGATACATACAGTTGTGGCTAGACAAAGAACCGGGCAGTGAAGTGTAGCACTGGCAGTGAATAACAGCAACAATGAGGCAAGTTTGATTCATAACAAGCTTCTAGGTGACCAGAACATGGTTCCTGTAGGTGCTTGTCCAAGCTCAGGAACACATGGGACTGGGGTGAACCAGTTCTGATTTAGCTGCAGCAAAGTTCATCCAGAGGGTGAGCGCAAAGGATTGTAGTTATGCCAAGTTCAGAGCACAGATTGTTTGCTGGCCCTTAGCTCTGGAAAAGAGGGTATCTCCTAATAGTAAAAAGAGAGGAGTGAAAAGAAAGGGGTGGTCTTGGTGTGGGGATCCTGACATTTTCCCCTTTTGGCCAAAGAAGGTGGTGTTAAAAAAAAAACCCTCCCATTCTGGACAAGAAAGGCTAGAAGTACCATGTTTTCCCGATAATAAGACCTATCCCGAAAATAAGCCCTCCCCTTACTGTGTAAGATTCCTCTAAAATAAGCCCTCCCCCCTAAAATAAGCCCTATTGAGATTGCTACTGTAGTGAAGGTGATCCCCTGCGCTACACGCTACATTACAGTACCCTCTGTATGCACCATTCACCCCCCCCTCCCGGTGAAACACACACCGCACTCTGAGCTGCATCCAATCAGAGCTGCAGCAGTGAGCGAGTCATCCTGTTCTTCCCCAGTGATTTGCTTATTGAATAAAGATACATTTTTTTGTTCACATTTACCTGTTTATTAAAATTGCTGTCAATGTTCATTGAAATTAGCCCTCCCCTGAAAATAAGCCCTCTGGTGTTTTTCTGTCCAAAAAAAATAATAAGACAGTGTCTTATTACCGGGGAAACACGGTAAGCCAAGATATCATGAGAGGTCAATTGGGCCAGGACAAGATGTTGAGTTTAGGGACAGCTGGGGGCTTAAGTTGGTGAGCTTAGAAGTTAAGGCAGCAGATCCAAGAACTTGTTAGCCCCCCTCTCTCTAAACAATGATAGTTCGATGAAGAATGGCATTTTTATCCTAGAAGGTTAGTTCCTTAAGGTGTTCCCCTTAAGAGGAAGTATCAAGGAAGTTAATAGTAGGTAGATATCATTGTGAAACTCCCAACAGGGCAAAGAGAGTAAACAGATAGAGCAATAGATCTTGTCTAGCCATTGTCTGTTACAAACAAAAAAAAAAAGAAGGGGAAAAACAAGAATGTAGAGGGAGAAAATGCCAACATGTGCTTAAATTGGGGCTGGAGAACCTGTGGCCTGGAGGCCACATGTGGTCCAGAGGCCACATGTGGTCCTTGAGGTCCTCAAGTGCAGCACTTTTACTGAATCCAAACTTCACAGAACATATCCCCTTAATAAAAGGACTTGTTCTGTAAAACTTGGACTCAGTGAAAAGATGGCATCCAAGGACCTAGAAGGCCACAGGTTCCCCACCCATGGCTTAAATCAAAGCCTTGGTGTTTGGACATATAACAGAAGGGAAAGGGAAAAAAATTAGGCCAATATACTCAGCCCTTGTCCAGAATCTTGGGACAGGTGTGTCATCTGGATGTTGGCTGCTTCTGGGTCCATCTTAGGCAAACCTTGAGGTCCCCAGAGGATTCTGCTGTCCACTCAGAAGCAGGGGCCTTCTTCAGATGATCCAGGAGTCCACACTCATAACTGCTAAACTGAAAAAAAAAAGGCAAGGGTGGGAAGAAATTTATTTTGTTTTATTCTTCAGAGTTGAAGGTATAAAACTTTTCCTATAACCTTTGTGGTTCTTTGGTTAGAGTTTGACAGTTGTTGTAAATAACCTCTGTGGCTCTTTGGTTTATTTTATTTTTCAGAATTAACATTGCGTGTACAACTTCTGTGAGTCCTTTGGTATTTTCAGAGTTAACATGTTTTGCCCTCTGTTTCTAGAATAACATGACGTGGTCTTATTCCATAGCAAGGCTATCTACTCTGCTTGTTCAAGCAGTCCCATTCCATCCCATCTCCTCCAAATTATTGACCTCTCCATCATCCCTACTCTATCACTTATGGTTCAATCTCTCCTTCTTTAATGGCTCATTTCTTGCTTCCTACAAATATGCTAAAATCTCCCCTAATCCTGTAAAGCCCTCATTTTGTCCTTCCATCCCCTACTATCTATCATCCCATGTATTTCTTCTGCCCTTTGTTGCTAAACTCTTCAGAAAGGCCATCTACACTAAGAACCTCCCTCCACTTTCTCTCCTTTCATTCTTAACCACCTACAGTCTTACTTTTGACCTTATCATTCTACTGAAACTACTCTCTATAAATGATCTCTTAGTTGCAAGTCCAGTTGCCTATTCTCAGTTGTCATTCTCCTTGACCTCTCTGCAGCCTTTTTTTTTTTAAAGCAATCAGGGTTAAGTAACTTGCTCAAGGTTACAAGGCCAGTTATTATTATTATTTTTGTGTGGGTGCCGAGTATCGGAGCCCGAACCAATCCCAGGTCTCCCAATACTGGGGCTGGAGCTCTTACTCACTGTGCCACCTGGTTGCCCTAATGTAAGGGTTATGGGATTTAAAGATCTTCCATGCCCCATTGGACTTGCTGACGTAGCAGGAAGGGGCAGAGCAAGAGGAAGCGGAAGCCAAGCTAGAGTTCCTGCGGTGGCTAGCAGTGGCGGCGACGGCGTCAGCAGCAGCAGCAGAGGCAGCAGCGGTGGCAGCACGAAGCCCTTTTGGAGTCAGCCAGAATTTCTGCTAAGGACTCCTGCTGAGGACTGCCAGGGGCCGGAGCTGCTGGGAGTACGCTTCCAGGACGCTGGGTGGTTGCTGTGAGTGGGGAGAGGAGGACCTTTGCCTGAGGTAGCCTGTTCTGTTTTAAAGGCTTGAGAATGTGGGTGCTTTCTACTTTATCTACCTGTGCCAATTTCATAACTACTCTGATGGCTTTCACTTTCTGGTTTTGGGACTCAGTCTTTTGGTATTTTAATAAATTTTCTAGCTTATTCCCCCATATGGCAAGCATGATGTATTTTGTGATGGATAATTATATCAGCATATCTGTAATGTCCATAGGCATTGTGAATGGCATTGCTAATACACCTAAGCACTTGGGATTAAGTAACTTGCTCAAGGTGACACGGCCAGTTATTTTATGTGGGTGTTAGTTTCCGACTCTGTGGCTCACTGTGACTCTTACTCACTGCGCCACTCTCTACAGCTTTTGACATTGTTGAAGGTACTCTACTCTTTGATACACTCTTCTTTCTAGGTTTTCAGGACATCTCACTCCTGGTTTTCCTTCTACCCACCTGACTACTCCTGCTCTGTCTCTTTTGCTGGATCTTCCTCCAGATCATACCTTTTAACCATAGATGTCCCTCGGGGTTCTCTCTCTCTATTCTCCCTCTATACTACTTCACTTGATGATACCATCAGCTCCCATGGATTTAATTATCCTCTCTATTCTGATGATTCTCAAAACTATTAATCCTATCCCAATCTCTCTGCTGACCTCCAATTTTGTATCTTCAACTGCCTTTCAGACATTTTGAACTGTATATCCAGGAAACTTCTTCAGGCTCAACATGTCCAAAATGGAACTCATTATATTTTCCCCTAAACCCTCTCTCACCCCTGCTACCTTTCCTGTTACCGTAGAGGGCAACGCTATGCTCCCTAGTCCTTTAAGCTCACAATCTAGGGGTCATGCTAGATTTCTTAATATTTTATCTTCCCATATCCAAACTGTTGCCAAGGCCAGTTGATTTTACCTTTGCGATATTTCCTGAATACATTCTCTTCTTTCCTCTGAAACTGCCACCACTGTAGTATAAGCCCTCATCACCCCATGCTTAGAGCATTGCAATAGCCTGCCAGTGAGTCTTCTTGCCTCAAGTCTCTCCCCACTCTAATCCATCCTCCATTCAGCTGCTAAAATGATTTTCCTAAATCACTTGTTATGACATACTCCCCTCCCCATTCCTTACCCCTCCCTGTAGCAGCAAGCACCCCAGTGTCCCCAGGGTGGCTGCCAATACAGGTTCTTAGATCTGCTTTGTTAAAGGAAAGTAACTCAAAATGGGTTAACAAGCTTACTTTAATCAGTCAAATATGTATTATTTACCTAGTTCAGGGAAAAAGGTCAGAACCCCGAACTTCAGAGTACATAGATAGAATTATCAAGACAGAGAAACAGATCAAGTAGACAGATTTCCAAACTGTCCAACCATTACATCCATACCAAATCAACATCTGGGTTTTTCAAAGCTGGGGGGGCTCTCAACAACGGCTTCCCAGAGTCTCATCTGATCAAATCACAGAACACTTCTCAAAGTGAGCCCCAAAACAAAGCCTCAAATCAGGGTTTATATAGCCTGCTCCTGGCTTAGAGAATGTTACAACCTTCGGGACCCACTGGCCAATCAAAAAGTATCTACTGAAAAACAAGCCTCCCACCCCAGGCTCCAGGTGCAGTTTAGCCTAGGGGCAGGGAAGATCTTAAAAATTTACATTCCCATTACACTGCCCCCCCCCCCCCAGTAAATAAATTCTAGTGGCTCCCTATTGCTTCCAGGATCAAATACAGAGTGATCTATTTAGCATTTAAAGTCCTTAATAACCTAGCCTCCTCCTACCTTTCCAGTCTTCTTATACCTTATTCCCCAGTAGGTAATTTTCCATAGTGATACCTGCCTCCTGGCTGTTTCATAAACAAGACACTCCATCTCTTGGTTCTAGAAATTTTCTCTGTCTGTCCTCCATATTTGGAACACTCTCCCTCCTTTGTTATGACTACTCAACTCCCTGGTTTCCTTTAAGTCCCAACTAAAATCCCACCTACTACAATAAGCCTTCTTCAACCCCTTTTAATTCCAGTGCTTTTCCCCTGTTACATACGTATATACACACACATACACATATACACACACATACATACATACACAATTTCTAGTTTATGAGAACAAAATCTGAAATAGTTTTAGAAAGAAATTTATTAGGTCATTTGGTAGAGGAGAACAAGCCTTAAAGGAAATAAGGCTCCTTCTCTCCAGGTTTTGGAAGTTTTACATTATATAGGATTTAAATAAGGGTACATACAGGAACCTCATAGTACAGAACTATACAGTAAAGCAATTTTGCATACTGGGGACAGCCTAAAAACAAAGTAAATTGAGATAGATAAGATAACCCAAAATAGAAACTTGAGGTGGATCTCTCAGAAGTTCTTTGGTGTGGTAACCCAAAACAAGAATGTTTTGGATGGGTCTTGAACCTTGGGAAATCAGAAATAACTTGTAGCCATCTCTGATATTCCTCAAGAGTTACTGGAGTCAAGCAACATTCTGGGTGTGGACAGCCTTTAATCATATAAGGTTAGATTTAAACAATATAGTAATTTTTCCAGAAGAGTAAATTTTCCTACATATATGTAATATTATATAGATATATACATACATAATACATATGTATGTTTACACACACACACACACACACACACACACACACACACACACACACCTAGGTAGATAGAGTGCCAGACCTGAAGCCAGGAAGATTTCTCCTCCTGAATTCAAATCCAACCTTAGACATGTGGCCCTGGGCAAGTCGCTTAATCCTGCTTGCCTTCATTCCTTATCTATAAAATGACTTGTAGAAGGAGATAGCAAACCATTCCAGTATCTTTGCTAAGAAAATACAAATGGGGTCACAAAGAGGCATGACTGGAATGATTGAACAAAAACAATAATAAATATGTGTGTATATATGTATACACACATACATATAGGTATAAATATTGACATAGATATATTGAGAAGGCAAGAGACTAGATGAGAAATGAAGGGTGTTTAGCCTTAAGAAGAGAAAATTGAAAACTTAAGATAATTCCCTGATAATCATGATACACACAGACTTCGCATCTATTTCTTTTGCCAGCTCTGAACACAAATGACCAAAGAGTAATAGAGGTTATGCAAATGCCTGTTAACTCTGAAAATACCAAAGAGCTCACACAGGTAATCACAACCATAGTTAACTGTAAAAAAAATTAAAATAAAATAATAATAAAACCAAAGAACTAACAGTGATTATAGGCAAAAAGTTTTCTTTACTTCATTGAAGGAGAGAAACTAGACACATATGCTGGGGCCTCCTCTAGGAAGAGACCTGCTTTAGTGAGACCAAACCCTGACACATATAATAGAGGCTAGCTGCAGCCATGACAACGAAGGAGAATAGCAACAACAAGACAAGTTTGATTCATAGCAGGGTTTTATGACCAGAACATGGTTTCTACAGGTATTTGTCTGAACTCAAGAACTACCTGTGAAACTGGTGTGGAAACAATTCCGGGATTTTGCTGTGGCAGAGTGCATCCAGAGGGTGAGCATAAGCACTGCTGTTAGGTCAAGCTCAGGGCACAGTTTATTTGCTTGCTCTGGAAAATAGGGTGTCTCCTAATATTAAAAAGAGAGGAGTAAAAAAGAGATGGGTGGTCTTGGTATGGGGATCCTGACAGTTTGTATATTCTCTCCCCCATTAGATTGTAAGTTCTTGAGGACTGGAACCATCTTTTACCTCTTTTTTAAAAATCACCAGCCCTTAGCATAGTGCCTGGCACATAGAAGGAACTTAATAAATGTTGATTGGAGAAGGAAATATAATGAGTTCAGTTCAGTACATATTGAGTTAAGATATCTATGGGATATGTAACTGTTAAAGGGGTATCTAGAAATGTCAAATAGGTAGGGACACTGTATTTCACTGCATAATCATCACCACTGCATAATCATCACACCCTGCTTTTTTTTTCAATCCAAAGAATGGTTTATAACCTTTTGTCACCTTTTCATAACATAATTGTTGCATGGCATAATTCTGTTTGTCACACTGCTTAAAAGATAAACAGAGAAACACTATTTTCACCAGTGGCATGTGGATATGTATTTATCTCTCATGCATTGCAAACCTTGAGCTTGGAATGCTCTGTCCACATACATTGTTAATATTCAATTTTAAAATATATTCGGGAGTATTCCATGCATCCTAATAATAAATTATTTTTAAATAATATTGGCAAAAATTTTTTAAAGCTTCACATAATGGTTGCACCCCACTTTTTTGCAAAAAAATTGGCATAAAATCTGCAATGATTATGCAGTGAAATACAGTAAAAGATTAGAAGTCAGAAAAAAGATTTGGGCTGGACAAATAGATCTAAGAATCATCTGCACAGAGATGATAATTAGTTGCTGATGAAATAGTATGGAAGGAGAAGAGAAGAGAAGGGGGCCCAAGGGGGACCTTCACGGTTATCAAGGAATGAAATTTTCTCTCCTTGAGGATAAATCCCCTCTGTTTCTTCAACTAATCTTTGTAACATCTGGTCTCTAGTTTTCTCAGGAACCTGGTGAAACTCCTCTGGATGGTCTCTAGTTTGTCAATAGCCTTCCTAAAATGTGGAATTAAATAGACAAAATACTCCACATGTCTGACCAGCACCTCCCATCTGAACACTATACTTCTCAGTGATATAACCTCAGTAGGCTCATTTGTACAACTATATCCAAATAGAAAGTTCTATTGTATATTGATAGCCATTTGGCTCAGCCTATATCTATTTGGGTACCTTCTTTGAAGCTTCCACATGCTCTGACAAGCTAGTCACACACCCCAGGACCTCCACCCTAGACCACAATCCAGATCCAAGCAGGTTAAAGCAAGAGTGATTACCCCTCAGACTGGTTGCTTGGTCCCCCTACACTCTGTAGGCCAGGAGCTGAAGCTGCCATGTAGGGGTGGCTGCACGGCCATGGTTCCTCAGCGGCTTCTGGGGGTTGAGGGGGGGAAGAGGCTAATGCACTCCCAACTACTGGATCCCAAAGTCCACACTGCACTGACCTCTCACTTTGTCCTTAGCATCTATGTGTTGATAATTCTGGAAACTGCCACAGCTGCTGGTGATCCGGAGTTCCTCCAGCCGGTGGTTGGTCAGGCCTGCCCTGGGGGTAAAACCTCGGTGTAGGGCTGGGCTTCTCTCCCAGAGTCCTTTGCTGGCAGATTCCTGACTGCCTGCTGGGCTGTCCTCAGCAGGAGGTTAGCTTCTTTGTGTCATTTTGTGGGTTCTGTAGCTCCAATCTTTGTTGAGAGTCCCCTTTTACATGAATTGGAGGAGGACGGCTCAGCCTATTTCTAAACCAAAAGAATTCCCAATAATGTCGTATTAATTGTCAGCTTGTTCAGACAAACTGGAGGAAGATTTTTCAACTTTTTTTCTTTATCCTGTGATAAAATAATTCTATAGAGGGATACAGAAGAAACAGATTGTGTCTTGCAATCTAGTTGGGGATATATGCAAATATGCACTGTGGCTAGAATGCCCTTCATTTATTTATAGGGGGTAGGGGATTTCCAAATGGAAGTTTCCCACACCAATGAAATTATGAGTCCAGACCAAATAACAGAAATATTCTAAGAAATGCTCCTTAAAGCTGAAAACCCTACTTGTTTTCTTCTTCGAGAACACTAATGACAATAAATAAGAAGAGCAGCAGCCTGCATTTGATTTGGAACTATTTTATCTAAGTACCTCATATTTTTGAGAGTTCACAGGGACCTCAGCAGCCCCTAAACAAAAGGTACAACCCATAGTTGTACAACCCATAAACATAATAGTACAACCCATAAACAAAAGGAATCCTTCCTGGAAAGTACCCACCAGGTGATTATCCAGGTTCTTCCTTAAGACTTCCAAGGAGGGGGAACCCTATACCTCAAGGAAGGTCATCTCACTTTGGGAAAGCTTTTATTATTAGGAAGTTTTTCTTGACATTGAGCCTAGTTTGGTCTCTTCCACACATTATTTCTGAATCAGCCCTCTGGAGTTGCATTGATCAGAGTTCTAACGTCATTCAAAGTAGTTTATCAACATAATATTGTTGTTACATATATCATTCTCATAGGTGTGCTCACTTCACTCTGAATCAGTTCATTGAGGTCTTCCCAGCTTCTGAAATTTTCCATTTCATCAATTCCTAAGGCACAATAATATTCTATAGTAATATTTCCATAATAATGCATATGCCATAATTTGTTTAACTCTTCTCCAATAGGATAACACCCCCAATAGTTTGGGACTATTACAAAAAAAAGAGCTGCTATAAATATTTTATATGTATAGGTCGTTTTCTTCTTTGTTTGATCTCTTTGGAATGTAGGTCTAATAATGGTATATCTGGATTAAAAGGTATTCACAATTTGGTTAAGTTTGGAGGCATAGTTCCAACTAACTTTCTAGAGTGGCTGAACCAATGCACAGCCCCATGAATGCTGCAACTAGCATGACTGTTTTCTGCTCTAACTTTTCAAGAAACTTTTGGATCTTGACTCTGTCATCTACTGTATTAGTTATTCCTGTCACCTTTGTTTCGGTTGCAAATGTGATGAGCATACCATCTGTTCCTTTATCTGAATCACTTAACCAAGTAACCATGTGTCCTCCACTGTAGATTTCCTACCATTAAACAATGGTTCAAATAGAATTAGAAATATACATACACACATATAGATATATACATACATAAATGTATGTATACACACATATACATATATAAAATGCTTATTTTTCAAAAATCTAATTCATCCATCTAGCCCACCCCACCCCACCCCCATCTCAAAGGCAAAAGGGTACATACTATGGATACTATGTTAACGTGTGAGAAATTTTAGCTGAGGGCCTAGAGATTCTTCTTAGATATATAAATAAAATCTCTAGAGAACAGTTCCAAAGCAATAAATAGGTACATTTGATGGTAAAGAATATATACATAAATGCTGAAGGTATTTAAAATAAAATAAAGATAATTATTGTATGGATGAGTAACTATTTATGTTTTCCCATGAAAGCAATTTTAAAATATTCTTTCAGTAGCAAGCTTCTGCTTTTCTTTTTTTTTTAGTTTTTTTTTTTTTTTAAGCAATCAGGGTTAAGTAACTTGCTCAAGGTTACACGGCCAGTTATTGGTAACTTGCTCAAGGTTACACGGCCAGTTATTTCTGGGTGTGGTGCTGAGTGTCTGAGCCCGGGATTCGATCTCCAGGTCATCCTGATACTGGAGCCCGTGCTCTTACTCGCTGAGCCACCTGGCCGCCCCTAAGCAATTGGGGTTAAGTAACTTGCTCAAGGTTACCCGGCCAGTTATTTCTGGGTGTGGTGCTGAGTGTCTGAGCCCGGGATTCAATCTCCAGGTCGTCCCAACACTGGAGCCGGTGCTCTTACTCACTGAGCCACCTGGCCGCCCCTAGCTTCTGCTTTTCTTAAACAGGCAATAGCCCTTTACTAGGGCCCAGGTCAAAAGGAATGTTCAACATGAGTGACAATGCGATCAAAGAGATGAGTAAGACTAATGGCAGATTTCCTTCCTTCCCCTCCCAAATCTTTAATACTTGATACCAGATAGAGGCCCTAGCCCCATCGTCTACTCTGAGTGTATAAACTCACAATAATTGTCTCTTGCTTAGCATCAAAGAAACAGTGGTGTTTCATTTCTTTACATTGTTTCCCTGTTAACAGTGTCAGTTATCAAGCAGAGAAAAAAATAATGCTATCAGTGATGAGGTTGGGGCAGAGAAAGGGAATCACAGAGAAATGATCCTCAGGACCCATTAATAATGCCTGGTGTCGTGCCTCTTTCAGAATCATACAACTAAGACTGGTTAGTGCCAAGATATTACAAAATCGGTGATAAGTAGCACAGCATAGGTTGGGATTAGGGATATGGTTGAGAACATGAAACAGCCCTTGTAAATGACAGGTACTTCAGTGTCTTTCACCTAGTTCTGTTTTTTTGTTTGTTTTGTTTTTTAGGGGGAGGGGGCAGAAGTTGCCTGGTCACCAAATGCCATGTTTATTATTTGCAGTAAGCTGAAAGACAAAACAAGGTATTTGTACGCTCCAGGCAAGGTTGAAAAATAGGAATGGTTGGGAGAAAGGACCCTGTACTAAAATTCCATTTGAAAATTATTTTTTTTAAAGCAATTGGGGTTAAGTAACTTGCTCAAGGTTTCATGGCCAGTTATTTTTGTGTGGGTGCTGAGTACCGATCCCAGGTCTCCTGATGCTGGGGCCAGCACTCTTACTCACTGTGCCACCTGGCCACCCCTAAGCAATAGGGGTTAAGTAACTTGCTTAAGGTTACAAGGCCAGTTATTTTGTGTGGGTGTTAAGTATCTGAGCCCAGAACCGATCCCAGGTCGCCTGACTCTGGGGCTGGCACTATTACTCACGGAGCCACTTGACTGCTCCCATTTGAAAATTCTTAACCCTTTTGTATTAGTGACTTGACCTATTACAAAATAAATAACTATTTGTCATGCATTGTAGAGCTTCTAGGTGGCACAGTGGATAGAATCTGACCTCACACACTTACTAGCTGTGTGACCCTGGGCAAGCCACTTAACCCTGTTTGTCTCAGTTTCTTCATCTGTAAAATGAGCTGGAGAAAGAAATGACAAACCATTATACTATCTTTGCTAAGAGAACCCCAAATGGGGTCATGAAGAATTGGACATGACTGAAAATGACTGAAGACAATAAAACAAAGTAGAACTTTCTGATATTAAAAAATTTATAAAAAGTAATAACAAAATGTATTCTTCATTATGCCCTCCTGCATGCTATTTCCTAACATTGTCTTCTCCTAGTGTTCTACTAACTAAAAAATAGCCCATGTTAAGGTAGCATTTTAGGGTTTTCAACAAGCTTTCCTCACAATCAACCTATGAGACAGTATATTATTATTCCCATTTTAGAGAAAAGAAAATTAGCTCAGAAAAGGTAAGCTCATATAACTAGTAAGTGACAAAAAAAAGGTGTTCACAAGAAATGTGAATTTCTTGACTCTGAGTATAGTTTGTTATCTACTATAGGAACCTGTCTCTCAGCTGGTTGGTAAAGTCACCTAGAGAAACCCTGTAAACAAAACTCCATTCACAGCAAAGGCACTCAAAGCAATGGCAAACTACGATAGAATAATAGCAATAATCAGAGTTAAGTCAGCTCTGAAATGCAATTGTCTCTACAATAAGGCATAATAGATGCTTAAAAGCTACATAATAATAATAGCTAGAATTTATATATTGCTTTAAGATTTCCAAAGTATTTTATAAATACTATCTCATTTGATCCTTCCAACAACCCTGGGAGGTAGTTGCTATTATAATCCTCATTTTACAAATGAGAAAATTTAAGGCAATCAGAGCTTAAATGGTTTGCCCAGGACCATATACCATGTTTTCCCGATAATAAGACACTGTCTTATTAATTTTTTTGGACAGAAAAACACCAGAGGGCTTATTTTCAGGGGAGGGCTTATTTTAATGAACATTGACAGCAATTTTAATAAACAGGTAAATGTGAACAAAAAAATGTACCTTTATTCGATAAGCAAATCACTGGGGAAGAACAGGATGACTCGCTCACTGCTGCAGCTCTGATTGGATGCAGCTCGGAGCGCGGCGTGCGTTTCATGGGGGGGGGTGCATACAGAGGGTACCATAATGTAGCATGTAGCGCAGGGGATCACCTTCACTACAGTAGCAATCTCAATAGGGCTTATTTTCGGGGGAGGGCTTATTTTAGAGGAATCTTACACAGTAAGGGGAGGGCTTATTTTCGGGATAGGTCTTATTATCAGGGAAACACGGTAGCTACAAAGTGTCTGAGGCTGCATTGAACTCAGGTTTTCCTTCCCTATGCTAAGCCCAGACCCTATACTATGCCATAGAATATCAGAGTTAGAGGGGATATTAGACAACATCTTGTCCAAGCCATAAAAAGGGTATCTTAAATAAACTGCTATATACCCATAGGATTGGATTTACTCTCGTAAAAACCCAAAATTGAGTGTAATAAATTATGGAGACCACAGTGAATGGGTACTGTAGATTTTGACAGAAAGGTTGTTGCTCTGTTGAATACTTAACAATACAACTAAAGTACTCATGCTTCCCCTGGGTTTTGGAATAATGGCTAGAATATTGGACTTGGAAAGAGGAAAACCTGTGTTCAAATCTTGATTCTGCAAAACCTACTAATTATGTGATCATGGACAAGTCACAGACTCTTAGTGCCCCCAGAAAATTCTCAAGACTATAAATTTTGGTAAATTGCTGATCTGCATCAGTGGAGAGAATTTCCAAACTGGGTATCATTTCTTTCTACTGCCTCCCCTCCTGCAAACAAACAAACAAACAAAACAAAACAAACCCAAATACTAGAAATAAATCAAGACAAGCTGCCCCCAGTTGAAAAAACCTATTTACTTTCTTCTCTACAAATATAGCATCAATAAAGAACAGTAGCTGTATCTTTGGCTACAATTGAGACAACATTTAAATGCTGATATTTTCTAAATTAAGCATGTGAAATGATAGAAAGAGCTTAGGCTTTGGGATCCAAGGATATGACTGCTATGTATTACCTGTGGGATTTAGGGCAAGTCATTTAATCTTTCTGGGCCTGTCTCCTTGATGAGGTTTGGGGTTACTAGGAACCTTAAAATGTCAGGGTGTAAGGCAGAGTCTCCTAGAGCAAATTCACACACTCAAACCATCTTCCAGTCAAGTGGCAAAGTTTATTGTAAAGGCAATAGAAGTAGGTGAAGTTCCTTGTGAACCTGCAAACCAATGAGGATGAGGCTGATGCTTATATACAAAAGGCTCAGTGAAAGGCTCAGGGAGGTAGTGTGGCTTGGGCCAGGTGCAACAGTGAAACAAATATCCAGTAGGTTGATTAGGTGATGTTGTTTGGTTGTTGTCCTTTGTTCTGGAAGACAACCAAAATGATATCACTAAGCTGGTGTCAAGTTACCATGTGTCCGGTTGTGGCTGATCAGACCAATACAAGCTCAGAATGCTCTACCACAGGTGGGGCACAAATAGTCCCACAAATTTGGAGTGGATTCTCCAAATTTGTACATCTTGCATTTCTTTTGAGCTACTTCAATTCTGCTTTGCTCATAGAGCACAGCACCTTTGCTGATGTGGTCACAACCATGCTGAGCAGTCCTATGGGAGTGTCTCCCATGTCACACAGTCAGTTCCAAAGTTGATTAGTGATAAGGACATGATCCTAGAGAGATGGACTGAACATTTCCATAGTGCTCTCAACAGATCATCACCAATCAGTGCTGAAGCCTTTGATCATTTTGCCTCAGGCTGAAGTCAGTACCTCCCTAGATGAAGTTCCAATTGAAGAAGAGGTTTTGAGTGCCATTAGGTTCCTTTTGTGTGGCAAAGCACCTGGTGTTGATTCTATTCCAACTGAGATTTACAAGGTAGAGGATTCATTGCTCATATACAAGCTGATTGAAAATGTCCAGGTTATATGGAAAGAGGAAGTTATTCCCCAGGAGTTCAAGGACACTTCCATTGTCTATTTCTATAAAGGCAAAGGAAATATATTGTTCTGTGACAATCACAGGGGGCTGTCTTTCCTAGTCATTGCTGGCAAAATTCTTTCCAGTCTTCCTTGATAGACTGATCCTTCACCTGGAAGATGGTCATCTACCTGAGAGCCAGTGTGGCTTCAGAAAGGGCCAAGGAGCAGTCGATACAGTTTTTTGTTTTTTTTTTTGCTTTTTGGAAGGCAATTGGAGTTAAGTGACTTGCCCAAGGTCATACGGCTAGTTTTTGTGTTAAGTGTCTGAGGTCAAATTTGAGCTCTATTCACTGTGCCACCTAGCTGCCCCAGTTGATATGGTTTTTGCTACCCAACAACTCCAGGAGAAATGCCAGGAGCAGAACAGAGGTCTGTATACAACATTTGAGATCACATCAAGGACTTTGATACTGTCAGTGATAAGAACATATGGAAAATTATGTCAAAATTGGGTTGCCCAGGATAGTTTAGTTAATCAGCATTGTACATCAGTTTTATGACAGCACACTTGCCAGGGTTCTGGATAATGAACAATCCTCTCATGCTTTTCCAGTCACCAATGGAGTGAAACAAGGCTGTGTGCTTGCTCCCATGCTTTTTAGCATGATGTTTTCAGCCATGTTGTCAAATGTCTTCAATAAAGCAGCAAAGTCAATTTGGTGATCTAGGTGGGTGGGGGTAGGCCAGATGCCTTGGGCAGAGGCACCAGTGACCTGGGCTACTGAAATGTATGGGAAAATTCAGGGACTCAGTTGCTTTCAAAGACATGGTCTTTTCCTTTTTAGGGGTCCAGGTCCTATCACCTCATCATCCTCATCTATAAAATGAGGAGATTTGACCAAAATATCTGTGAAGTTTCTTTTAGTCACAGAAAGATAGCCCTTATCTTCAGAATTCCCAGCTTTATATACAACCACTTAGTATAGCTATATCCTTTATTGATCACTTTGTTTTGCTAAGCCACTCAATTGATCAATTGAGCAAGGACATTTATTTAGATATCTTAAACCATTCAGTGTTGTGGTTCCTTCTTCCCTTTGATACTGTTAGTTGTGAGGGCTTATGGAAAATTATGTCAAAATTTGGTTGCCCAGAGTTCATCGGCATTGTACATCAGTTTCATGACAGCGTGCTTGCCAGGGTTCTGGATAATGAACAATACTCTCATACTTTCCCAGTCACCAATGGAGTGAAACAAGGCTGTGTGGCTTGCTCCCATGCTTTTTAGTATGATGTTTTCAGCCATGTTGTCAAATGCTTTCAATGAGGATGAACATAGAATTAAGGTCAGCTACTGCACTGATGGTAAATTCTTCAACTTTGAAAAGGCTACAAGCCAAGACCAAAGTGGAGGGAGTATAGGTACATGATTTTCTGTTTGCAGATGATTGAACACTCAATGCAGCCTCTGAAGTTGAGATGCAATGAAGTATGAATCAATTCTCTGCTGTTTGTGCTAATTTTGGCCTAACAATTAACACCAGGAAAACACAAGTTTTTGGCTCCATCAGCCAGCACCACACCATCCATACATGGAACCATCAGTTAGAGAAAATGGAGAAGTTTTGAATGCTGTGGATAACTTCATTTACCTTAGTGTACTTTCCAGGGATGTACACATTGATAATGAGGTTGATGCCAGAGCTAGCTCAATATTTGAGAAGCTCTGAAGGAAAGTCTGGGAGAGAAGAGGTATTAGACTGACTAACAAACTGAAAGTCTACAGAGCCGTTGTGCTGACTCCATTGTTGTATGTCTGTGAAACCTGGACAGTATACCAGCACCATGCCAGGAAACTGAATCACTTCCATTTGAATTTTTCTAGTAAGATCCTTAAGACCTCCTGGCAGAATAAGGTAGGTACCAGAAACTGAGGTCCTTGCTTGAACTAAATTGCCAAGCATTTAGACTCTGCTTCAGAGAATACAACGACAATGGGCTGGCCACATTGTTCAAATGCAAAACATATGCTTTCCAAAAAGACTATTTTATGGAAAACTCAAACAAGGCAAATGTTCATGTGATGGTCAGAAGAAGCCATACAAGGACATTCTCAAGGTCTCTTAAGAACTTTGGAATTGATTATGTTACATGGGAGACACTGGCATAGGACCACTCAGCATGGCATGCCCACATCAGAGAAGATGCTGTGCTCTATGAGCAAAGCAGAATTGAAACAGCTCAAAGGAAATGCAGGATGTGCAAATTTAGAGTATCTACCCCAAATGTTCGCTCAGACTATTTGTGCCTGACCTGTGATAGAGCATTCTGAGCTTATATTGGTCTGATCAGCCACAGTCAGACACAT
>NW_027185735.1:15007162-15029960 GCF_028583685.1 Petaurus breviceps papuanus | reverse complement strand
GTGGAGCCCAGACTAGACCTTAGTGGAATCTTAAGGATTCCCTGAATTCATCTCACTTCTCCAGGAGCATCTCTGAGGTCAGCTTGACCTCTACAATATGCTTTTGATTTAGATGATTCCTAGTCACATGAAGCTAGGCTCAAATAATATTAATAAATTATAAACAATAGAGTATTATTTTCATACCAACTAGGTGACATCTAGGTACAGTGATGGACCAGGAATTAGAAAGACCTAAGTTTGAATCTTGCCTCAGATAGTTAATAAAAAAAACTTCTCCTAAGAATCTGGCTCACTTCTTCCCAGAAATACATCATCCATGGGGAAAGTAAGTTTAAACTTGGACCAACCATACTAGTAATGAGGTACATGTATAAGAAATGTGTCACACATGCACACACATCCTCACTAATAAATTTTCTGATACTGGATTTTAACTCAGGTCTTCCTGATCCATGCATTTTCTACCATATTATCTTAATGTCAAATAGCAAATGTATTTTGCATTAAGTTCTGATTTACCAAAATTATCCTAATAGGAGAAAAATTGGGATTTGAATGTTACCATTGGTGGTAACATATTCACAAATCCAGATTTGATTTGCTTGAAATTTTTCCTGAAACCAAGTCATAATGTGGTCTTATTTACAGTGAAGATAATATGGTACTGATGAAGAATACACTGATATAGATCAGTAGAATAGATTAGGTACACAATTATACAGTAGCAAATAACTATGGTAATTTAATGCTTGGTAAACCAAGATCTAAGCTTTTAGGGTAAGAACTCAACAAAAATTGGCTGGAAAACTAGAAAGCAGTTTGGCAGAAACTAAGCATAGATCAACATTCACACCATATCCCAAGAAAAGGTCAAAATGGATGAATACTTTAGACAGAAAAGGTGAATCATAAGTAAATTAGGGAAGCATAGAAAAATGTACCTGTCAGATCTATGGATAAAAGAAGAGTTTATGACCAAACAAGAGATAGAGGGGAATGTGGGAAGTAAAATATATCATTTTGAATACATGAAATTAAAAGGCTTTTGTACAAACAAAGCTAGTAGAGGTAATATTAGAAGAACACAGTAAACTGGGGGAAAGTTTTTGGAGCAAGTTTCTCGGACAAAGGCCTCATTTCTCAAAAATATAGTGAACTGGGCCAAATTTATAAAAATAAGATAGTTGATAAATGGTCAAAGGATATGAACAGGCAATTTTCAGAAGATGAAATTAAAGCTGTCAATAGTCACATGAAAAATGCTCTAAATCACTAATTAGAGAAATGCAATTTATAACAACTCTGAGATACCACTTCACTCTTGTCAGGTTGGCTAACAAGAGAAAAGGAAAATAAGAAATGCTGGAAGGAATGTGGAGAAATTGGGACACTAAGGCATTGTTGATAGAATTGTAAAGGAGTCTAGCCATTATGGAGAACAATTTGTAATTACATCCAAAGGGCTATAAAACTGTGCATGCCATTTGACCTAGTAATACTTCTACTAAGTTTGTATCCCAAAAAGATCAAAGAAAAGGGAAAAATATCTATTTGTATAAAAACACTTATAGGAGCTCTTTTCATGGTGGCAAAGAATCGGAAATTGAGGGAATGACCATCAATTGGGTAATGGCTAATCAAATTCTGTTAGGTTATTGTGATGGAATACTCTTGTACGGTAAGAGAGGACAACCTCTCTTATAAGATGGTTTTGGAAAAAAAGAGAAAACTGATGAACTTTAAATGCAGATTGAACTATATTTTTTACTTTCTTTATTCTTTTATTTTATTTGTGTTTTCTTTTAAAACATGACTAATATGGAAACATTTTGTATGACTTCTCATGTATAATAAAAACAAAATTGCTTGCTTTCTCAAGGAGGAGGGAAGGACAGGAGAAAGGGAGAATTCAGAACTCAAAATTTTAAAAATGGTTATAAAAATTTTTTACATGTAATTTGGGAAATATCTAATGAACTAAATAAAAATAACTTTTTTAAAAAGGAACAATTTCCCCAATGATGCTTTTTCAAGGAATGCTTTATGTTATCAAAATAGATTGCTGTGGGTCTAGAATGTTTTTGTAACCTTAAAAATAAAATTCTTTTGACACTTAAGAACATTGAGCTTTCAAAAATATTTATTGTCAGTTGGTGGCACTATTAACCAGATTTTAAAAAATAATTAATTGAAAATTTCACCAAATATGAAGATTTTTTGGAAAAAAAATGATTAAATGATGGGCGTAGTTATATAGTAAAGATTTATTTTTATTCCAGAATGGAAAGTTTTAAAAATAGTTCTATGTGTCCCTATGTTTGCAGTTATGAATTTGCTTATGTTTCTGAATATGTTCATAGTCTCATTAAAATTCTAATTTTCTAGAAATGATTCTACATAAATGAAGTTTTTCAAGAAGTCATCACAAGTTCACACTGTATATGTTTTATTATTATAAAGAAAACATCTACCTAGCATGCTTTAAAAAATAGAAAAAAGATAACATTCAAATCTAAATTTTCCCAAGGGCCATTAACCTTAATTTTCAAAACCCACTGCTTTCAATTGTTTTGTTGTTTAGTTCTTTTTAGTAGTTGTGTTGTTTAGTCCAATTCTTTGTAACCCCATTTAAGGTTTTCTTGGCAAAGATACTGGATTGGTCTGCCATTTCCTTCTCTAGCCCATTTTACAGATGAGGAAACTGAGGCAAAAAGAGTTAAGTGACTTGCCTGGGGTCACATAGCTAGCAAGTATCTGAAGCCAGATTTGAACTCAGGAAGATGAGTGTTCCTGACTTCAGACCTGGCAATCTATCCACTGCACCACCTAGCTGCCCACTGTTTTCAGTTGGCTCATGTTAAAAAATTTTGTCATAGCACTGCCACCTAGCACAATTTTTCTTTTCTTTTCTTTTTTCTTGAAAATCTCCCAATGAGCCAAGTTAATTCCTCTTTTGTTCTTTACCTAACCCCATTTGGATATTTTATGAGGGCAGATGAAGGAAAGGACTCACCTTAAGTTCCTACTAAGTGGCTTATCAGATGGGATAAAGAGAAAGGGTCCTGGACCTATCCAAAGTCCCTTGAGTTTTCTTTTGTAATCTTTGATTGGTGGAAGGGAGGTACTGAATAAGATGTTTAGTACTTGTCAAACAGGCATCCCCCAACCCTGGGGAGCCCTAGAAAAATAGGGAGGGGCTTCATGGGGCATGCTTACATTCCCATACCCCTTCCTTGGAGCTCATAAAGTCCTAAAGATTGGAGGGTATGCCCCTAGAATGGAATGGTCTTTCAGGGACAGAGCACCATCTATCTAAAATAGCTAGCAGGCATTTCTCTAAAGGTTTACTCAAGTCCTTCTTATCCCAATGGTATCAACACTTTCTCAAAGCTTTTTTCAAACTCAAACCTATCACTTAAACAAGGCCTGCACAACATACACAACTGAGGGTCACTTTTGGCCCACCAAAGGATTTTGGGCTGTCCTTGAAAAATGTAGAGATTGTAAAAGAAAGTAAAGATGTAGTGAATGTTTCATCTGTACCCTGCTTAACCCACCTTCCACTAGTCACCTTTGTGCCCATCTTGTGACTTGGTGGGTGGGTTGCCACTATGCACTCTCTCCTGTTTGTCACGTGACCCAAGGCAAACAATCATCATCGGTCTATCTGTAGTTTGAAAGGAGCAAGAGTTGCATCTTTTCTCTGTGTTATCAGTCTTTACTGACATTGAACAGGGACAAAGTGAATGTAGCCACACGCCAACACAACTGATGCCCACTATTCAATGAGTGGCAACAACTCGAGGGCTTCTTCCTGACCACCCTCCAAGTTACATGAATGTCTGGAGCTTCCTCCAAGGTCAGATATTCAGTTCAGTATTTCTTTGTATGTGAGCAATTGCTATGGAGATTTTTTGGTCCTAACATTAAAGATTTGGGGGTAACTTTATAAAATGGGTGATAAAAAGAAATGGAAGATCGAATCAGAACATACAGTGTTTAATCTGGAGTGGAAAAATAGATACTTGTTTACTTACACAGGAGACAAAATTGTGCCTGGTTTGCTGAGAAGTAATGGGCATTCTGAAGGAATACAATTTTCGTCACCTTTTCAAGTCAAAATATCCTGACTTGAGCAAAATTGGACACCAATAAAAAACAAATTAAAGCTGAAAATTGATGAAAAATCTTACTGGGGAACAATGGTACTTCAAGAAAATAAACTCAGAAAATGAGGCGGATACTAAGGTTAGTTTTCATATTTCTAAAGAAATTAGTGCTTCTGGCAAGTCTTTTACTGAAGGTGACTTCATAAATGTTTACTGATTGCAGTTTCTAGATAATGTCCCAATTTAAAAAAAAATGTTTTTGAGGAATAGTTTAATCATTAATTATACCTTTAGTTGAAAAGTGAGTCACTAAAAACCTATCTGTGGCCAGAAGTTTAGTCTCTTTTAATTTTGGCCCCCACCTACTTCTAATTTGTGCAGGTCTGACTTAAACTAAACATTCATTTTACTCTCTTGATTCCTTACTTCTTTTTACTTTCACTGCCTTCTTAAGTCCACTTCACCTTATTTCTCAATTATGTTTTAGTTTAGCATTCCACTGAATCTCTCCTGTACAGATTTCTTTATACCATACTACTTCTTACTTCTGGAGTTAAATACATACATAATTCATTTCAATTTAGGTGGCTTGGTTACTACTTTACCTAAACAATTAAATTCAGATAAAAGACTCTAGATAATTCTGGGTTCTAATAGTTTGAAATAACTTCTACTGAATATTCTGCTTGTCCCCCAGGAAGGGGAGAGAGATTGTTTGCATTTATCTCTATAATCCCCAATCTGGCCAGGGTTGTGAAAGTAAAGAGAAAGAATCTCAGTTTTCCCTTATTTCCCACTGAAAGTTTAATAAAGCCAGTGTTACCAACAGTTGGGACAGCAGTTTTGAGACTTGTTTAGCCTTTCCACCCTTCTTAGCTCCCCTTTTGTGCTTCCTCCCTGTAGTTTTCTTTTTAGGGGTGATAGAAATGTCTGCTGTCAAACCTGAAGATAAGTGACCAAAGTGTCACAGAGGTTATATTACCACTGTTAACTCCGAAAATACCAAAGAGCTCACAGAAGTAATACCTCCAATTGTTGACTCTGAAAAATAAAATAAAATAAAGTCAAAGAGTTAACAGTGGTTATAAGCAAAAAGTTTTCTTTATTCCATTGGAAGAGGGAAACCAGACATGCATTGCTGGAGTCTTCTCTAGGAGAAGGCCCCACTATAGCAAGATCAAGCTTTCATATATATATATACCAGTGGCTAGACAAAGAAATGTGCAGTGAGCTGTAGCCAGGACAAGGAGGGGGTAACAGCAACAATGAGACAAGTTTGATTCATGGCAGATCTTCATGACCAACTCAGGGACCAGGGTTGGTGTGAACCAGTTCTGGGATTTAGCCATAGTTCATTCATCCAGAGGTTGAGTGCAAAGGATTGTTGTTATGCCAAGCTCATGGCACAAGCTCATGGCACGAGCCTTAACTTGAAATCAAAAGTGTCTCCTAATAGTAAAAAGCGAGGTGTGGAAAGAGTGGTATGGTCTTGGCATGGGGCTCCTGACATCCTCTTCAAAGTTCTCCAAAGTTTTTACCTAGGTCTGGTATACACAAGAGAGCTTCTGAAGGGGAAGCCCCCTTGGGCCTATCTCACTATCTGAGTTTCCCCTTCCTGAGGTCCCACTAAAATCTTTCCTTCCTTCTTCTCCAGTTATTCCCTACAAAGGTGATTTCTTAAGAGTGCCATGGTCTTTTATTTACTTTAACATGCACAGTTAATAATAAACAGAGTCCCATATTTATCTAGCCAAATTTGTTTTCCATGACTTTCCAGTCTGAACTTAGCTTGGGTTTTTTGATATTCCCAGTTGAAGTGGCAGCTTTTCCAAGCTTTTGACAACTTGACTAATTAGTCAGCAGGAAGCTTACTCTATCCTAATATACAAGTATTATTACCTTTCTGTCCCTTGGTGACCCAGTGTCAGGCAAGAGCAGCTACTTATCACTACTTTCTTTCTGAAATGTCACTTTCTTTATCTTTGTGGACAAGTCACAGAGTCAAATCTGAGCTTGCAACCCATTTTTCCTTATTCTTCCTGAGTTTGTGGAGTTTAATTCTCTGATAACTTCACTGTTGACTAAAAATTGAGACAGTCCACTCCAACTGAATGCCAGCTGTAGTGTTGGATGGTGGGCTTACCCAGTGATAGCCATGCAAATAAAAGGTTCCATCTGGGTTGCTAAAATTGTTAAAAGAAAAATTCTTGTTTGGGCCTCACCCTGGTCAACTAAAGGCAAACTCATTTAAGACAGTGAGGTGGTGCAGTAGGTGGATCACTGGACCTGGAGCCAGAAAAATTCTTCCTGAGTTCAAATATGGCCTCAGACACTTATGTGACCCTGGGCAAGTCACTTAACCCTATTTGCCTCAGTATCCACATCTTTAAAATGATCTGGAGAAGGAAATGGCAAACTGCTCTAGTATCTTTGCCAAGAAAACCCCAAATGGAGTGAAGGAGAATTGGACATGACTGAAAATGACTGCACAGCAATAACTGGAAAGAAGACAAAAAGGAGTTTATTGGCTCCGCTAAGCATTAATCCGCTGGAGTGGGGCCAGCTGCCAAACCCAAGCTCCAGTCTGCTTTTATAGACGGCAGAACAATTTACAATTGGAAACTGTACCTAAGACAACTTTAATGATGAGGTGGGACAAGTGTCATTTCAACTCCTCTCTATTACAGATCACTGGGAGATGAGATTAGTTCTCAGGTTATGGGATTAGTCTGGGCATGACTTCACCCTCTCCTGCAGTCTGGCTGAGTACAGGACACAAAGGTTGAGCAAGGCTAAAATATGGGGTCACTCAGACCATTATTTTGCCTAGTGGCCTCACCTTCCATAGGTACTCCATGAAAGGGATAAATGAGGTTCAGAGATCGGGAATTACTGCTTTGCCAATATGATGGAATCCTAATAAAGCTGCCTCTGGCCCCAATATTCTAATTTCCTTATAGGCCCCACTGAACAGCAGACCCATATCCTTACCCAGCTACTCCCTCTGCCCCCCCCACTCAATATCCTAACTTCTTCATATATGCCTCACTGTTCACTAGAACAACAGGTGTGTCTATGTACTTGTATTTCTCACAGAATAGCAGGTGTGTCCAATGAGATGGGATCCTAGCCACTGCCTCTAGCTAGCCACTGCCCCCAGACCCAGTCCTCATATTTCCCACAGAAACAGCAGGTGTGTCCATGCATTCAACAATAAACACATCCATCTAATCTCAGATAGGACCACAATACTCAGCTAATTGGAAAGCAGCACCATCAGGATGCTTGATCAGATTGTAGACCCCTAAATAATTGAAGGGACCTAAGTAGGCACCTACACAGTAATAGCAAAAAGCTGTCCTTTAGGTGAACTTATGATGTAGAGAAGCTTATTATAATATGATTATCATATATATATATATATATAAATTAAAATATATATATACCGATGTTTTGTTTGCGTAGGCATTGTGGGTAATCGCAGTGCAGTTCCACTGTGGCTGGGACCCCTCCCCTATTACCTAATCCCTTAGAAAACCCCTCCTGCCTTTCTAATATTTATAATTTCTGTTATGTAATTACATCTTAACCCTATGAAAATCCATCTTGCTTTCTCTGAAGTTGCTGTTTCCTCTTGGAACTTAACCTGCTTCATGAGAGGCATCAATCTCAATAAATGCTTATACTTGTCTTGGAGGTGGTCTGACTCTGAGTTCTTTGAGACAGTTCCAACACAACACACCATGAAACCACAACACATATACTTTCTAAGATTGAGCCCACTTTTTCCTGGACTCTAGATCTGCTGGGACAGTGTCAGAGCCCTTTGAAAAGATGTTTTGCACCAACTAAGCCTCTGTATTAAATACTACTTTCTAAAGCTAATTAAATCTTTCTGACTAATTGATATCAACTGGCAGTTACGGGTAAAGCAGCTTTGTAAAGGATGAATTAGAGGTAAGGAAACCAGTTAAGAAGTTGATAAATTAATCTGGATAGCAGGTCATAAAGATCTTTCTTTCTGATAGAATAAGATTCAGTGACTTTACATGAATATGACCCAGAGCAACCTTTTCCCTCACAAGTGTGAAAAATAAAAACCTAGACAAATTTAAGCCTGTGGAATAAACATGATATCACAGAGCTCTAGTTTTGGAATTGGAAGATGTGGATTCAAATCTTTACTGCTACTTATTATCTGTGTGGCCTTAAGTAAATTATAAAATGTCTCTGGGTTTTAATTTCATGATTTGTAAAATGAGAAGATTGGATTAAATGACCTCTAAGGTCCTTCTCATGCCCAAATCCTTTAAGCTATTACTATTTGAGGAAATGCTGACACAAGCCCTAATATTGATGCAAGGACATATCCTTCCATCCATCATGATCTTCCAACTCTTTTCTGATATTAATTAACTTTTTTTAAGTAACCTTTCCAATTGGGAAGAGAATGAATTCTCTTTCTACTCCAATATCCCCTAAAATTATCTAGTCTGCTTAGCAGCTATTTTTCTCATTTCAAATTAATAATTTAGTATTCTTATTTATTAATCAGTGTTTTGTGAATTAATGTGAATCTGTCCTCCAAAGCCTGACAATGGCTAGGTAGACTGACCAAATAGAATTCCTGAATCTGGAGAATTACAATCAGCTTGGGCAACTGTAGTGATCTCATCAGCTCCCATGCTTTTTAGATATTACCTCTATCATCTCAGAATACTCTGACATCTGTCTAGCCTTAACCTCTCTCCTAGCCTCCAGACTCAAATTTCCAACTGCCTTTTGAACATCTTAAATTGGATGTCCTGTAGACTTCTTAAACTTAATATGTACAAAACTGGACTCATTATCTTTTCCCAAAAATTTCCCTCTTCTTAACTTCCTTGTTACAGTGGAAAATATCACCATCCTCCTAATCAGCATTGAAAGCTAGAAGGCATCACTCCTAGCATCACACCTCACTCTCTTTCACCTCCCGTATTCAATCAGTTATCTAGTCCTGTCATTTCTTATCATATCTCTTGTATGCCCTCATCACTTCAAGCCTAGACTGCTGGAATAGCTTGCTGGTTGGACTTCTCTGCCTCAAGTATATTCCTATTTCAATCCATTCTACTCCCAACTATCAAATTGATCTTCCCAAAGCTCAGATATGACCATATCACTCACATATTTAAAAAACTCTAGTAGTTCCCTATTACTTGTAGGAACAAATACAAAAATCACTGTTTAGTTTTTAAAGTCTTTCATATTCTTGTCCCTTCCTACTTTTATAGTCTTCTTACACATTTCTACTCTCTGCTCTTTAATCTGGTGATATTGACTTCTTTGCTGTTATCAAAATGTGACAATACATTTTTGAGTATGAACATTTTCACCAGTTGTATCCCATGGCTGAACTCTTTCCTCCTCATATCTGTTTCCTAGTATAACCCTCATTCCCAAACCCATTAAAATGGGACTCTCTCCTTATTGGTGAAGATGAATGCCTTGCCCTGTATGAGGGATGGGCTGGAATTGTCTAGAGAAAGAGTGCCAAATTTCTTCAGTCCCCTTCAGGACTCCCTAAACTTCAAGTCCTTTTTGGGACTCTTCAAACTTCAAGTTTCTTTGAACACTTGTTAGCTTCCAATTTTGAGAGAGCAGATAGAAGAGACCAACTCAACTTCAAGCTGCTGAAGGTAAAATCTTTGGGAAGACAAGAGAAGAGCTAGCAGTCTTTATCACATCCCCATCTCCAGCTTAAAATACTAGACACTGCAGGAGTCTCCACTTGGGTGAGATCTAGGATACTCTCTCTTGGTTGAGTTGAATTATCTCACTCCCAATGGGAGAGCTTCTTCACCCTTTATTGTTTGATATATGTCAAAAATATTTTAGAGATAACCTATTTTCCAGAGCTAAGGCCAATCAAGCAGGCTGTGCCATGAGTTTGGCACAACAATAATCCTTTATCTCTGGAATGATCTCACTCTCTGACAAAGTGTAATGCTTGGACCAGCACCAGGTGTTCACTAAGGGTAACATGTTGTATTTAAGTTTCTGGTGACACATTTTTCTGGAAATACAAATTCTGATTTGGAGCTTAAGAAAGATGTCAGAGCTAAAAGTATAAATAGGAATAGGAATGTCATTGAAACTATTGGAATGGATAAATTCACCAAAAAGAAAAGATATAGAGGCAAATAAATAGGATAAGATGAATAAATTTGGGAAATAACCAAATTAATGTTGTAGGAGCAGAAAGAGGACAAATGAAGGAAGCAGAGGAGAAGGATAGAGGGAAATAAGATGAGTTGGAATCTAAGATAGGAGAGATTACCAAGGAGGTGGTGGTGAACAGTGTGAAATGCTGAGAAAACAAGGAGACTTAAGCCTCAAAAAAAGGCTATTGGATTTATTGTGAAGGTATCATAAGAGAATTTTAGTATTATTACTGTTTACTCAAGACAGCATAGAACAATTTCTGGCTCAGCTTTATTACTCTTATTACTTCAACTGAGACATCAACTACAGCCCTAGTTCTTGTTCTGTATGTTTGCAAATTCCAACTTGAGACATTAGCTTTAGTTTCGGTGTTGGCTGATCAGTTTATTATTTTTCTGGCAGTAGATCTTAGACTTCTACTTGTATGGGAAAGGTGAAAGTGTGGTTTCTCAGACACTGTCTGCTAAAGTAAGTAAGTCCTTAGATCTTAGGCCTAAGTTTTCATTTTTTTAATTAGAAATTATGTGACTTTGAAACTTTAGAAATCTTTCTGTATGGTTGCTCTATTTTAGTCAGTCCTTCTCACCCAGCTTACCATGAAAGAGTTAAATTTCTATACAACTGCAAGAATTGCTGAACAAGGGAGAACAGAATAAGGGAGAACAGGCAGTAACCTTGGAAAAGAAGCTCAGTCCCTGGTTCCCAGACAAAAACTCATAGATAATACTAAAAATAATGAAGAATGGAAGGAGCTGGCAGCAGCAGGTGGATTTGACCAATCAAAGGACAGACAGTAGTAGCCTTGGGACCCTCAAGTCCAGATAAGAATGTATCAAGGGTAGACTGAAAGGAGGGGTCCAGTATTCTGAGGTTGTAATACACTGATGTAATGGACCTAATGTATTATGTAACAAGATTAGAGCCTCATTAATAATAATTATGTTAATATTCATAACCCTTGCTTATTTAAACCAGCTTTAGCTTATGTACGGTGGCCTCCTCTCTCTCGGTGCTGTCCCAGAGACTGGACTGCCTGCTTCTCGCAAGATTCTAATAAATCTTTCTACCTTCACTTTAAGAGGTCTCCGAGTAGTCAATTTGGGTTAGGGTCTCTATATCCCACACATACTGTTGATTCTTTAGTGGGTAAATCTTTACTTTTCCCTTTGTCTTTTGTAAAATTCAAACTGTACCCATACTGCTGATGTAAACCAAAACTATATAAGATTGTTGAGAATGTCATTTGGAACCCATTGGTTTTTGTATACCATGGGGTTATGCTCCAACCATATAATTAACTGGTTATTAAAATGTCTCTGCATGATAGGTATGATTGACAGCACAACCTATTAACAAATCTTTGGACAAGTTCTATGTCAAAGGCTAATGGTAGTCTTCAAAATAAAAATATTTATTAAGTGGTGATAAAAAAGTAGATGTTAGTGTTTGCAGAAGGGAAAGTCCAGGCACAGGATACTGATGCCACATTTTAGGAATGTGGCAGAAAAAGGAGAGAAAAAATTTTATGACTCAAGGAAAAGATTTTTCAGATATGAAGAGCTGTAGCAGCAAGCACCCCAGTGTCCCCAGGGTGCCTGCTCACACAGGTTCTTGGATCTGCTTTGTTAAAGGAAAGCAACTCAAAATGGGTTAACAAGCTTACTTTAATCAGTCAGACATATATCGTTTACCTTGTTCAGGAGAAAAGGTCAGCACCCTGAACCTCAAAGTATACAGGCATAATTATCAAGACAGAAACATCAAGTAGACAGATTTCCAAACTGTCCAACCATTACATCCATACCCAGTCGACATCTGGGTTTCCACATTCTGGGTTTTTCAAAGCCGGGGGACTCTCAACATCGGCTTCCCAGAATTCAGATCAAATCACAGAACACTTCTCAAAGTGAGTCCCAAAACAAAGCTCCACATCAGGGCTTATATAGCCTTCTCCTGGCTCAGAGAATGTAACAACCTTATTGACTCACTGGCCAATCAAGAAGTATCTACTGAAAAACAAGCCTCCCACCCCAGGCTTCAGGTGCACATTAGCCTAGGGGCAGGGAAGATCTTAAAAATTTACATTCTTATTACAAGAGCCTGAGTATATATGAAGGTGGAAGGAAAGGTGCCTATTTCAAATCCAGTGAAGAAGCATCTATTGAACACTTATGTATCAGTTATTGTATTAAGCAATAGAGATACAAATCAACAACCCATCCCCTGCTCTTAAGGAGCTCACATTCTAAGGAGGGGGACAAAATGCAAATAACTATATGTTAGTAAAGCTAAGTATATTGATTGATAGAAGCAATTAGTTTGATAGGAAATCTAGCTTATTTTTCTTAGTTGGACCACACCTTTCTCTGGGTGGAACCACTCAGCTCCCCTCTTCAGCCACCTTGGAGCATGACGTTACTTTAGTCAATGCCTTCACTCTGCTCCTCACTCAGGGTCAGACTACAATGTGGTTAGACAACTCCACTGAGGTACCTAATGATGAGGATTCATTCATTCAGCCTCCTTTTCAGCACTTAAATCTGCTTATTCATGAATCAGACTTGGTCAAGGGAAAATCCTAGATTCTAGTTTTGCTCTTTATTGGGAAGTTTATAAAATATCATAATACATAATCACTCCCTTTAGTTCTGGAGCCTCCTGCTAAAAAAGAATCCTAAAGACATGGGTCTCTAGCACTCTGTCTCTTAATCTCTCCCCCTCATACATTGGCAGTATGTGCTCCCTTCTTTTTTTTTTCTTCAACTGCCCTTCACAAAAATGAAGCATACAACTAGGAAAAATTACAATTACAGAATCACAGAATTAGAGCATAAGGAAGAGACTTAGGCAACCATCTAGGCTAAATTATATGTGACAGGAATTCTTACTATCAAGTACTTTATCTATAAAGGGAATTCAAAACTAATTAAACATAAATGATAAATGTAACTTTAAAAGAAAGTTTTGGATTTTTTAAAAGATATATCTTGGCTTCTGATAAGTCCCATCACGTTTTGGCCTGCGGACATAATTTCAATTTCAGGCACTTATATGTTACATTTTTACAGTATCTTGTCTCACCAGCATTTCCATTCACTTGTTGAAGTCCTTCTCATCCCTTCTAATCAAGAACTTATCACTTAATTCAACCTTCTAAAACCGTCTCACAATAGCTTCTCTTTGGGAAAGGTTTGAGAAAAAATAGAATTCTCTTTGAAACTCAGTCCTTGGTCAGTTAGTCAGTCATAACAAGTCAAATAATTCCATCCTAGTCATCAGAACCTTTATTCCTAACCCTATATATACTGGGAAGAAAGGATAACAAGGGCTACATTAGGAAAAGAGGAGATAGGTGTAAGAGTGAGACCTAATAAAGAATCAAAGAATGAGACCCAGAAAGATTAGCTTTGGAAAGGTATTATATTTGTTGATTAAGACTAGTGGTGCAATATAAATGTGTGGACACTTCTGTCTTAATAGAAATACAACTGGCCTGCATGAGGCATAAATGATATTTGATCATCTTCAAGGGAGACTTTGATTTTGACCTTTATGGGGACAAAAGGAGAGATGTAGCTGAATGCTTACTCTTTCATTTTCTTATATTCAAGATAAGTATTAAGATAAAATTTCATCTCTCTTATATCAAGTACTGATAATCTAGCCATACAATTCTTTAGGGTTCTAAAATTCTTTAGTTAGTCATCACACAACAGGTGAATATTATTTCCCTTTATCACTTTCAAGGGGATGGCAAAAGTAAGCTTACTTTTTCCAGCTTAGATCCCTCACAACAAATATATGGTACCAAAAAAACAGATAATGGGCAAATTTGTTTATCCAAGTAAACAGTTAACAGAAACCAGAAAAGTTATAGAGATTAAAGTAAATGAAAAAGCACACAAAAGTAAATGAGTTCTTCATTTTGAAAGTGAGATAGAATCTCAGATTAAGGATAGAATAATCTTGGGCAGTTAGGTGGCAGTTGAGCTCAAAAGAAAAAAAAGAAAGGTTAGTTGAAGGAGATTATGGGATGGGGAACTTGCAGCCCCCAGGCCACATGTGCCTTTCTAGGTAGGTCCTTAGGTGCAGTTTTTTGACTGAGTCCAAGTTTTGCGGAACAAATCCTTTTATTTTATTTTTTAATTAATTAAAGATTTTTAGTTTTCAACATTCACTCCCATAAGATTTTGAGTTCTAAATTTTCTTCCCCCTCTCCCCAAGATGGTGTACAATTTGATAGAAGCTATATATTCATATTAAACATATTTTCACATTAGTCATGTTGTAAAGAAAAATTAGAACCAATGGGAGGAACCTTGAGAAAAAAGAAACAAACAAAAAGGAGCAAATAGTATGTTTTGATCTACATTCAGGCTCCATTGTTCTTTCTATGGATGAGATAGCGTTTTCCATTATGAATCATTTAGAGTTGTCTTAGATCCTTGCATTGCTGAGAAGAGCTAAGTCTATCAAAGTTAGTCATCACACAATATTGCTGTTATTCTGTACAATGTTATCCTGGTTCTGCTTACTTTACTCATCATCAGTTCATGTAAGTCTTTTGAAATTTTTCTGAAGTTTTCCTGCTCATCATTTCTTAATGGAACAATAGTATTCCATTACATTCATATACTACAACTTATTCAGTCATTTCCCAATCAATGAACATCCCCTCAATTTCCAATTCTTTGCCACCACAAAAAGTGCTGCCGCAAATATTTTTGTACATGTGGTTCCTTTTTCCATTAACAAATCCTTTTGTTTTTGTTTTTTGCTTTTTTGGAGGGGGAAGGTCGGGCAACTAGGGTTAAGTATCTTGCCCAAGGTCACATGGCTAGTTTTTTGTGTTAAGTGCCTGAAATCATATTTGAACTCAAGTCCTCCTGACTCCAGGGCCAGTGTTCTACTCACTGAGCCACCTAGCCACCCCAATAAATCCTTTTATTAAGGATTTGTTTTGTGAAATTTGAATTCAAAGGACTTTACTTGAGAACCCAGAGAGCCACATGTGGCCTGGAAGCCACAGGTTTCCCACCCCTAGAGTAAGGAAGTGCTCCCTCCTCCCTCTCCCCTACCCCCACTTAAGATGCCTGTCCTGTCAATTAAGACTGCAGTTCTCAATAAGCAAGGAAGT
The DNA here is from genome assembly GCF_028583685.1 of Petaurus breviceps papuanus. Taxonomy (NCBI): domain Eukaryota; kingdom Metazoa; phylum Chordata; class Mammalia; order Diprotodontia; family Petauridae; genus Petaurus; species Petaurus breviceps. The sequence continues at coordinate 15,014,504 of NW_027185735.1, read as the reverse complement.
GCCCCCTGACTTGTCTGGTTTCTATTAGCTATAAACAAGGTAATGTCATAAAACAAAAGTGTCATGACAAAATAGTGTCTTAACAAGAAAGGACTATAAACCAAGATAACAAGAGAAATGCCATTAATCAAGATAGTGTCTGGTTCAAATCACCTGGTCTTGATCAGCCATGAACAGGAGAATTCTCCTAGTCAGCTTAATCTAGTCTTGGGGTTGCTGACACAGCAAGAGGATTTTCAGGTTCACTCAGAGAACATTGCAAAGGATTATTGATAAGGGCTCAAATCATCCTCTCCAATTGGCTAGTCCAGGTTTTTGGCCTTCTTCAGGTGATAGGGAGCTTAAGTGAGTTTCATAGGAGTCATAGGGAAATCCCAATTAAGCAAAGTCTGGGAGTGATTCTATTATGTCTAGATGACTTAAGAGGGAAAAGAAATACACTGGGGGAGAAAGGAAGGGAAGGTTAGGGAATATTATCTCACATGCTCAGAGTTTATAAGTAGAAATCAATACAAACAAGGAGGGTGAGTTGGGGAGAAAGGTTGACACTTGAATCTCACTCTCATCTGAACTGGTCAGAAGAAGGAAGAATGCATACACATATATACACACACACAGGCATAGAAATACATTTCATTCAACAGAGAAATAGGAAAAGAAGAGAATTGGGTGGGGGGATTAAAGGGTAAATTAAGAATAAATCCTAAACAAAAACTACAAGGATATGCAAAAATATTTATCACTCTTTCTGAGATGGTAAAGCATGGGAGTCTGAGGGGATGCCTAAAAATTGGAAAATGGATGGACAAGTTATGGTATATAGATATAATGGAATTCTTTTTTGCTGAACTCTTTATCAGTGTAATAAAAAACTAGGATTCTAGCAGACTAATGTGGAAAATATGCTACCTCCTGATAAAGAGGCAAAGACTTAAAATGTAGAATTTAAACAAAAAACTTTTTTTTGAACATGGTCAATGTAGAAATCTGTTTTGATTGACTTTACAATATGCAAGGGCGAAGGAGTGGAGGGATGGAATGGGATGGGATAGGGGAGTAGATTAGGGTATGAGAGTGAGGAGGTAGATTTTGGCCGCTTAAAACAAATAAAATTTAAAAAAAAGAATATCACAATAGCAACAATAGAAATGTACATTTCTATCAGACTTGGAGGGTTACAAAATATTTTCCTCCCAAACAACCCTAGGGAATGGGCAGTGCAAGCATTACAAATCTCAGTTAAAAGAACAAGAAACTAAAGCTCAGAACATTTACCAGACTTGCCTATGATCATAGAGTTAGGTGTTAGAACTAGGATTTAAACCTAGGTCACTTGACTTCAAGTCCTCTCCTATGAAATTACACTGCCTCACCAGATTATGAAATAAACATGTCATTAGGAAGTGTGCACATTGAGGATACAAAACTATCTAGAGAAGGGTAAAAGTGAAAAGAAGAAGAAATCTGGGATAGAAGGTCAAGTATGTAAAATGGCAGGAGGATATTTCATTTATTCAACAAAATTACTATGTTTGTAGAAAGTGCCAGGATCTGAGACCATCCTTCTCTGTTTACTATTAGGAGACACCCTGTTTTCCAGAGCTAAATTTCAGCAAGCAAGCTGTGCTCTAAGCTTGGGATAACAACAATCCTTTTCATTCACCCTCTGTATGAACAGGGCTGTGACTAAATCACAGAACTGATAGTGCCTGAGCCTGGGCAAACACCAGCAGGCCCAGACTTCAAGTCTTGCTATGAATGGATTTTTTGTCACTAGACAACCTGGCTTTACTCTTGCTGTTGTGGCTCACTACTGTTGCTACAATACACTGTTTGATTCTTGTATCTAACCACAAATGTATGTCAAGGTTTAGCCCCACTGCCCCAATTGGATTTCCTGCTAGAGAAGACCCTGACATGTGTCTAATTTTTCTCCCCCAACGGAATAAAGAAAGCTTTTTGCTTTTAACGTGTGTGAATTCTGTGATATTTTTGGAGTTAACAATTGGTTGCAAAACCTCTGTGACTCTTTGGTCATTTGTTACCAAGTTGACAAAAGTAATGTGAAAAAAGACTAGAAATAGAAGTTGGAACCATATTGCAGAGGGCCTTAGATGACAGTCTAAGGAATTTTTCTTAGCAGCAGTCCTTGTTGCTTGTCCTTCATTCATGAAGAGGACCAATGACAACATGAGAATCATATCTTGACTTGTGTATGAATTGGATTTAAGTGAGATAGAGCTACATGATAAAGAACCACTAAATATTTTTGAGCAGGGAAGTCAGTGTAAGCGCAAGCAAAGTGGGGTTTTGTTGTTTTCTTTTTGGAGTTCAGTTTCCCAGGCTAAGGCTAAATTGTAGACATCTGAAGGATTGAAGGATCCTTTGAACCCTGATCACTCATAGTTGTGCTGAGTCACAGGTTTTGTTCCTTCTAGCTCTGAGCCAATTAGGGTCCAGGTCTTTGTTATATATTCTGGAAGGTTGGCATTTTGCTTTGGAGGCTCAATGGTGAGAAGGACCTTTTGATTATCTGGATGGGACCCTGAGTAGCCACTTGTTAAGAGCCCCCTAACTACTCAGAGGTTTGTGCTCTCCAAGGTCTGAGGGTGTATGTAGGTGGTTGTTTTTACTTTGTTCAGGCAATAGGAGCCCTGTCTGTTGAATCTCTGTGCTAATTTCTCTACTTGTATTTTCTATTGGATTATCTGTAATAAAAGTAAGATTGTTGACCCCTTAAAGTTATCTTTCCTTTAGAAAAGCAGATCAAAGAACCTGTGCTAGCAGGCCATCCTGGGTGTGCTAGGGTGCTCGCTAATACAGTCATATAGTTAACCTTAGAAAATTGTTTTTTCAATTGTGTGGAGGATGCATTGTAGAAGGGAAAAGCAGGAAGTAGAGGGGCAAATTAGGAAATTATTACAATAGTCTGGATAGGTAGCAGCTATTTCATGTCAGTAGAGTGGAGAGAAGGAGATGGATGCAAATGATATTGTGGAGGTAGAATCAAAGGGGCCTTATTTATTTATTTATTAGGATAAGAAAGACCAGAGTATATTTGCAGGGAGAAATGAGCAAGCATAGAGTGAAATCTGATATAACAGTCTATATGAAAGCTGGCTCAATTTCCTAGTATCTGTTTCTTTAGAGAGGCTGCATTAGTATCTGTCTGTACTGAGGAAGGGCTCTAAATTTTTCAGCAGACTAATGTGGAAAATACGCCACCTGCCTCCTGAGAGAGGCAAAGATTTAAAATACAGAATTTTTTAAAAGAACTTTTTTTTTTGGACATGGCCAATATGGGAATTTGTTTTGATTGACTTTACAAATGTGGAAGGGGGGTGGCAGTGTAGGGGTGAGGGTGGAGGTGAGGGAGAACTAGATTGGGGTAGGAGAGTGAGAAAGTGGATTTTGGCTGATTAAAACAAATAAATTTTTAGAAAATTACTGACTTTTAGTTTACAACATTCAGTTCCACAAGTTTTTGAGTTCCAAATTTTCTCCTCCTCCCTTTCTTCCCTCCCCCCCGACCCATAGAGGCATGCAATCCGATATAGGCTCTACAAATACCTTCACGTTAAACATTAGTCAAGTTGTAAAGAAGGATTATAACCAATGGGATGAACAACGGGAAAGAAGAAACAAAACAAAACAAAAAAGAGAGCAAGTAGTTTGCTCCAATCTGCATTCAGACTCCGTAATTCTTTTTCTGGATGTGGATAGCCTTTTCCATCATGAGTCTTTTGGAGTTGTCTTATAGCCTTGCCTTGCTGAGAGGAGCCTGGCCTATCAAAGTTAGTCATCACAGAACAATGTTCTCCTGGTTCTGCTTCCCTCAGCATCAGTTTATATAACACTCTAGGTTATTACGAAGTCCGTCTGCTCTTCATTTCTTATAGCACAATAGTATTCCATTACATTCATACACCACAACTTGTTTAGCCATTCCCCAGTTGAAGGATATGCCCTTGATTTCCAATTCTTTGCCACCACAAAAACTGCTGCTATAAATATTTTTGTACATGTTGGTCCTCTTCCCACTTGTATAATCCTTTGTGATACAGCCGTAAAAGCGGTATTGCTGGGTCAAAGGGTATGCATATTTTTATGGCACTTTTGGCATACTTCCAAATTGCTCCCCAGAATGGTTGGATCAGTTCACAACTCCACCAACAATGAATTAGTGTTCCAATTTTCCCACATCTCCGGCAAACAAATTTAAAAAGTTTAAAAAAGAATATCGTAATGCACATTTCTGCCAGACTTTGAGGGTTACAAAATATTTTCCTCTAAAACAACCCTCTTCAATCAATAATCAATTGATAAACATTTATTAAGTGCCTACTATGTGCCAGGCATTGTGCTAAGTTCCAGGGATACAAAAAGAAGCAAAAAATAGTCCCTGCCCTCAAGAAGCTTACTATCTTCATCATAGTTAAGTGCTCCCACTAGATAGAGATAGATGACAAGGAAAAAGAGACCGAACCTCGGCTCTTGCCCTGGTATTAAAGAAACGTTTCCACAAAATATCAGGACGAATTCCTTCACTGAGTTGGGAATTCTGAGTTTGATCCTGGGGATAGTGATTAGTGTATAGTATAGACTGGCTCATTAACCAATATTGAGAGTTAAGAGTAAGGGTTATGTTATATGATCATATTAGCAGGAAGTCAGTGTTCTGTAGAAGCTTATCATAAACTTTCTCTTTAGTTCAACTGAAAATATTAAGAAGATAATATTTCTTTGGTCTAAAAGCCCTTTCTAGACTTGGGGGAAGGGAAAGTTTCACTTAAAAATAAGGGCAGCTTAGGTGCAATGAATGGAGTGCCACATCTGGAGTCAGGAAGACTCCTCTTTCTGTGTTTAAATCTGGCCTCATACTCTTACTATCTGTGTGACCCTGGGTAAATCACTTAACCCTATTTGACTCAGTCTTCTCATCTGTAAAATAAGCTGGAAAAGGAAATGGCAAACCACTTGAGTATCATTGCCAAGAAAACCCTAAATGAGTTTGAAGAACTGGATACCACTGAAAATGACTGAATAACAACAACAGAAACCTAAGCTTTAAGAGAGAAGACCTCTTATGATCTTTGCCTTCCCCATTCCCCAAAGCATTGGGCTTATGACTCTTTTTCCTCCAGAAAGAATTGTCAGTACAGACTTTAATCCTTGTGAGGCATGGTCTAGAAAGGCACCAAGTATTGACAATTGTGACTTTGGAAAGTTAACCCCAAACTATATTTTAACATATGCTCTTTTCCTTGTGCAAGATTCCTATAAATGTTTTGCCTCAGATCTTTTTTTAGCATAGTTGAACTATGCCAGTTTGGACATCTCTCTAAGCAAGAAAGGGCTTGGACAAATTTAAATAAAATAAAATGGGGTGGCTAGGTGGCACAGTGAATTGTGCACTGGCCCTGGAGTCAGAAGGACCCAAGTTCAAATTTGACCTTAGACACAACACAAAAACTAGCCGTGTAACCTTGGGCAAGTCACTTAACCCCAATTGCCCTACCTTCCTTCCTCCAAAAAGCAAAAAAATAAAAATAAAATAAATAAAATTATTTCTGGAAGACTTGTGCTTAAAATGCAGAGTGCACATTATTTTTTTTTTCTTGGATGGTGGTTTCCTTTTTGAGATTTGGGTCCAAGATCTTGATATTCATGTTCTTTCTCTGCTTTCCATGTTGTTTTAGAGTTTAGGAGACCTTGTTCCTTTCATTTCTTCTCTCCATTCCCTACTAGATTACAGTGATAACACTGCCAAGGTTGATACATAGGGGCTGCCAAAATTTTGTTTGATAACAGTCAATGGCCATTCTGATATTTCCTCTGTTTTTCCAGTTTCCCAAGAGGTTTTGAAATATGAGGGAAATTCTTCAAGAAGGAGGGTGAATTACACATAGTAACCATGGCATTGCAAATATAAATATGTCTGTGAGAAAAGAAGGCCCACTATGCAGGTGGTACTGCCATGTGTTCCCTCTGGTGTCTCTCTAAGCATTTTGCTTTGTTGCTATGGCAGCTCTCCATGGTAGTGCTCTTACTAGCTGACTGAAGAGTGAGCATGCTCTCTGTGCTCTGAGTGCATAAGCAGGCACTTATTTTTCTGTTAAAAGAATCAGCTAGTATGACAGCTAGCTATCTGTTCCTCTTTCATCTCCCTGGGATGCTGAAATCCACTGTGGTCCATGTTAGCCATGGAAAATGCCAAGATAGCCTAGTCAGACAAGCTAACGGAATTAGCTGTCCTATTTAGAACTCTAATTAAAGCATCCAAAGCCATTGCTGTCTTCACTAGCACAGTCCTGTGACTAACATGGATCTTGTAAGTTCCCTGTTGGTCAATAACCTCCTCATCCTTTGAAAGATGGGGGATGTGGGTGGCAGGGATGGATACTATCCTAAAGAGAGGAAATGGATCTATGCTAGGTGACATGATAGACAGGAGGAGAATTCACATACCAGACTTTGCTTGTTAGCCCTATACTATCAAGTTTTGGGAACCAATTTAGTATGATAAAATATCTTGAATTCTTTTAATAAGAGAATGTACCCCTCAGGTAATGGCAGACCTCATTTTTGAAGGATAGACTAGGAAGTGCTGCTCCCTGAGAAGTCAATTTTCCTTTTGGACTGAAGAATTCCATTAAGGGATGTTGTAGTTGAAATGAGGTTAGGTAATTTTTCTACAGGGGCTGATGGGGGAGAAGCTAATGGTGCCAATGAGGAGACATGTGGATACTTATGTTCTAATCTCTGATCAATAGAAATAGAGCTAGAAAGCACAAAGGCAGTAAGAATGAAGATTAGTCAGAATTGCTACTCAGTACAATTTTTTATGTATAAAGAAAAGAAAGAGAAGAAAATTTTTAAAAAATCCCTTTCTCCATTGTATCTAAAATGGTTCTAATTGTACTAATCTAGGATTTCCATTCAATGCCCAATCAAGTGCACAGTAGAAAATATAACAAAGCTTTTTTATTTTCTGATACAAAGTGAGCCATATCTTTTCTTTCCTCCTCTCCCTCCCCCTTCTGCTCTAAAAACAATGAGCAGTAATACAACCAGGAAATCCTAACTGAATTCAAAGGCTCAGTTTCCTTGTCTTCTAATGTAATGAAAGTACCTATCAAGTCCAGTAGGATTTTTCCTCTTTATTATAAATTTAGAAGCTGAATCTGAAATATAATACTCCACATCAAATCAATGGAGTTACCACTTTCTCTAAACATTGGAAAATGTATTCTTGGCTACTTAGTACAAAAACACTCTCATTCTTTGTCTCTTTTGAGAGAGAGAGAGAGAGAGAGAGAGAGAGAGAGAGAGAGAGAGAGAG
>NW_027185735.1:14977594-15007152 GCF_028583685.1 Petaurus breviceps papuanus | reverse complement strand
AGAGAGAGAGAGAGAGAGAGAGAGAGAGAGAGAGAGAGAGAGAGAGATGTGTTATACAGATAGTTAAATATATGTTTGGCAAAGTGAATGGAGATCTCGCCTTGGTGTCAGGAAGGCATGGCTCCTGCCTCTGACACATACTGGCTAGGTGACCATGGACAAGTCAGTTTATGATATCTCAATGTGCCAGGCAACTAAAACTAAAAATTACAGGTGAGTTGTTGAGATCAACATGATCTTCTTGGTGTAGAGTTCCAAAAAAAAAGTTTCCTACACCAGTGTCATCATAGATCCATACTAAACACAAATACATGCAACTCACACATTCACATACTCATACACACTCACATACTTATACATATACACACTCACACATTTACATATACACATACATAATGCAATCTCACATATACTTAAATATATACTCATATACAAAAATCACACACACATACACACACACAACACTATATCATTTGATAAAAATTAGGTGGCTATTTCCAGGTCAGGGAACAGAACAAAGGGATAGACAGTATTTTATTTTTCTGGAAAAATATGCTAACTTAACTAACACCTTAAATTCTATCTCTCTTCCAATGAAGCCTTTTCTGAAATTTCAGTACTAAACATGGAGAAACAGAACCTCAGTAAACTAAACTTTGAAAATTATAGGAGGGAAAAATTAAAATAAGGAAAATCATCAGTGGCATAAGGGGAAAAAACATAGGAAGGAATATTGAAGAGATAGTTTCCTTTCCTTTCTCAGCTTTTTATTCAATTAAAGCTCAGGTTCCAGTATGGGATTCATCTTCGCCATCTAGCAAAACAGTAAGGTGATGATTTGCCACTAAATTTTTTGATGTTTTTAAGGAAATGTAATGTCCTCAGTGTCAATAGACCTTCTCTGATTGAAACTCCTGTAGTATTCACAAACTACAATTTTCCTCCATGTTTCCCCAGAACATAAAGAATCTACCCAATCAACAGTGGCATTACTAGAGGATTATACTAAGTACTATTTTCCCTTCCCCCAATTAGTTATAGAAATTTATTACATAGGAAAATATCAGATATTTATCCTTCATTTTATGGTACGGTAATCAGAAAACAAAATTTTGAGGTAGCAGTTGAAAGAAGAGAATAATAACAAATAGTTTGAATTGCAGAATTTTTATTTATATTTAAGCAAAGCAGCACTAAAATGCTATTTTCTTGTATCCATAATTAGTGAACATTGCATTTAAAGCAGCAGCAAATGAAATCTTCTAATCAAGTAATTTACAAAAAAAAAAGAGGGGAGTTTGAGGAGGCCCCAGTAGGGGTGGCTCCCCAAAGGAATACCCTTCAGCTCTCAGAGTAGTTGTACTCCATCTCCTGCCACTACCATCCTTGGGAAAATTATCCCTATAATCCAAGTTAGCACTTAACCTCAGGGCAAGTATAAACTGAACAGTTAATTAGGTGGTTCAGCAGATAGAGCACTGGGCCTGGAGTCAGGAAGACCTAAATTCAAATCTGCCTCAGAAACTAGCTGTGTGACCCCGGGCAAGTCACTTTACCCTGTTTGCCTTAGTTTCCTCGTTTGTAAAATGAGCTGGAGAAGGAAATGGCAGATCACTTCACTATCTTTGCCAAGAAAACCTTAAAAGGGATCACAAAGAGTCAGGCATGACTGAAAATGACTAAACAACAACAAAATGCAAGTTAAGTTGGAGAGAGTAGTCCCGCAGGGATGTTACATATATTTAATTCAATAAATATTTATTAAGTAAGAAAAAGATACAGTCCCTGTTCTCAAGGAGCTTACAATATAATCAGGGAAAACAATATACAAAAGAAAGCTGAAAAAGAGGGTGGAGTGGCTACCATGGAGTATGTGGAATAGAAGTCAAGTAGAGTTGCTAATGGAAAATGGAGTTATGTGGAATATTGTGAGACCTCTATACTGGAAGGCTTTGGAAAGAGTTTAGTGTTCCACTCTCCAGCCCTCTAGTCAGAGGTGTTGAGTATCAAAACCAGTTGACCTGCATGGTGATAAGATTGCAGATGATCAACTTATACTGGGTTGGGGAATGGTGTTCCCATGGAGTCAAACCAAGTAAAGATGCTGATGGAAAATATAATTTTATGAAAAAAGAAGAATTTTTAAAATTTTCTCCCAAACTAAAGGGAAAAATTTTTTTTTCTTGAGTGGAATCCCTAAATGTGATATTCTGGAAAGCATTCAGAGGAAGGCAACTAGTATGGTGAAACATCTCAAGATAATGCCATATGAGGACCAGAAGAAACAATCAAACACTTATTAATCAATTAAAAAAAGAAAAGAGCAGGTGAGAACACTAACCAAAAAAAATCATATATACACATATATCTACACACACTCATGCATATATACATACATAAAACTCATTGAGATTCAAATCAAGCTACTTGACCATACCTTAAACCCAAGTCATTCTGACTTTCACTGACTGGCCAACAACAAGTCCCAGCTCACACCCAATTTGGTCATCTTTTGGGCTTTGATGTCTCAGAGTGAGTGTAAATAGCAATTGTTTCTGTTTTGACCTGAAATCCTGAGGGTCTTCCCCTCCCAGATTGGTTTTTTTCTTTTGTACTAGGTAAAAGAGGTCATTTTTGCCTCATTTCTTACCTATAATTAATCACTGAACCATCTCCAGTTGTCCTGATCTATATCTTGCCACTGCACCCAGATGGCTCTGGAGGACAGAGTGAAGCTGATGACTTTGCACAGTCCCACCTTACTTAAATCCAGTTCATTTGCAAGTCAAGACATCACCTTTCTGATGTCATTGATCCTTTTCAAGAATGAAGGACAAGGGGCAGCTTGGTGGAGCAGTGAATGGAGCACTATCCTGGAATCAGGAGGACTTGAGTTCAAATTTGACTCCAGACACTTCACACCCTCACTAGCTGTGTGACCTTAGGTAAGTCACTTAAACTCAATTGCCTTGCCTTCCACCCTCCCAGAAAAAAAAGGAGAATGAAGGACAAACAGCAACAAACAAAAACAACAACGATATATAAATGCAGAGTCATTTTGGGTGTGGGGTGGGGGAACAACCCAAAAGATGTCTTGCCGAACTGAGCCTTGAAGAGAACTAAATGTTCCAAGATACGGGAGTGAGGAGGGACAGTCTTCCATGTGTGGGTACAGCATGTGCAAAGGCATGGAGGTGGGGCGGCCAGGTAGCACAGTGAGTAAGAGCACTGGCTCCAGTGTTGAGAAGACCTGGAGATCAAATCCGGGGCTCAGACACTTAGCACCCACCCAGAAACACCTGGCCGTGTAACCTTGAGCAAGTTACTTAACCCCGATTGCTTTAAAAAAAAAAACCCTCAAAGTGAAAGCAGAAGAACAGATGCTTGCTGCTGGATGGGAAGTTGGTTTAAGGCCTCTGGTGCAGAAAGAGGAGACTTTTGATGTACTGCTTACATGTAGACCCCTTGTATCTGTCTTTCCTCCATCAGTGGGCACCCCATTTCTGTCTCCATGTCCCATGTGTTTCTCTCCTGTCTAAGTCCATGTCGAACCCCCACATATCTGACCCCTTTTGTTCTTCCTCTCCTTTGGCTAGCTCCCATGTGACTGTCCCCTTGTGCTGTCCCCTTTCCTCCCTCCCTTCTGATGTCAGAGGGCAAATTTAAATTATGTAAAAAACACTTTACCTAGAAGCCTGTGGAAGGATCCACTTACATAAATCAAGAATTGTTTGTATTGTGTTCTTTCTAGCAATAATCTAAATTATGTAGAAAAGCCAAAAGGAAGACAAAGTAGATCTATGGAGGTAACTAGAATGAAATGTTAAGATTTGAGATTATATGGGCTAGAGAAAATCAGAATGTGGGAGTCATGAAATTTTATATAGAATTTCTAATAAGAATACAGGATTAGTGAGATTAATCTGAATTGGGATGAGTTTATTTTAAATATAAAACAGATTTTCATGATGACACAAAATATTCTATCCAAAATGACTGACTGTCCCCTAACGGGGTTCTTTCATCCAAGGAACTAGGGATATTTATGCTGGAGAAAGAAAAATTTAGAGGGAGCAAAAAACTTTTTTTCAAGTATTTAAAGGGATGTCACTTGGAAAAGGAGCTATATTTGTTCAACTTAACCCCAGAAGAGAACTAGAAGCAAAGCGCAAAAGTAAAGACCAATTTAGGCTTGATGGAAGAAAAAGCTTTCAAGCAATTAGAAGTATCCAAAAGTAGAATGAGTTGCCTTGGAAGGCAATGGGTTCCCCTTCATCATAGGAAGCATTTAAACAAAAGTTGAATGACCATTTGCTGGATATTTTGTAGAGGGATTCTTTTTTAATGCAATTGTTGGACTAGAATGCCCTTGAGGTCTCTTCCAACTGTTTAACTAGGTAGATGTGTATATTACTTCACTCCTCTCTTGTCTGATAAGCGAGACTTGTTATCCTCTAGTACATGTTCCTGGGAAAAACCAGTTTCTGGAACATCTGTTTCAATCTTCTAAGTGCCCAATCATTCTTTGTTGCTAAATTATGTCTTTAGGGTAGCAATTCACTCTTTTCTGCCATTGGAAGGGGATAGAGGTGGCCAATACATTGCCTACAATAACATTTAGAAGCCTGAAATAGTACATTTGCCTTCCTAAGCAACTGGAAAGAAGAGAGACTGTTATCAATAAAACAACTCCATAGTATTTTGTAATTGGAGAGTTTTATGAACATCTATCATTCTTGTGAAGCAGTGAGCAGCATTCTTCCAATTTAAACATGGAATTAATGTAGTATAGAAAGAATCAGAGGTTGTATTAAACACTAGTAGCAGTGTTTGGATTTTCCACAGCCTTTGATAACCAGATATGAACCCAAATAAGCCATGGTTGGAATCCACAATGACATCCGAGTAAGGATGAAACCCTGCATACCTGCTCAAGCCATGTAGGTAGATGGCTGTGAAAGGCCAGATTCTTGCAGATTGGTTTCGGTCCTAGTAGGGCTAGCAAAGTAAAAACGGAGGTAGGTGTTGGAAGACGGTTGATGAAAATATAAAGCAGCATTTGGTAGGAACCAGAAGTCCTAAACCCAAGATTTTCTCTCCAATCCCACATCTGCATCTTCCTTGGTGCTCTCATTATTTCTTCAAAAATGCGTTTCCTCTGATGTCTCCAAAATAGCAGAGAGGGGTAGTAACGCCGGCAGTCAGTGGGTGCCTTCATTCTATTAACCTGCACGCCACCGTCCCTCTTAGCTCCCGGGTCACCCCACTCCCATCCAACCTGCGCCCCTCTGCACTGTCCCTTCATTTCCCCCAGTCGCAGCCCGCCACTCTCTCAGCTCCCCCGCCCCCTCTCCCTGCGCTCCTCCGGGCGAAGAGGAGGAAGGGGCGGGCAGGAGTTGCTGCTGCTGCCGCTGCCGCTGCCGCTGCTGCTGCTGCTGCTGCATCCTCCGCCGCGCCAGGCAGGCGGGCGTTTCTCCTCCCACGGCCAGCATCAAGAGCGCGGAGCTCTGGCCGTGGCCCCTTCGCGGGCTTCTTTCTCCTGCATCGAGGGGAGCTAGAACAGAGGCGCCCCGAGAAACACGGAGCGCAGGCGGAGAGCCCCGGCCCCCAGGGTCAGGACAGCCCCGGCCCGCAGCTGCAAGCATCCTCCCGGGGCGCAGTCCACGATGCTGTCCGCGCCTGCGGCGGGAACAGCCCCAGCAGAGCAGGGCTAACCTGCTTTCCCTGGCGGGTCCACTCTACCTCCCCTCCCCTCCCGGGCCGTCCCGCAGCCTCCCGGCCCGAGCCATGGCGAAGCAGTACGATGTGCTTTTCCGGCTGCTTCTGATCGGGGATTCTGGGGTCGGCAAGACTTGCCTCCTGTGCCGCTTCACGGACAACGAGTTCCACTCTTCCCATATCTCCACCATCGGTAAGGGGCGGTGGCTGCGGGAGAGCGAGCAAGAGTGGGAGCGTTTGGCAGGGACAGTAGTGCCCCAGCTAGGGGAGATTGCCCCGCAGGAGGGGCGACAAGGGGGCTGCTCCCTCTGCCGGGTAGCCCGGGAAGCGCTGCACCCGAATGAATGGATGGAAAGCTGGGTAGGCGCTTCCTCTCCTCCCCCCTCCCGGTGGTCAGCTGTGATCAAACCCTTCTGAGACTGGAAGGCAGGAGGTTAGGGAAATAAATGCTTCAGTAATGGAAATTAGGGGCTGGTGAATTTTTGTCTCCCTAGCTGGGCTGTTGCAGAGAAACAAGCCATGGTGTGATGAACCCAAGAGAATAGAAAAGCGTCAGTGTATAGCTTCCCTTCTCTCACAGATGGCCTGCAATTTATAGGGCCCTGAACTTTATATCCCCCGTAGTGGCATTCTCAGTGTAGAGAGCATGTTTTTCTGGAGACCAAACCAAGGGCACAAAAGATGCTGCGGCTCAATTTGAGACTTTGGGTCTTTGGGAAGGGATGGGATATCCACAGTGCTTGAATGGTTTACTGAGAATCAATCAACAAGAATTACTTAAGTGCCTACTATGTACCAAAGCATTTTAAAAGGAGGCCCAGGGTATACAAAGGAAAAAAAAAACAACCAAAACGTCCCTGCCTCAAGGATTTCCTATTCTATCACAGGGAAACAACCTGTACACATACAAAATATATGGAAAGGAAATACAAAGTAATGGGAGAGGGGGGAAGGGGACATGAACAGTTGGGAACATTAGGAAGGAAGGCCTCATGTAGGAGGTGATACGGTGAGCTGAGCTTTGGAGGAAGCTGGGGATTCTAAGAGGTGAGGAGGAGTGCATTTCAGGCATTGAGGATAGCCTATGCAGAGACAGGAAAACGGATAATGGAGTATTATTTGTGAGGAATAGCAAGCAAGTAGGCCAGTTTGGTTGGAACAGACCTTAAATGAATGGGGGAGTAATGAGTAATAAGCCTGGAGCCAGATTGTAAAGGGCTCTAAATGCCAAAAGGAGAGACGTTAGTATTTTAACCTAGAGGCAATAAAGAACTATGGGAGCTTTTCTGAGCAGGAGAATGACATGGTCAGACCTGTGCTGTAATAATATCACTTTGGCAGCTATGTGGAGGATGGATTGGAAATGGTAGGAATGAAACAAGCATTATTAAACAACTCCTATGTGATAAGTGCTTTGTAAATATTACATCATTTGATCCTTAAAACAACCCTGGGAAGGTAGGTGTTATTATAATCACTATTTTACAGATGAGGAAACTGAGGCAGACAGAGGCTAAGTGATTTGCCCAAGAGTCCATTAGTATCTGAGACTAGATTTTAACCTATGTCTTCCTGTTTCCAGGCCCACTGTGCCACCTAGAAGCTTGATATCAGAGACACCAATAGTATGGGCAAGAGATGATAATGACTTCAGATAGAGTGCAGGTCATCTGAAAAGGGGTTAAATTTAAGATTTATCGTGGAGGTAGAATTGATAATATTTGGCAGCTATTTGAAGGTTGGGCAGAGTGGAGGAATGTGAGGAAAGAAGGATGACTTCGAGCTTCAAATCTGGGTGACTAGAAAGATTGTGGTGCCCTCAATAGAGACAGGACAGTTAAAAAGAGGTGTGTGTTTGAGGAAAGATGAGTTATTTTGGATATGTTTAAGATATCTTCAGGACATCCATTTAAAAATGCCAAACCAGCAACACTAATATTGATGTGGGATTGGGGAATGAGAGAGATTAGTAGTGGATATACAAATCTGGGAGTCATCTGCATAGAGATGATATTTGAATCTACAGGAGCTGATGAGATCACCAAGAAGGTATATATAGAGAAGAGAAGAGGGCCCAGAACAGAGTCTTGGGAAACATTCACAGTTATGAGGTGAGATACAACAGCAAAGAAAACTGAATATGAGCAGCCAAGTAGGCAAGAGATGAGTCAAGAGAGAATAATGTCATGACAACCCAGAAAAGAGAGAGTATTCAGGAGTAATGGTAGTCAACTTGGTCAGGTAGAGTAGGATAAGGACTGAGAAAAGGTTGCATTTAAGACAGATATCTTTGGTAACCTTCGAGAGAACAATGATTTGGAACGAGGGGCTGAGGAACTATTGGGAGGAAAAGTAAAAACAATGAGTGTAGAAAGCTTTTCCCAGTACTTTTGACTATGAAAGGGAGAAGAGATATACAAATAAGCTTGAGGGAACTGTAGAATCCACTGAAGGATTGGGTTGGAAGACTTGAGAAGTAGTGATGGAAGGTGGAGCTAGAATGGGACAACGGAGAGAGTTTGAATTCCCAAGGCATACGTGTTATTATTTTTTTTTATCATTCTGAATTTGACAAACACTACCAACATTACCATTTCCTTATATGCTGAAGAACAGAAAAAGAGGACTGTATATGAAACCTCAAAACTCTAAACAACTTTTTAAAGGATATAAAAACTATATTATTTTAAAAGCTGTTCTGTTTGTTTCCTCTGAACTACCTTCTGTTCTCTCCTGTGAAGTTTTTAAAAAATGTTTCACTGATCTTTCCCTCTCTTCTCCCCTTCTCCCTCTCTCCTCTCCCTCTTTTTCTTTCCTCCTCTCCTGCTTTCCTCCCCTCTCTCCCTACTCTCCTTCCCTCCCCCTCTTTTCCTCTTCCCATTCATTAGATAGAGAAGACGAAGCATGATGTTTGAATATTGAACCATGGGTTCAAGTCCTGCCTCTGACTCATACTGACTCCTTAGGCAAGTCACTTGACCTCATAAGTAATCTAAGCATCTCTCTAAGATTAAGCTTCACAGAAGCTACCGACCTGCATTGGTACCAGGAGTTTCCTCAACCAGGAGTTCCCTAAACCAATGAAATCACAAGTCCCTATTCTTACCCTCCCCTCACCTCAATTCTCTGAATTCCCTTTTATCTTTTCTTACAGTACCACAACCTTCATGTGCCATAATTTGTTCATCCATTCCCCAACTGATGGACATCATCAGGTTTTGTTATAGCAAGAAGTATTGCTGTAAATATTTTTATACACACGGGGCCTTTTCCTCTGTCTTTGGTCTGTTTGGAGGGTATGTGCTTAAGAGTGATATGACTGAATCAGAATTTAGGGACAATTTAGTGACTTTTTGAACATAGTTCTGAATTACTTTCCAGAATGGCTGGATCAGTTCACAGCTCCACCAATAGTGAATTGGTGTGCCTGTCCTCCCACAGCCTTTCCAACAATTGACATTTTCCTTTTTTGTTATCTTTGCCAATCTGGTGGGTGGGAGGTAGAACCCTCAAAACTGTTTTAAATTTGCATTTCATTTATTGGTGATTCAGAACATATTTTTCATATGACTGTCGATTGCTTGTGTTTCTTCTTTTGATAAGTTAACAAGCATTTATTCAGGGACTATGCCAGGCATTGAGGATACAAAGAAAGTTAAAAAACAAACAAACAAAAAAAGCAAACCAGCCCCTGATTTCAAAGAGTCCATGGCCTAAAGGAGGAGAGAACTTGCAGCAGCTATGTACAAATAAGATATATTCAGAATATATTGGAGATAATCTCAGAGGGAAGGCACTGTATTAAGGATTGAGAAAGACTTCTTGCAGAAGGTAAGACTCTGACTGAAATTTGATGGAAGCCAGGGAATCCTGGAGGTTGAGATAAGGAGAGAATGTTGCAGTTATAGGAGATAGGCAGTGAAAGCAAGATCCAAAAGCAGTGAATATCATAGCATAGTGTTATATACTGTGGATATCAAACCTTTATTAGAGATAATTGCTAATAATCTTTTCTCTAGTTATTTGTGTCTTAATTGGTTTTGCTTTCACAAAACCTTTGTATATTTGACTTAACTCTTTATATCTAGGTTATATATATCCATTTATAGCTTATTTTAGTATATAGTGTGAGATGTTGATCTAGTCTTAATTTCTGATAGAAAACTTTCCTGTTTTCCCAGCAGCTTTTTTTTTTAAAAGTAGGTCCTTCAATAATTAGGGCCATTTGATTTTTTTTTTAACACCATGCTATGATATTCATTGCTTTTGGATCTTGCTTTGATCTTTAAAAAACAGAACAAAACTTTTTTTAAAAAAGAATTCAGTTCTCTCTTTATTTATGGTTTCGTTCCTTTTTTATTTGTTTTCAACATTCACTTTTATAAGATTTTGAGTTCTAAATATTTTTCTCTCTCCCCTCCCCAAGATGACATACAATTTGACATAGGCTATACAAGTACAATAATATTAAACATTTCCACATTAGTCATGTGAAAGAAGAAACAGACCAAAAAAGAGAAAGGGAAAAAAAGAAAGTAGTAGGCTTCAATCTGCATTCAGACTCCATATATAGCATTTTTCATCATGAGTCTTTTAGAATTGTCTTAAATTGTTGTATGGCTGAGAAGAGCTAAATATATCAAAGTTCATCACCATATAATCTAGCTGTTACAGTGTACAACATTCTCCTGGTTTTTTGCTCACAGCATCAGTTTATATAAGTCTTTCTAGGTTTTTCTGAAATCTGCCTGCCCATCATTTCTTATAGTATTCCCTTACATTCATGTACCACAACTTGTTCATCCATTCTCCAATTGATGGACATCCCTTCAATTTCCGATTCTTTGCCACCACAAAAAGAATTGTTATAAACATTTTTGTACATGTGTGTCCTTTCCCCCCCTTTTTTTGTGATCTCTTTGGGATACAGACCTAGGAGTGGTATTGTTGGATCAAACAATATATGCAGTTTGGTTGCCTTTGGGCATAGTTCCAAATTGCTCTTCAGAATGGTTGAATCAGTTCACAACTCTACCAACAATGCATCAGTGTTCCAATTTCCCCAAAACTTCTCCAACATTTATGATCCCACCTTTTTTTTATTATCATATTAGGTAATCTGATAAATATAGTTGAGGATTACTGCTTCGTAGTAGAGATCTGGTATTTTAAGGTTCCCTTCTCTCCAAATTTTTTCAGTATTTTGTAGGACATTCTTCATTTGTTCACCCAGGTGAATTTTATTATTTTTCTCTAGCTCTACAAAGTAACCCTTTGATAAGTTTAATCAACATTTATTGCTGTTGTTGTTGTTGAGTTGTATCCAACTCTTCGTGACCCAGAAACCCTATGGTTTTCTTGTTGTTGTTTTTTTTTAGCAAGGGTATTGGAGTGTTTTACCATTTTCTTCTCCAGTGAATTAGAACAAACAGAGGCTAAGTGACTTGCTTTGGGTCCCATAGTTGGTGAATATGCTGAGGCTGAATTTGAAGTCAGGTTTTCCTGACTCCAGGCCCAGCAATTTATCCATTGAGCCACTTAGCCACCTCCTCTAAATGACATAGCACTTAATAAGTAAGTTTAAGTAGTATTGCTGTTTTTTTTTATATTGTCATGCCCAACTCATAGGCAATTTATATCTCTTTGATTATTGAAGTCTCTCTTTTTTTTCTGTAGAGTGTTCTATTGTATTCATAACTGTTTTAGTAGGTGGACTAATACATTTTTCATACATCTGGTAGATATTTTGAATAGAATTTGTCTTTAACATTTCTCTTACTGGTTTTGGTTGGTAACATTTAAAAAAGACTGATGATTTCTTTGGGTTTCTTTTATATCTTGCTACTTTGATGAAATTTTTTTCAGTCCATTTTTAGTTGCCTTTTGGGATTCTAGATGTAGACTATCATGTCATCTGCAAAATGCAAAACTTCAATTTCTTTTGTTCTATTGCTATTACTAGCATTTCTGTTACTATGTTCAATAATAATGAACATCTCCGATCATATTGAAAAGATTTTTAGTTTATCTTTATTACATGTAACACTGGCTCTTGGTTGTAAGTAGATAATATTTATCATATTAAGTCAAGATCTGTTTTTTCCCAAGAATTTTGGTATTTTGAGCAAAAATGAGTATTGTATTTTGCCTTTTTTCATTATTAATATAATCATCTGACTTTGTTTTGGTTATTAATATATTACTCCCATAGTTTTAAAAATATTTACCAACTTTGTATTCCTGGTATAAATTCTACCTAGTTATAATACACAACATTTTTGATGTGTTGCTGTGACCTCTTTGCTGATATCTTACTTAAAAATTTTCTGTTAATATTCATTAGAGATAATGGTTTATATTTTTCTTTCTCTGATTTGATCCTACTTGGTTTAGATATCAAGACCACATTTGTTTATAGAAAGAATTTATTAGGATCTTTTATTTTCCTATTTTTGCAACAGTTTGTGTAATATTGGAATTAAATTTTCTTTGAATGTTTGGTCAAATTCACTTGTAAATTCATCTGCCTCTGTGTTTTTTTTTTCCTTTGGCAGTTCAATTATGTCTTATTCAATTTCTTTTTCTGAAATTAATATTTATTCTCTATTTGTTCTAATAATCTGGGTAGTTCACTGTTTTTTTGTTTGTAGTATTTATCCATTTCATTTAAATTGTTGATTTTGTTGACATAACATTCAGCAAAATAGCTGGGCATGATGTCTTATGCCTATTATCCCTGCTACTGGAGAGGCTGAGGCTGGTAGATTGCTTGAATTTTGGAGTTCTGAGGTATAGTGAGCTAAAGTCAGTCAGGTGTCTATACCATATGGTTAATTGCTGGCAAAACCAGCCCAGGTCAGAAATAGCAGGTTAATAACAGATCAGTGGTGGGGTCAGGCCCATGAGTAGCCTCTACAGATCCAGCTTGGGCAAGATAGAGATACCCAATCCCCCTCACTCCCTCCCTCCACAAAATTCAGCAAAATAGTTCCTAATAATATTCTTTATTTTTTCTTTTGTTGTTATAAATTGTCTTTTTTAATTGTTTGAAACTGACATTTTGGTTTTATTCTCCTAAGATCAGACTAGCTAATTATTTAACTCTTCTATTCTACTGTATTTTTTTCCCCAAAAGTCAGCTTCTCATTTTAGTTGCCAGTTCAGTGGGCTTTCTTTTGCTTTCAACTTTGTTAATTTCATATTTGTTTTTCAGAATTTCTATTTTGGTGTTTTAAAAGTTGTTGGTTTTCTACTTTTAAAAATGTTCATGCCTAACTTTATTTTTCTTCTCTCTTTCCCTCTCTCTCCATATATATGTGTATATAAATACACACACATACATATGCAAATATATATATGCACACATATATGTTGTTGATGAAAATGTGTATGTGTATAATTTTTTCCCCTCAGGATTATTTTGACTGCATGCTAAAAGTTTTGGTGTGCTGTCCTCTAGTTGTCCCTTGATGAAATTTTCTATTTCTGTAATTTCTTCCTGGATCCATGAATTCTTTAGGATTACATTGTTTCATGTTCAGTTAAGCTTAATACTTTCTTTAAGACCCTTTATTGAATATAATTTTTATTATATTGTGGTCAGTAAAGGATATGTTTAATATTTCTGCTTTTCTGCATTTCTTTCTGGATTTTTTTAATGCCCTAACATGTGTCTTCCTTTTTATTACAATTCAGTAATTGCCAGAGATATATCATATCTATCACATCAATTCAATTCAAAGTTCTTAGATTTTTTTTCCTGTTTATCTTTTTGTTAGATCTATTTAAATCTTTAAAAAGATACATTGAGTTTCACACCTACTACAGTTTTGTTGTCCACTTCTCCCTAAATCTTTTTCCTTTAAGTTTTCAATTCACATATATGATGTGTGTATATGTATATGTGTGTGTACCTGTGATCTTTTTGTAGTTTTATTGATATGGCATTGAACAAGTAAATTAATCTATGTAGCATTGTCATTTTATATTAGCATGAGAAAATCATGAATAGTTACTATCACTTCAAAATTATGTTCATAATTTACAAAAGCACATCTCAAACATAAAGATGCATTAAGAGTTAAAATTAGGTGCTGGTGGGGCAGCTAGGGGGCAAGTCACTTAACCCCAATTGCCCTGCCATCCCCCCTCCAAAAAAGCAAATAAATAAATAAATATTGGGGCGGCTAGGTGGTACAGTGAATAGAGCACTGGCCCTGGAGTCAGGAGGACCTGAGTTCAAATCTGGCCTCAAAACTTAACACAAAAACTAGCCATGTGACCTTGGGCAAGTCACAACCCCGATTGCTCTCCAAAAAAAAAGGCAAAAAAAATTTTTTTTAAATAAATAAATAAAATTAGGTGCTGGAGAAGCATTTATTATGTTTCAAGTGAATTTTAAAAAGCAAAGATTGTAATCACTATCTCAAATAAGGTGATAGTATAAATAGACATGATTAAAATAAATAAAGAAGCTATATTATACTTACAGGCTATGTAGAGAATGAAATAAAATAAATTACCTTGTCTGAGATTGTGATTGATACCCCTGCTTTTTAAAATGTGTGGGTTTTTTTTTTTTTTGCTTTTGTAAATAACATAGCATTGGAGAGATAATAACTGTTCAAGGTCTGGCCATGTTGATATAAGACTACAGTGCTACTTAGGTTAATTTTCTTGTTCAATGCTATATCAAAATACTAAAAGATTACTTTAAAGAGTTAAAAAAAATAAAATTCATCTGGAGAAACAAAAGATCAAGATTTTTTTTTTTAAGATCAAGATTCTTTGTGGAGATAATGAAAAAAATAGGAAGGATAGGCGCCTAGAAGTACTGGATCTCAAACTATATAGTAGTCATTAAAACTGTTTGGTACTTAATTAAAAAAAATAGAAAAGTCAGTCAGTAGAATAGAATAGATACCAAATTAATACAACAACACTGGGTTAAACCCTCAAACCCTAACTACTGGTATAAGGACTCACCATTCAACAAAAACTGCTGGGAAACCTGGAAAATAGTTTGACATAAATGAGCTTCAGATGGGAGCATGAGCTAGATGGAAAAGTTCTTATCATAAACAAATTATAGGAGCAAGGAGGAATGTTATCTTTCATTACTATGGCTAGGGAAAGAGTTTATGACCAGACTTAATAGGGAGAAACATAGAAGAAGATAAAATGGAAAATTCTAATTACATGAAATTGGAAAAATTTTCCACAGACAAAAATCAATGTTTACCCTGAGCTTGTGCTAACTTTTCTTTCAGGGTTACTTTCCTAGGGCCCACAAAATTCTGGCTGTCCTGTTGTCCAATTCTGGGCTGGATAAAGAAGCTTACTATTGCTCTCCACCCCACACTTTTTAAAAAAATTCATTATATGATCTGGTTGGTAACCTTGTTAGATTTTTGATGGAGTATATATGGAGGTGCTTCAGGGGAAAAAATGGAAAGGACTCCTCTATTACCCATCATGGAACCATTTTAGCTAGAAGTCCTCAGGGTATGTAAAATAATAGCTAATATTTACATAGTGCTTTAAGTTTTACTGAGCATTTTACATATATTATCTCATTTGAGCCTCAAAAAACCCAAGAAGGTAGGTGCTTTTATTATCCTCACTTTACAGATGAAGAAACAGGTTGACAGAGGGTAAGGTGATTTGCCCGAGGTCATACTTCTAATAAATGCCTGAGGAAGGATCCTGGTCTTTCTGACTCCCAAGGCCAAGACTCTATCTACTCTGATGCCTAGCTGCTTACATATACCCAAAGATAGTCCATTAGTAGGGAGATGGGGAGCAAAACACACGCAGAGGGTGAAAATCTAAAAGGGACTGTGGATGTGAAAGTGACACACAGTAATAACTGCTTGCCTAGGTATTTGGCAAAAAGACTGAAGCAGTCTATTTTTTGTGTGTGTGTATTTTTTTTTATTAGTTTATTTATTTTTAGTTTTCAACATTCCTTCCATAAGTTTAAAAATTTTTCCCCTTCCCATTCCCTTCCTAAGATGGCATGCAATCTGATATCGTCTCTACACATATATTCCTATTAAACACATTTTCATATTAGTCATGTTGCATAGAAGAATTATAATGAATGGAAGAAACCATGACAAAGAAAAACAAAACAAAACAAAAAAGAAAATAGTCTGTTTCACTCGGCATTCAGACTCCATAGTTCTTTTTCTGGATATGGATGGCATTTTCTATCATGAGTCCTTTGAAATTGTTTCAAGTCCTTGCTTGCATTGCTGAGAAGGTCTAAGTCTATCAAAATCAGTCATTGCACACTGTGGCTGTTATTGTGTACAATGTTCTCCTGGTTCTGCTCACTTCACTCAGCATCAGTCATGTATGTCTTTCTAGGTTTTTCTGAAGTCTGCCTGTTCATCATTTCTTATAGCACCATTATAGTCCTTTATAGTCATATACCACAACTTATTCAGCTATTACCCAATTGACAGTCATCCCCTCGATTTCCAGTTCTTGTCCACCACCAAAAGAGCTGCTATAAATATTTTTGTAGATGTGGGTCCTTTTCCCATTTTTATGGTCCTTTGGGATGCAGACCTAGAAGTGATATTGCTGGGTCAAAGGCTATGCACATTTTTATAGCCCTTTGGGCATATTTCCAAATTGCTCTCCAGAATGGTTAGATTAGCTGACAGCACTACCAATGATGAATTAGTGTTCCAACTTTCCCACATCTTCTCCAACATTTATTATTTTCCTGTTTTGTCATATTAGCCAATTTGATAGGTGTAATGGGGTACCTCAGAGTTGTTTTGATTTGCATCTCTAATCAATAGTGTTTTATAGCATTTTTTCATAATGACTATAGATAGCTCTAATTTCTTCCTCTGAAAACTGCCCGTTCATATCCTTTGACCATTTATCAGTTGGGGAATGACTTATATTCTTGTAGATTTGACTCAGTTCTCTATATATTTTAGAAATGAGGCCTTTATCAGAGATTCTAGTTGTAAAAATTCTTTCCCAGTTTTCTGTGAAGCAGTCTATTTTGAAGGAGGATAAGGAGAATGGAAGAGTCACAAGAACATTTATCTGGTCCAGAGAATGTAGGTGGGAAACATCCATTCCTGAGAAATTTTTTTTTTTAAATCATTGTCCAGACATATACCATAGAAAAAAAGAAATGAGCTTCCTGGTAGTACTAATAGGACAGGGTTGTGGTGTTATGACCATAATAAGGATAGAACATTTTCTTCTCTCCTCCTCTCCTCCCCAACTTTCCCCCAAGAAAGTCCTTTGATGTGTCTTAAACCCTGTGGGTATAGAAGGCGAAGAACATTCCTACTCCTCTTGAGTCTGTAGTTTTGCCTACAGCCTCCTCTCTTTCAAATCTTAGCTCTGCCTGGACCATCTTTTTGTTAGTCCTCTTTATTTTTATTTTATTCCTCTATTAAAAAAATATTTTGTTAAATTTTTCCTAATTACGTTAAAGTTTTTTTTAACATTCATCTTTTAAAATTTTGAATTCCAAATTCTCTCCCTTTCTCCTGTGCCTTTTCCGTCCTTTGTGAAGGTAAGCAATATGATGTCAATTATATATATGAGGGGGTGGCTAGGTGGCGCAGTGAATTGAGCACCAGCCCTGGAGTCAGGAGGACCTGTACACACCAAAAAAAAAAAACCCTAGCCATGTGACCTTGGGCAAGTCACTTAACTCCAATTGCCCTCCAAAAAAGCAAAAAAAAAAAATTATATATATGAAATCGTGCAAAACATATTTTTATATTAGCCATGTTGCAAAACAGCAAACATACACACCCCAAGAAAAATAAAGTGAAAAAAGTATGCTTCAATTTGCCGTCAGATTTTATCATTTCTTTCTCTGGAAGTATGTAGCATTTTTTGTCATGGATCCTTTGGCAGTGTCTTGAGCCAGAGTAGCTAAGTCTTTCACAATTGATCATCAAACTATTGCTTTTAATATGTGCAACATTCTTCTGGTTCTACTCACTTTATTTTGCATCAGTTCATCTGACTTCCCAGGTTTTTCTGAAGCCATTCATTCCCCTCACCAGTTTTTAGATTGCTATTCCTCTTGGGGGTATGGTCAAGTAACAAGATAAGGGTCTGGAAAAGGATTCATGGTCTCCAAGTTCTACTTTCTAATTTTCTAATTCCCAAGTTTAGAAAAGAAATGGTTAAGTGAACAAGTAGAGTATAAAGGACAGAATGTAGACTTTCAACAAAACACTATCATCAAGCACTTAAGTAATCTTGAAGCTATTATTCTCTAGATTAGGTCTGACCATTATACACTAGCCTGGTGCCAAAAACATGGAGCTATTTACTTTCTAGGGACAACCGAGTCCTCCTGTTAAAGGTAGGATTTGAGCTGAGTCTTGAAGAAAGACAGGAAAGCCAGGAGGGGGAGGTGAAGAGGGAAAGCATCCCAGGCATGTCTGTCAGCCAGTACAGAGGCACCGACTTGGGAGATGGAGTGCTGTGTGTGTATGAGGAACAGTCAGTGCTCAAATGTAGATGGATCATAAAGCATGTGGTTGTAAAATATAAGGGATGTGGGAGTAAAATATAAGAAGATAAGAAAGGTAAGGAGGGGCCAAGTGACAACAGTTTTAAATGTCAAACAGGATTTTTACATTGGATCCTGGAGGTTGGAGAGAGACACTAGTAGGGAAGGTGACATGGTCAGACCTGTACTTTAGGAAAATCACTTTGGCAGCTGAATGGATTAGATAGGGGAAGGACTTGAGGCAGGGAGGCAGCCAGAATATTATTAAGAATAGTTCCAGGGGGCAGCTAGGTGGTGCAGTGAATAGAGCACTGGCCTTGAAGTCAGGAGAACCTGAGTTCAAATCCAGCCTCAGACACTTGACACTTAACTAGCTGTGTGACCTTGGGCAAGTCACTTAACCCCAATTGCCTTGCCTTCCACCCTCAAAAAACAAAACACAAAACAAAAAAAAAAACCCCAACAGAAAAAGAATAGTTCCAGAGTTAGATGATGAGAGACTGTCTGAGTAGAGAGAAGGGGTCAAGAGATGTTGTAAAGGTAGAAACAATGAGACTTGGCAACAGATTGGATATGGGGATGAATGCAAGAAAGAAGTTGTGGATAATACTATGTTTGTGAGCTTGGAAAAGTTGGGAAAAGGAGAAGGGGGTGGTGGCGGGGATATTGAGTTCTATTTTGGCCACATTGAGTTTTACTTGCCAAAGGATATTCAGTTTGAGACTTCCAAAGGGCAGTTGATGATGTGGGACTGTAGCTCAGGAGAGAGATTAGGGTTTTATTTAATTAGAGATTTATCCATATCATCTATATTTTTGTCACTGTTTAGTCATTTAATCATGTCTGACTCTTCATGACCTGTTTGTGGTTTTCTTGGCAAAAATACCATAGTATTTTGCCATTTCCTTCTCCAGCTCATTTTACAGAGGAGAAAACTGAAGGAAACAGGATTAAATGACTTGCCCAGTGTCACACAGCTAGTAAGTGTTTGAACTGGATTTGAACTCAGGAAGATGAGTCTTTGTGACTTCAGACACTGTCACCTGCTGCTCCGCCATCTATATATCTATATCTAATTGATACACATATACAACCCAGATAGACATATCTGGGAAATCATCTGCATAGAGATGATAGCTGGATCATTTCATTTGTTTAAACCTCATGAGGTTGGAATTACAAATATTATTATCCCCATTTTACTAATCATGAAAGTGAGGGTAAAAGAGCTTAAGTGAATATAACTAGAATGTGTTTCAGGTGCTATTTGATTCCAAGACCCTCCAAATTCAAAGACCACTCTTTTCCATATATCATGTTTCCTCTCTCCATACAGAATAAGTGAGCATCCTGAGTAAGGGACTGAACAGGACATTTTTTTCTTCAATCAAAATTCTTCCCCCTCAACCTATAGTTCCTGAATCTGCCTCTCCTCCTTAAAACAGTTGCTCCTTTACATATACCAATACCACTGATAACTCTCTATCTAATTGTATAAATGTGTAGTGACCATATACTTAACTAGAAAAATTATACCTGGCTCTGGGTATCTTCTCCCCATTCTTTCTTTCTCCATACTTTCTCATTGACCTCATCTCCTCCTCCTCTTCCTCCTCCTTCTGCTCCTCCTCCTCTTTGTTTTCCTCCTTTTTCTTTTCCTGCTCCTCCTCATTACTCCCAGTTTTACCTATCTGGCTATAGTCTATTGGATATTTCAGACTGGATTTCAAACTCATTATCATCCTCTCTCTTTTTGAATTTAACTGTTTCAGTCTATGGTATCCAGATAATGGGTCTGTGGGTTCCATATAATTCACGTTTATAGGTTTACAACTTCACTATTAGCCTTTATTTCTCACTTTCCTTCCCATAGCATATCCAATCATTTGACAAATCTTGTTCCTGTCCTCTACAATGTCTTTTACATCACTATGCTTCTCTCTACTCACACTACTACCACTCTAATTCAAATCCTCATCACTTTGCCCTTGGACTATTGCAGTAGCCTTCTAGGTGCCACTCTGTCTTCCACACAGATGCCAAATGGATATTTCTAAAGCACAGATTTGACCATGTCACTCCAGTGCTCATAAATCTCCAGATTCCAATAAGTGTGAATAATGAATCACTTAAAATGATTAATCAACCAATCAATCAACAAACATTATATTCAAGGCATTGTGCTAAGTGCTGAGAACACAAAAAAGAAGCTAAAGATAGTGCCTGCCCTCAAGGAGGCTACAATCCAATGGGGGAAACAACATGCAAACGAATATATACAAAGCAAGCTATATACAGGATAAATCATAAATAACTAATGGAAGGAAGGCCCTAGAATTAGGAGGGGTTGGGGAAAGCTTCCTGATGAAGGTGGGGTTTTAGTTGGGATTTAAAGGAAGGCAGGAAAGTCAGTAGTCAAAGTGAAGGAGAGTGTCCCAGGCACGAGGAACAGCGAGAGAAAATGCCTGGAACTGGAGAGAAGACGTGGAGTGTCTTGTTCTTAGAACAGCAAGGAGACCAGTAGAACTGGATCGAAGTGTACATGTGGAGGAGTAAGGTATAAGAAGGCTTGAGAGGTGTGAGTGGGCTAGATTATGAAGGCCTTTGAATGTCAAATAGAGCATTTTATATTTGATCTTGGAGGCAATAGGGTGCCAGTGGAGTTTATTGAGTTGGGGTGGTGAGGTGTGACATGATCAGATACATACTTTAAGAATGTCACTTTAATGACTAAAAGGAAGGTGAATTAGAGCAAGGAGAGATATGAGGCAGGTGGATTCACCATCAGGCTGTTGCAATAATCTAGGCGTGAGGTGATGAGGGCCTGCACTAGAGTGGTGGCAGTGTCAAAGGAAAGAAGGGGACTCCCCCTAGAGTGGATATAGGGAGAGTGAGAGATAGTGAGGAGTCCAAGATGTCTCCTAGGTTGCAAGCCTAAGTAGGGAAGATGATTTCAGAAAAACCTGGAAAGAGTTACATGAATCGATGCAAAGCAAAGTGAAGTGAAGAGAACCAGGAAAACATTGTATACAGTAACAGCAATACTGTTCGGTGAAGAACTCTGAAGAACTGTGAAAGACTTAGCTATTCTCTCTCTTTTTTTTTTCAAATGCTTTATTAACTTCTGATTTACATCATTCATTTCCTCCAGATTTTGAGTTATAAATTTTCTCCCCGTTTTTCCCCTACCCACCGCCCCAAAATAGCAGTCCCACAGGATATCCCCTCCTCCAATCTGCTCTCTCCCATATTTTCTCCCATACCCGTTTTGACTTTCCCACTATGCCCCAGTGCCTGTATATCTTATTTCCCAATTATATGTAAAATAGTATTAATAATAGTATATGTATATATATATATGTATATATTTGAATATTTGATTTTAAAACTTTGAATTCCAGATTCATTCCCTTCCTCCCTTGTCACCCACCCTTACTGGGAAGATAAGCAGTTCATTATAGGTTGTACACGTGTAGCTAATGCAAAACAATAACATAGAAGATATATTGTAAAAGACTGACTATATTTCCCTCCCTCCTATCCCACCTCCTACTTGTTCTATTCTCTACTTTGATCCTGTCCCTTTTCAAAAGGGGGTGCTTCCAACTTCC
Source organism: Petaurus breviceps papuanus (assembly GCF_028583685.1). Classification (NCBI taxonomy): domain Eukaryota; kingdom Metazoa; phylum Chordata; class Mammalia; order Diprotodontia; family Petauridae; genus Petaurus; species Petaurus breviceps. Next base: position 14,985,315 of record NW_027185735.1, on the reverse strand, counting down.
CTCCTCCCCAGCCTGCCCTCCCTTCCATCATCCCCCCTCTTATCCCCTTCCCCCCTACTCTCCTGGAGGGTGAGATACCCTATTTAGTGTGTATTTCATTCCCTCCTCAAGCCAAATTCAATGGGAATAAGGTTGACCCATTCCCTTTTGCCTTCCTATTCTTCCCTTCCATTGTAACCATTTTCCCTTGCCTCTTCTGTATGAGATAGTTTACCCCATTCTGTTTCTCCCCATCTCCTCTCATTATATTCCTCTCTCACCTCTTAATTTCACCTTTTAAGTATCATCCCTTCTTGTTAAATTGGTCCTGTGCCCTCTATCTATGTATACCTGTAAAGATGTATACACACATTCACATATGTATTCATATGCCCATATACCCTCTTATATAGACATATATATGTGTGTGTGTGTGTATATATATATATATATATATATATTCCCTTAAACTACTGAGAAAAGTTTCATAAGTTATAATTATTGTTTTTCCATGTAGGAATGTTAATAGTTCAACTTTGATAAGTTCCCTATGATTTCTTTTCCCTGTTTACCTTCTCATGCTTCTCTTGCTTCTTGTATCTGAATGTCAAATTTTCTATTCAACTCTGTTTTTTTCAGCAAGAATGCTTGAAAGTAAGGGTGGCCAGGTGGCTCAGCGAGTAAGAGCACCGGCTCCAGTGTCGGGATGACCTGGGGATCAAATCTGGGCTCAGATACTTAGCACCACACCCCGAAATAACTGGCCATGTAACCTTGAGCAAGTTACTTAACCCTAATTGCTTATGAAAAAAAAAAGAATGCTTGAAAGTCCTCTATTCCAGTGAATGACCATATTTTCCCCTGAAACATGATACTCAGTTTTGATGTGTATTGTTGATTCTTGGTTTTAATCCTATCTCCTTTGACCTCCAGATTATCATATTCCAAGCCCTTCGGTACCTCAATGTAGAAGCTGCTAGGTCTTGTGTTATTTTGATTGTGTTTCCACAATACTCAAATTGTTTCTTCCTGGCTGTTTGCAGTATTTTCTCCTTGACCTGGGGAATCTGGAATTTGGCTATAATATTCCTAGGAGTTTTCTTTTTGGGATCTTTTTCAGGAGGTGATCGGTGGATTCTTTCAACCTCTATTTTGCCCTCTGGTTCTAAAACAGTTTTCTTTGATAACTTCCTGGAGGATGATTTCTAGGTTCTTACTTTGATCATGGCTTTCAGGTAGTCCAATAATTGTTAAATTATCTCTCCTGGATCTATTTTCCAGGTCAGTGGTTTTTCAAATGAGATATTTCATATTGCCTTCTATTTTTTCATTTGTTTGGATCTGTTTAACAGTGTCTTGACTTTTCCTAAAGTCATTAGCTTCCATTTGCTCCAATCTAATTCTGAAACAATGATTCTCCTCATTGAGCTTTTGAGATTCTTTTTCCATCTGGCAAATTTGGCTTTTTAAGGCATTCTCCTCATTGCCTTTTTGAGCCTCTTTTGCCATTTGAGTTAGTCTGTTTGTTAAGGTGTTATTTTCCTCAGTCAGGCTGTTGACTCTCATTTGGTAATTTTCTTGCATCATTCTCATTTCTCTTTCCAATTTTTCCTCCTTTTCTCTTATCTGCTTTTTAAGGTCCTCTATGGCCTGTAACCAACTCGTATTTTCCTTTGAAGCTTTTGGTGCAGGAGTTCTGACTTCACTATCTTCCTCCTGTTCCATGCTTTGCTCCTTTTTGTCCACAAAATAGAAGTCTAACTTTGGAATCTTCTGTCTTCTTTGTTTCCTTTGCATGGTCATGTCGCCCCTTAGTCACTTGACCCCTGGGCTTTTTGCCACAGTAGGACTCCCCCACCAGACAGGGGAGCTTTCATCCTAAACGCTGGGGTTTTCTCAGCTGCCAGAGGTATTAGATGGGTGCCCTCTCTGAGGCCTCCACAGGCTCTGGCAAGCTGGACACACGCCCCAGGACCTCAACCCTAGACTGCAATCCAGATCCAAGCAGGTTAAAGCAAGAGCTATTACCCTTCAGACTAGTCACTTGGTCCCACTACACTTTGCAGTCCAGGAGTTGAAGCTGCCAGGTGGCGCTGGCACAGTCAGCGTCTCAGTGGCTTCTCGCCCCAGGGGGCAAAAGCCATGCACTCCCACTTACTGGGTCCCAAAGTCCAGACTACACTAACCTCTCACTTTGTCCTTCGCATGTATGTGTTGATAATTCTGGAAACGGCCACAGCTGCTGCTGATCTGGAGTCCCTCAGGCCAGCGGCTGGTCAGGCCCGCCTTGGGGCTAAAGCCTCAGCCTGGGGCTGGGCTCGGCTCCCAGAGCTCTGCACTAGCCGATTCCTGCCTGTCGGGCTGTCCTCAGCCGGAGGTTAGCTTGTCTGTGTCATTTTGTGGGTTCTGCAGCTCCAAAGTTTGTTTAGAGCCCCCTTTTTACATGGATTGGGGAAGGTGGAAGCCAGAGCAGTGGGGAGTTCCTGCTTCTACTCCACCATCTTGACTCCTCCCCCAAGAAGCAGCACTTTTCAAGACTATTGTTCACATTCTTCTGTGAATTCCCCTTCCTAGGGGTGTGTTTCAATTCCTGGGTAGTTTTTCTTTTTTTTTTTTTTTTGCTTTTTGGAGGGCAATTGGGGTTCAGTGACCTGCCCAAGGTCACACAGCTAGTTTTTGTGTTAAGTGTCTGAGGCTAGATTTGAATTCAGATCCTCCTGACTCCAGGGCCGGTACTCTATTCTGACTTAGCTATTCTCAGTAATATAATGGTCCAAGGGTGAATGATGAAGCATTGTTATTTTTTTGGGAAGATGGTGTTATCCTCTACAATAATAAGGAAGGGGTGTGTTTGTGTTTGTGTGTGTGTGTGTGTGTGTGTGTGAAGGTTTATGATATATTTAGTTTAAGATGTCATAGCGGGGTGGAGCCAAGATGTTGGAGGAAAAGCAGGAACTTGCTTGAGCTCACTCTCTCCCCACCTCAAGTATGTGTAAAATATGACTCTAAACAAACTTTTCTTAAGCAATTGGGGTTAAGTAACTTGCTTAAGGTTACATGGCCTGTTGTTTTGTGTAGGTGCCAAGTATCTGAGGCTGGAACTGATCCCGGGTCTCCTGACACCGGGCCGGCACTCTTACTCACTGCACCCCCTGGCTGCCCCTCTAAACAAATTTTAGAGCTACAGAACCCACAGAATGACAGAGAGAAACAAATCTGCTGAAGGCAGCCTGGCAGGCCAACAAGGAAGGGTCTATTGCACCTGGCTGGGAGCTGAACACAGTCTTGTGTGGGTCCAGACCCAGGTTGGCCCAGACCGGTCATAGCAGACTTCAGGAGAGTAAATCACTTGCAGCTGTGGCAGTTTCCACACTTTTCAACCCATATACTCCAAAGAGAAAGTAAAATGTCAGTGGGGAACCCTGTTGATGCTGGGTGAGAGAAGAGTGTGGTCCAGCCCCTGCCCCTGGGGCAGTGTTGGTGACAGGAGCTGCAACTGCTGCTGCTGTTTCTGCTTCTGGCTCCAGGCCTGCCAATTGTAGGGAGACCAAGTGACTGTCCAGAAGGCATTTTTAGGAATCTCTCTGCGGGCACTGAGGCAGGATTCTCTTGCTTTGCCATGCTTGCATCTGGGTTGCAGTCTTAGGCGATGGTCTTGGAGTGAGGAATACTGGTGTGGCAGAGCTTGTTGAGACTGTGGAGAGAAAGGCCTCCTCACAGTTCTGAGGGAGGTGCCTGGAAAAAACTCTGACAACGGCTGTGCAAAACCCCAGAAATTTCGGACACAGCACTTTCCACTCTGGAAGCAGAGTTCTACCATGGCAAAAAGCTCAAAAGTCAAGTAATTCCTTCAAAATTAGATTGGAGCAAATGGAAGCTAATGACTTTATGAGAAATCAAGATACTATAAAACAGATCCAAACAAATGAAAAAATAGAAGGCAATATGAAATATCTCATTTGAAAAACCACTGACCTGGAAAATAGATCCAGGAGAGATAATTTAACAATTACTGAACTTAACTGAAAGCCACACTCAAAAAAAGAACTTAGAAATCCTCCTCCAAGAAATTCTCAAGGAAAATTGCCCTGATATTCTAGAACCAGAGGGCAAAATAGAAATGGAAAGAATTCACCAATTCCCTCTTGAAAAAGATCTCAAAAAGAAAACTCCTAGGAATATTATAGCCAAATTCCAGATTTCCCAGGTCAAGGAGAAAATACTGCAAACAGCCAGGAAGAAACAATCTGATTATTGTGGAAACACAATCAAAATAACACAAGACCTAGCAGCTTCTACATTGAGGTACCGAAGGGCTTGGAATATGATAATCTGGAGGTCAAAGGAGCTAGGATTAAAACCAAGAATCACCAATACACAGCAAAACTGAGTATAATACTTCAGGGGGAAATATGGTCATTCAATGAAATAGAGGACTTTCAAGCATTCTTGATGAAAAGACCAGAGCTGAATAGAAAATTTGACTTTCAAATATAAGAAGCAAGAGAAGCATGAGAAAGTAAACAGGAAAAAGAAATAATAAGCAACTTATTAAAGATGAACTATTTACATTCCTACATGGAAAAATTATCATTGTAACTCAAGACTTTTCTCAGTATGAGGATAGTTGAAGCGAATATATATATGTAATATATATGTATACTCACACATGTATGTATACATATTGTGTGTGTACATGTATACATAGACAGAGGGCACAGGATGAGTTGAATGTGAAGGGATGATATCTAAGAAATAAAATTAAGAGGTGAGAGTAGAATATATATGGAGAAGGATAAAGGAAGAGATAGAATAGGGTAAATGATTTCACATAAAAGAGGCAAGAGAAAGCTGTTATAATGGAGGGGAAGAGCAGGAACATGAAAGGGAATGAGTCAACCTTACTCTCATTGGACTTGGCTTAAGGAGGGAATAACATATACACTCAGTTGGGTATCCTTCCCCACAGGAAAGTAGGGGGGGAAGGGGATAAAAGGGGGCATCTTGGAAGGGAGAGCAAATTGGGGGAGAGGGTAGTTAGAAGCACACACTTTTGAAAAGGGATAGGGTCAAAGGAGAAAATAGAATAAGTGGGGAGTGGGATAGGATGGAGGGAAATATAGTTAGTCTTTCATAATACAACTGCTATGGAAATGTTTTGTGTAGCTACACATGTACAACCAGTATTGAATTGCTTGTCTTACCAGTGGGGGTGGGTGAGGAGGGAAGAAGGGAAAGAATCTGGAAGTCAGAGTTTTAAAAACAAATGTTAAAAATTGTTTTTTATATGCAACTGGGAAATAAGATATACAGGCACTGGGGTATAGAAATCCATCTTATCCTATGAGAAAATAGCGGGGGGGAATGGGGGAGGACATAAGAGAGAACATATTAGGGTATGGGCTATTCAGTATGCTTGCTGTCTTGGGGTAGGATGAAGGGGAGAGACAGGGAGAAAATTTGTAACTCAAAATCTTGTAGAAATGAATGTTGAAAGCTAAAAATGAATAAATAAGATGTCATCCAGTATGGGATATCTGAAAAATAATTGGAGACATAAGATTAGAGACCAGCAGAGAGTTTGTAGCAGAATAGGTAGGTCAAAGAATCATCAGCATTGATGTGGTAGTTAAATACTTGAGAGCTGATGATATCACCAAGTGAAATAGTGTAGAGGGAGAAGAAAAGAGGGTCCAGGACAGAACCCTGAGGGCCACCTGTGGTTACAGGGGGAAATCTGGAAGAGGATCCAGAAAAAGATATAGACAAGAGTAGGTAGGAGGACAACCAGCATAGAGTAATCAAAGTGTTGAAGAGAGCAAGAGGAGAGAAAATGGAGACATCTATTGTAAATGGCCCTTTCAAAGAGCTTAGCTATAAAGGGCAGAAGAGACATAGGATATGGTGACCTATCTCTTTAAGAAATATAGAATATAGGGATGGCTAGGTGGTGCAGTGAGTATAGCATCGGCCCTGGAGTCAGGAGGACCTGAATTCACATTCAGCCTCAGACATTTAACACTTACTGGCCATGTGACCTTGGGCAAGTCACTTAACCTGACTGCCCCGCTTTCCCCACTCCAAAAAAAGCAAAAAAAAAGAAATATAGAATATAGTTAAATGTATTTGAATATGCACTATTTGATGTTATAATATGTTTATTGGTTCCAACCCAATGGAAACATTTAATGCAAATTTGAATAATGTAACTATAGTAATAATAATATAATACCATATATGATAATAGCAATATAATAATGTAGGAGAATTAATGATTTGTACTAATTGGACCTGACTGTTCAGATTGGTATTGACTTCTAAAACCTGTCACAATCTGGCTCCAGTATAACTTTCCAGATTATTGCATGTACCTGACATACTCTACATTCTAGCCTAAAATGGCCTATTTGCTGGTCAGTTTATATGATGGCATTTGCCTGGGTCTGACTCAGATCAGTCTCTGGGTAGTTTCAGTCCAAAAATGGAAGGGAATGAGATGCTAATAATCCCATCTAGGAGTTAACAAAAGGTTTACTTAGCCATAGTAGGAGAAGGACATTTAGGGCAGCAAAAGGATTTCTTTTCAGGATATAGCTTTGATTCAGCTAAATGTGCTGTCCTATATTGGTGTTGGTCATTGTGCTATTGTGTGATTAGAGTCCTGAGGGAGAGCTCTTATGTGCTCATGTCTTGGCTGTTTTGTGCCCAAGTAACCAGGAAGCTCTGTCAATAGTTCCTTCAGTCCATTATATAGTGAGGATAATGTCAATACCTCTTTTTTTGGGGGGAAGGATTTTTAAAATACATGTACAAGAATGTAAAACATTTCCATATTAGTCATTTTGTGCAAGAAGACTCGAATAAAAGAAAAAGAAAGAAAGTGGAAAATAGCTGGCTTCAATCTGTATTTAAACAATATCAGTTCTTTCTCTAGAAACAGATAGTATGCTTCATCATTTGTCTTTTGGGATTGTCTTAGATCATTGTATTACTGAAAATAGCTAAGCCATTCACAGTTCTTCATTGAATAATATTGCTGTTACTGTGTACAATGTTCTCCTGGTTGTCTTCATTTCACTTTGTATCAGTTCATGTAAGTCTTTCCAGGTTTTTCTGAAATCATCTGGTTTGTCATTTTTTATGGCACAATGATGTTGTTATTGTTTGTCCTTCATTCTCAAAAAGGATATGACGCTTTGCATAGTCCTCCCTCACTTAAATCCAGTTCACTTGCATTGTTCACATCCCAAGCAAAATTTGAGTATTCCATTACAACCATATACCAAAGCTTGTTTAGCCATTCTGCAATTGATAGGTATCCCTTCAACTTCCAATTCTTAGCTACCACTGTCAATACCTTTTAAGGGAAAACCAGCCTACCTTAGGGGGAGAAGGGCTTAGGATATTGTTCCTATCACATCATATCACTTGGTGGTAAGTTCCTAAACTCTTCTAGAGGACTTTCTACCACTGAAATGACTTTAGGGGTGTTACTGGACAATCCTGGCCTCAGGGATGCAAGAACCCTGATTAAGGTAGCAATGAAGGAGGAAACGAAAAAGAAAAGACAGCAAAACCAAAATGAAAAGGATGGAATAGTCTCCAAAGCAATTGAATATGGAAGAAAGAAGAACAGAAATCCTAAATTTCACCTCCTTCTGAAATATCAAATCTTTTATCTAAACCACCGTGTGTGTGTGTGTGTGTGTGTGTGTGTGTGTGTGTGTGTGTGTGTGTGTGTG
>NW_027185735.1:14974700-14977584 GCF_028583685.1 Petaurus breviceps papuanus | reverse complement strand
GTGTGTGTGTGTGTGTGTGTGTGTGTGTGTGTGTGTGTGTGTGTGTGAGAGAGAGAGAGAGAGAGAGAGACAGAGACAGAGAGAAAGAGAGAGACAGAGACAGAGACAGAGAGAGAGACTGTGATGGTAATGTAATTTTGAATTTGATCCCTTTGTTGTTGGCAAAAATAGCAGGTACTTAACACTTGGTAACTGATCAAGCCTCTGATTGGGGGAACAGAAGGTATGAACTCCTGTCTCTAACTAACAGGAAGGGGTTGGCTGAAGGAAGTAGCTAATACTGTGTATATAAGAAAAGCCCCAGAGAGGCACAGTCAGAATTTCCTTGAGACCGAGATCTGGTGGCAGAACAGCTACAGAAGAATGGAGAACTGAGTCCTGAAAACTTGTGGTTGTGGAGCTTCTTCTGAACAGGAGCCCAGAGCCTGGAGCCAAGAGGCCAAAGCCAGGAGCTGGAGCCCAGAAGCCCAGGTGACTGAAGCATGACTGGGATGCTGAGACTTTGTTTGTGTCTTGGTTGAGCCTTGAATTCCCTGGAGCAGAAATGGTGAAGGATCTGACATGGACCAGACCCTGTGAATACCAGTGCTGAGCAGGACCTCCCCAGAGAGCTGGTCAAGGAACTGGGAGCTGTCTGCCATTGAACCCAGGGGATAGTCTGGTGAATCCAGGTAGAATCTGGGACCATGAAAGGGGATCCAGGGAATCTGAGAACAGGCCCCAAGTCAAGATGAAAAGACCTCTCCTTGGGTACTGAGTAATTATGGAATTACAGTTTACTAGTGACCTAAGGTGTGGAGGATTTTGTGTATGATACTTAGCAAGACTTTGCTGAATAAGTGACTGATTGTACTTTGAGATATTGTTACTGATAAGTGATTCAGTTAATCAAGATTTTTTCCCCATGAGTGGAAGACTTTGACTATTGTACTTTGAGACTACTGATAAGTGACTAATTGAGTTAACTTAAGAGTGACTATTTTACTTTGAGACTATGTTGTGAATATTATATTGTGATGTTCTGTGATAAGTTGTAATATTGTGAATGCTGTACCTTGATTTCCTGTGGATGTTTTGCTTTGATTTGTTATGGAATCAATAGAGTGATCACTATACTGAATAATCAGAATCTTAAAAGCTGTTCACAGTAGCATTCTTCTGGAAAGCTTCTGTGCATGGCATTACACAGACAGACAGAAAGAGAGAGAGAGAGAGAGAGAGAGAGACAGTCCCATAAGCTGGAACAAATGACACCAGGAATATCAGGGCTATGGAGAGGATTTTTCTACTTCACTCAGAGTGGACAGATCCTCATCATAGGGGTGGGGTTTATTTGTAGAAGGGCAAATAAAAGATCCTTATCTTCTTGTATGCATCCCATTCCAGTGCCAGGATTAATACTGAGAATTGCCCTCCTGGTCCCCCTCGATGCTAGTGCCTTCTCTTTATTGATTATTTCCAATAGTCTCTCTGTTACATAAATTATTCATACATAGTCATTTGCATGTTGTCTCATCCCATCCCCCCACATTAGAATGTGCCCTCTTCAAGAGAGTCCTTCTGCTGTTCTCTCTATTCCCGGCGCTTTGCATAGTGTCTTGCATGTAGTAAGTGTTTGTCAATGCTTGCTGACTGACTAGATGACTTAATTTTTCCTGACTCACCATCTGGGACCATCTACTTCTTTAGAATAGCCTCACCCCTATGAAGGGGATACTAAATCTTTGTCCCATTAGCGGCCTCTGAGGGAATTCTTCTTATTCTGCAAGGGCTAAGGAGATGTTTTGATCTCCCCTTTTCTCCAGAAAGCAAGCATGCCTCCCCACCCCCATCCTCTAGCCCTTGGTTCTTTAAGCCTGACCACTGCACATTATGATGGTAGCATGGTGGATGGACTAGTCAGTTCCAGATTATGATAAGAAAGGGCTACCACAGGCCTGCCTTTATTATTGTCCATTTCATTGCCAACTTTACTGTGGCCTATGTAACCACCTACTATCACAGCCCCTGTCTTTGGCCAATCATTCTCACACTACTACCACCCTCACTTTCCCCCAACCCCCATGCTTGGGCCTTAGTGCCTGAACATTACCCCAACCTTCCTCACAGCTTCCCTCCCTGCCCCCACCCTGGGGTGGGGGTGATGGGGCCAATGGGGCAATGGGACCCCTCAAATAAGTTCCTTGAACTTTCCCATAAATTTCAGCAGCCCAGATCTCCGGAGGAAGCATGTGGCCCATCCTAGTATAATTCTTTCACTGTCACCCTCTGACCTAGCCCAGCCCTTTATTTTCCCTTACCTCTGGACCACCCCAGGCTGTTTGCCAACCCTTAATCCCATCAAGATCTTTTCACAAACCCAGTGACTTTCTCAATATAAAAGCTTCATTCTCATCCCCATTAAAGCACAGACTCATTAGGAATCTTGCTCACCCAACTGGTGTCATAATAAGCTTGCTACTTGGACTGAAAGAAGGCTTGAGTGGTTGAATTCTTTCGAGGTAGACTCACCCTGTCCCCTTGCATTTCAGGGTTCCCAGCACCCCTAGACTGCATCACAGACACAAGTGCTACTTTGTACCAAGGTGGGAGGTGAGGGTGGCATTCAACCCAAGCAGCAAGTATTTATTAAGTGCTTGCTAGGTGCTAGGCATGGTGCTACATGTTGGGGAAACAAAAATAAAGTCCCTGTTCTCTGATGGGGGACGCGATCCCAACAGGTTCAGCAGGAATTCTGATCTTATCTAAGACCAGAAAACCTGCAATATCCTCTGGAAAGAATTCAAGCTCTCAGGCTTAATTGGAGTGAGAATTGTAGAAGTTTATTGTTTATTCTTCCATGAGAAGTGGGCAAGAGTCCTTTAGGGGACCTGCAAGTGAGAGG
>NW_027185735.1:14954073-14969700 GCF_028583685.1 Petaurus breviceps papuanus | reverse complement strand
CCTCTCACTTGCAGGTCCCCTAAAGGACTCTTGCCCACTTCTCATGGTAGAATAAACAATAAACTTCTACAACTCTCACTCCAATTAAGCCTGAGACCTTGAATTCTTTCCAGACAATATTGCAGGTTTTCTGGTCTTAGATAAGATCAGAATTCCTGCTGAACCTATTGGAATCCTGTCTCCCATCATCTCCAGGAGCCAACATTTTAATATTGTTCAGTCATTTGGTTGTGTCTATTCATGACACCATGGACTATAGCATGCCAGGCCCTTCTGTCTGCTACTATCTCATGAAGTCTGGTCCAGTTCATGTTCATTGTTTCCATACAGGAAGGCATTACACAAAAGGAAGCTAAAGTATGTGTGGTGGTAGGGCTGGGGTGTAGGGGTGTGTGTGGGGGGGAGCAGGAACACTTGTGATGGTGGAGTGGTGGTGAATTCTGGAGAGTCAGAAATATAGCCAAGAGAGGAAATGAGGATAGCCAGCATTGGGGGCTCCCACCCCAAAATGGAGGTGGAGAGAATTCACCAATGGGAGAAAGGGACTGGAGTCCCTCAGTTTGTCTTGGGGAAAGAAAGCGCTTGGAATTGTGGGAAGTTCCCTGCAGAAAGCAGCTGAGTCATGATGGCTTATGATGTGGCTGATGGAGAAATAAGCATAGCCAGGAGGGGAAGAAGAACCAGTAAAGGTTTAAACAACATTTTTCAAGGGGTCATTTACCTTGGGGGGGGGGGTGAAGTGGGCTGTTTCCTGATGTTAAATCTAGGACCAGTTAGATGTTCAAATGTGCCACTCAAAGGCACCATCCAGGAATACTCAGCAAAACAGCCTTTTGGGTTGTTGAGTCATTCAATTAGCAAACCTCTTCTAAAGTGTTAAATCTAATATTTGGGACTTTGATTAAAAGAGGATCAAAGGAAACCGATTTTATACCAATATTCCCGCTAGTGGACAGCAACAACAGATGACTCATCCCTAGCAAATAGGTTTTCAGACTGGAGAAAATCATTGAAAAAATAATAGTTGATTTTGGAACAACAGTTTCGATAAAGATTTCCATAAATTTCAGAATACTGAAGGCTTTTAAGAAACTTTAACAATATTCCTCAACCTCAAAAATTCCTCAGCAACCTCAACAATATTCCAGCTCTGTTCAGCTGTTTTGACATTCCTAGAAAAGACTTAGAAAACAAAAATTCTTTTCTCCATTCACAAACAGATCTCTTGGTAAAGTTGAATCACTCTTAGGGGTTAAAGTCCATGACCCTTGGGGGTTAAAGTCCATGACCCATTTAAAAAAAAAAAACATTGAGGGGCAAGCTAGGGGAGTCCTTAAGACTTCCAAAAGAAAAACCTCTCAGGGTACCAAGGTGTCAAATTAACATTGCAGATAATGCCCTTGATACTTGTAGCTTCCTTATTCAGTAGGCTTCTTTGGATAACTGTTGATACTAAGTTTCTGTGTTCCTATTGGGCCAGGCTAAGTTTCTTTCTTCATCCTTTGTCTTTTTTAGGTGGGAGAAAAAACAAAATAAAAAAAATTTCCTATCCCCCAAATTAAGTCCTTCCCGGCTATTTCAGATAAACTGAATTGTTCAAATACTACCTCAGACACTTAACACTTACTAGTCATGTGACCTTGGGCAAGTCACTTAACCCCAATTGCTCTGCCTTCCCCCCCTCCAAAAAAAAAGCAGAAAAAAAAAAAGATAAACTGAATTCTCACTAGAAGGTCCAGCACTAATTTAGCTAGTAGCAGTCCCAGAGAGTATTAGTTTCCAAATAAAAAAAAAATAAAAATTCATCCAATAACTTTATATAGTTATCTTCAGCATACAGTTTTCAAGGACACACAGCCTCTTCATATTGTCATCTAGTTACAGAATTGCCACAATGTAGTCGGTAATTTTCTGTGGGGGAGGGAGAGGTTTATGGTAATAGATTACTGTAGCATGAGGTTGTTGTGACCAATGACTTTCTATTAAATTAGATTTAGATGAGGTGCAGCTTAGAAAAGTTGTCAGCCTCTCTTTCCTGGAAAGTTATCCAAGTTCAGTGGCAAGACCAAGTCAAGGTAACTGGTGATGGCCCAAGATGCAGTGGGTGACTTTGGCATTTCTAAATTAAGGTCTTTCTCAGGTTTCACATCAGAGGTACCAATAGAAGAATGAATGCCACCTGGGTCTCATTTTCCTCATCTACATCCTTCATTGACAAATATCTTGGGCTGGGCAGGATTCTGGTTCAGTCCCGTGGCAGTTTAGGTCCAAAATTGAAATGAAAAGAGATAGGCTTCTATTCGACTCTCAGGATCCTAGACACCAGTGTGGTGGGTTCCTGAACCTCCACCAGTGTGCTTCCCATTTACACACAGCATTCAAAATGACACCATTAGGAGGTGCGGAGCCATGATGGCGGAGTAGAAGCATGACCTTCCTGCAGCTCCGGCTTCCACCCTCCCCAATCCATGTAAAAAAAGGACTCTAAACAAACTTTGGAGCTGCAGAACCCACAAAATGACACAGAGAAGCTAACCTCCTGCTGAGGACAGCCCTGCAGGCCAGCAGGAATCCAGCACAGCGCTCCTGGAGCCGAGCCCAGCCCCATGCCAAGGCTTTAGCCCCAGGGCGGGCCTGACCAGCCGGCCAGAGGGACTCCAGATCAGCAGCAGCTGTGGCCATTTCCAGGTTTATCAACACACAGACACAAAGGACAAAGTGAGAGGTCAGTACAGTCTGGACTTTGGGACCAGTAAGTGGTAGTGCATGGCTTTTACCCCCAGGGCGACAAGCCACTGAGACTTAGGCACAGCCAGCCAGCGCCAAGTGGCGGCTTCAGCTTCTGGCCTGCAGAGTGTAGGGGGACCAAGCACCAGTCTGAGGGGTAATTGCTCTTGCTTTAACCTGCTTGGATCTGGATTGCAGTCTAGGGTGGAGGTTCTGGGGTATGTGTCCAGCTTGCCAGAACGTGTGGAGACTTCAGAGAGGGCACCCATCTAATATCTCTGGCAGCTGAGAAAACCGCAGCGTTTGGGACGAAAGCTCCCGTCTGGTGGCAGAGTCCTACTGTGGCAAAAAGCCCATAAGTCAAGTAATTGAGTGGCAAAATGAGCAGGCAAAGGAAACAAAGCAGACAGAAGATTCCAACAATACACTCCGATTTTGGGGACAAAAAGGAGCAAAGCATGGAACAGGAGGAAATCAGTGAAGTCAGAACTCCTGCACCAAAAGCTTCAAAGGAAAATATGAGTTGGTTAAAGGCCATAGAGGACCTTAAGAAAGATTTTGAAAACCAAATAAGAGAAGTGGAGGAAAAATTGGGAAGAGAAATGAGAATAATGCAAGAAAATTATGAAATGAGAGTCAACAGCCTGACTGAAGAAAATAATACCTTAAAAAACAGACTGACTCAAATGGCAAAGGAGGCCCAAAAAGGCAATGAGGAGAAGAATGCCTTAAAAAGCCGAATTTGCCTGATGGAAAAAGAATCTCAAAAACTCAATGAGGAGAATCATTGCTTCAGAATTAGATTGGAGCAAATGGAAGCTAATGACTTGATGAGAAATCAAGATGCTGTTAAACAGATCCAAACAAATGAAAGAATAGAAGGCAATGTGAAATATCACATGGGAAAACCACTGACCTGGAAAATAGATACAGGAGAGTTAATTTAAAAATTATTGGACTGCCTGAAAGCCATGACCAAAGTAAGAACCTAGAAATCATCCTCCAGGAAGTTCTCAAAGAAAACTGCCCTGATATTTTAGTACCAGAGGGCAAAATAGAGGTTGAAAGAATCCACTGATCACCTCCTGAAAAAGATCCCAAAAAGAAAACTCCTAGAAATATTAGAGCCAGGTTCCGGAATTCCCAGATTAAGGAGAGAATATTACAAGCAGCCAGGAAGAAACAATTTGAATACTGTGGAAACACAATCAGGTTAATCCAGGATCTGGCAGCTTCTACACTGAGGGATTGAAGGGCTTGGAATATGATATTCCCAAGGGCAAAGGAGCTGGGATTAAAATCAAGAAACTGAGTATCATGTTTCAGGGGAAAATATGGTCATTCAGTGGAATAGAGGACTTTCAAGCATTCTTGCTGACAAAACCAGAGTTGAATAGAAAATTTGACATTCAGATACAAGAAGCAAGAGAAGCATGAGAAGGTAAGCAGGGAAAAGGAATCATAAGGAACTTATCAAAGTTGGAACTATTAACATTCCTACATGGAAAAACAATAATCGTAACTTATGAAACTTTTCTCAGTAGTTGAAGGGATTAGAAATATATATTTGTCTATATATGAGGCTATATGGGCATATGAATACATATGTGAATGTGTGTATATATGTTTACAGGTATACGTAGATAGAGGGCACAGGTCCAATTTAACAGGAAGGAATGATACTTAAAAGGTGAAGTTAAGAGGTGAGAGGAATATAATGAGAGGAGATGGGGAGAGACAGATTGGGGTAAACTATCTCATACAGAAGAGGCAATGGAAAATGGTTACAATGGAGGGGAACAATAGGAAGGCAAAAGGGAATGGGTCAACCTTATTCCCATTGAATTTGGCTTGAGGAGGGAGTGAAATACACACTAAATAGGGTATCTCACCCTCCAGGAGAATGGGGGGGGGGGAAGGGCGGAGGGGGGGGAGAGAAAGGAGGGGGGGGGGGGGGGGGAGGGAGGTTGGAAGCACTCACTTTTGAAAATAGATGGGATCAAAGTGGAGAGTAGATACTGTGGGAGGTGGGATGGGAGGGAGGGAAGAGTAATCAGTCTTTTACAATGTATCTACTATGTTATTGTTTTGCACTAGCCACACATGTGCAACCTATACTGAACTGCTGTATCTTCCCAGTAGGGGTTGGTGACAGGGAAGGAGGGGAATGAATCTGGAATTGAAAGTTTTGAAATCAAATATTCAAATATGTATATATATATATATATATGTATATATATGTGTGTGTGTGTGTGTGTATATATATATATATATATATATATATATATATATATACTATTATTAATTCCATCTTACATGTAATTGGGAAATGGGATGTGCAGGCACTGAGGCATAGAGGTCCACTGGAAAAGTGGAAAGGGGTATGGGGGAAAACGTGGGAGAGAGCAGTTTGGAGGAGGGGATATCCTGTGGGACTGCTATTTTGGGGCGGTGGGTGGGGGAGAAATGGGGAGAAAATTTGTAACTCAAAATCTGGAGGAAACGGATGATGTAAATCAAAAGTTAATAAAGCATTTAAAAAATGACACCATTAATGTATAACATAAAATATTTACTAAAGGAGAAAGCAAATGAAGGAATAAGTAAAAAGCTAATAGTCTACTCATAAACCTGGATCACCTTTTCCCACCAATACACAGTATCCTTGGTGGGGAGTAGTGCAAAATCAGTTTGAGTGACTCCATATTAATACCTCATTTAGTTAGCAGAAGATTTACTTAGACATTGCAGAGAAGGTTTTTTCATCCAGTCTCAGCAGGCTTTGAGCTATCCTATGTTGAAGCAGGTTATCTTGCTAGTTTGTATCCTGGCTGTTTTATACCAAAGCAACCCCGAAAGGAGGTCAATGGCTTAAGCCAATGAAGTCTTGAGGACAGTTTATTTTTTCAAAATTTTTTAAAATTTAAAACATTTTTAGTTTTTTTAGGACAGTTTCAGGTTTGGGTTTTTGTTTTTTTCTTTTGCCTTTTGAAGGGCAATTGGCATTAACTTGCCCAAGGTTACTCTAGTGTATTTTGTGTGGGTGTTAAAGTGTCTGAGGCCAGAACTGTCTCCTGTCCTCCTGGCGCTTTACTCACTGCACCACCTAGCCACCCAGGTTTGTTTTTTTTTTTTAAAGGTAAAATTACTCTAACTTCTATAAGGGAAGGGCAATAGCATTGTACCTTAGGATTTTGAGGCAAACACATACGACATTTCAACTTCTGCTTTCCATGAACTCCTCACCTTTGCCTATTAGAATCTTTAGCTTTTTCTTTTTTTTTAAAAGCTTAGCTCTAAAAGAAGCTTATCTTGTCTCCCAGTTGCTAAATCCTTCTTCCATTTTATATATTTTGCATTTAATTTGCTACATGCATATTGTTTCCTTTCGATGGAATGTAACTTTTTGAGGGAAGAGATTATAGTATCTTATTTTTCTCTATAGCTTTATCACCTAATATAGTGCCTGGTGCATAGTGGGCATTTAACCCTGGCCATTAACACTCCATACCAGCTACCAGTATGACCATTATGGCACCTGTGCCCCTTTTCTCTCTATGGACTAGTTGCACTCTTGCTGGCAGGTCTTGGTGGGGAAGGGAAGAATTCCCAGAATTGGAGAACAGCCATGAACACAATTGAGGCTTCTATTCAACTCTCAGGATCCTAGACACCAAGTGTGATGGGTTCCTGAACCTCCACCAATGTGCTTCCCATTTATATACAGCATTCAAAATGACACCATTAATGCATAAACATAAAATATTTACTAAAGGAGAAAGCAAATGGAGGAATAAGTAAAAACCTAATAGTCTACTCATAAACCTGGATCACCTTTTCCCACCAATACACATAGTGTCCTTGGTGGGGAGTGTGCAAAATCAGTTTGAGTGACTTCATATTAATACCTCGTTTAAAACTTTATGTGGCAGTGCCCATGCTCACTAATCCCATCTCCCCATGATACTGTAATGTGGAAGGAGCTGAACTACTCCTAATCCCATCTTCTCATATTTATGTTGTTGTTGCTGTTGTTGTTCAGTCATGTCAGACCCCTGTGACCCCTTTTGGGGTTTTCTTGGCAAAGACAGTTTGTCATTTCCTTCTCCAGCTCATTTTCCAGATAAGGCAACTGAGGCAAACAGGATTAAGGGACTTATCCAGGGTCACGCTGCTAGAAGTATCTGAGACAATATTTGAACTCAGGAAGAAGAGTCTTCCTGACTCCAGGCCTGGGATTCTTATGTCCTGGCAGTATAATCTCCAAAAATCCTTATAAGCCTTTCCAATAATCTCCCAAAAGTTCCTGAACTTTTAGTTTCTCAGTTATGTCCTCCAGAATTCCCCAAACAGCCATATATAAAAGAACTGATGGATGACAATATATTGAAGCTATCCCTACCCTCAGTACTTTTTGCTTTGAACTGTTTTCAAACAGATCCCCTTGTTACATGTATCAGAGGGGCAATTTTCTTTCTGGTCAATTGTCCCTAGTTGTTTTTCTCCCATGAATGTCATTTTTTCTGCTCCTTGGGACCAATAAAATGTCCATGTGTAAAATGTTCAGTAGCTCACAATGCCTTTGTAAGGTAGATAAGATGGGTAGAAGGCTAACCTATGGACTGGGATCCTTTGGAGCGGACATTTGAGGAGACTTGATCTCTGCAACTGTACTCTTATTCTTTCAATAAGGAGTCTTTGACCTGAAAGCAGTTGTTCTCAAAATCACCCTTTGGCTTCATGCTTTCTAGTCTCTGCTCATATGGAATGGAGAAGAACTTTCTTAAAGTTATACTGGCATTCCCCTCATAAGTTGCTCAAACAATGATATCTCATGGTAAATGATTACTAATTTTATAACCAGTGTTTTTAGGCTCCCTATAGTCAGCATAGTCCATCCCAGAACTCTATCTGATATCTGCCTTGATCCTTGAGTCAATCGCCATGACTCTTCAGTCAGGACTCTCTAGCCCTTGCTTAACATTAATATTCCCAGACTCACACCAGATCCTTCTCCAGGCCTCTCTCTTCCTGGGGTCTAGGCCTTACCAGCCTTCAACCCTCCCTCTGAGTGTGTGTGAGACTTATGAGACCTCCCTGACATAAGAATATATTTTGCATTTATGAACTTATTCCTATGGCACCCATTGCCCTCTATATTGTTCTTTCACCCAAAGCAGTATTCTTAGAAAATCATTGTTAGGTGATGTATGCCTCTTCTCTACCCATCCTCCCTTTGAACTTTAATGGGTTTTGGCCTGTGATATATTTGGAAAGACAAGGAAAACATCTTTTTCTTTGTATTGGTTTTTGTCTTGCCTTTTTGAATGCTTAAGAGCTTGAAGAATGGGAAAAGGCTTATACTTCTCACCCCTTTGCTGTGGTTTCTAAGTTTAAATGAGATAGGAGGAAAGGGGCTGGAGAGTTGAGCCCAAGCTTTACCCTTCAGTGCCAAGGGATTGTAATCTATAGGCTTTGCAAAGTAATTTCATAAGGAGTTAGGAGAGACCAGTGGTGCATTTAAAGAAACTAAGGTATAGATTAAGGAGCCAGGGCAATGAATAATAGCTACTTATGTTATGTTAAGAAAGGGAATGTGGTATAGTAGTTAAAACCTTGGACTTGGAATCAGAAGATTTGGGTTCTAGTCCTGGTTCTGTTTCTGTGTAACCTCAGGCAAGTTATTGCTCTGGACCTTCATTTTTTTTAATTTCATCTGTAAAATGACCTCACAAGATTATTGTAAGGATCAAATTAGTCAGTGTGTATAAAAATGAAAACCCAAAATTTGAAAACCAAAATATAATGGAATGGAATGGAAGCTATCTTGTTACTGCCCGTGTATATATATAATAACCTTTTTAGAAGTACACTTTTCTGAGATTGAGAAACTGAGGTAAAGAGGAATGAACAGTCTTGTCCTGGAATTAAAACTCTGAACCTAAACATAAGTAAAGATCCTTTGACTCTTCCAATTTTGGTGCCCTCTAACAAAAATTTCTTCACTACAAGAAAAATCCATGGGAGAACTGAGCCAGGGCTTGAAATTATGCTGATGGCATTCTCATGCTGACCTCTTCATTCTTTTCTATAACCACTTTAGAAATGTGAGACATGGTCTAGATCCAGACTAATTAGGGCAAGGCCTAGCCAGAGATCAGATGCTGAGCTAGTTCCAGAGCAGACATGGTACTCTTTTTTTTATACTCTTCTCCCATTTCTGTTCCAGACAGCCAGCCAGTGTGACTATGCAGCTGTGCAAGTGTCCAGTGCATTTGTTTCTTGGGGTGATTATATTAGCCAGGTGGGTGAGCAAGTCCCTAGTTGGAACAAAGATAGTCAAGTTGGTACCCTTGTATCTTCTGTCCTCTTGCCTATGCCTTGTGGCAAGGCTGTTCTAGACCATTCAGCAACTATTTGTTGAATACCTACTATGTGCCAAGCACTGTGCTGATGTGATGCATCATTCTTGCTTTCAGTGAGTTTATAATCTAATTGGGGAGACATGACTCAGCAAAAGTTAAACAACATAAGAATTAATAATAGCACAAAAACTATTATAGGATACTAGATGATAAAGTACAGAATAAGTCATATGGATAGTGAAACAGGAGTTCAGAGAAGGAAGGCCTAGGACGATTAGTGAAACCTTCATGGAGAAGGTGGAACTTGTTTTGAAGGACAGATGGTAGAGGGGAAGGAGATGGGTATTAGGATGGGTATTACAGAGTGAGGAATAGAATGAACAAAGATCTAGAACTTCGTGTGTCATGTTTGGGAGACAAAAACAAATCAGTCTGGCTGGGACATTGGTTTTGTGTAGAAGAGTAGTGGGAGATCAAGTTGGAAAAGAAGTTTGAAATAGTCTGTAGATAACCTTAAATGCCAGGCTAAGGAATTTAATTTTTATCCTATAGGATTGAACTAGTTGGTTGCTAAGGTCCCTTCTACCTCTAAACTGATGATCTTGTGAAATGGAAATGGGGAGCATGAATGAATTATGATCAAGGGATTTATAGGATAATTTAGGAATTTTAGGAATATCAGTCTGGTATGGGTGTGTAGTGTGGACTAGAGGAGGAAAAGACTAGAGTCAGAGAGACTGGCAAGGAGGGGCTGGGTCTACTAATCTAGACAAAGGTCATTGCAGATACCTGAAACCACTCTTTCCACATCTCCACCTGTCAAAAATCCTTTTTCTTCCATGAAGTCTACCTTGACTCCCCTTGTCCCCAGCTAAAAACGAACTCTTCCACCTCATATATCTTGTGACATTTTTTTCTTATCACATTCTACTTTTATCATATTTATTTTTATATGTGACATATACCCCTTATTAAATTGTAAACTTCTTGAAGGCAGGGACTATATGTTTTCATTTTCTTTTTTCCGTACCAGTGCCCATATAATGTTTGAATTGAACTTTCTACTTCCCACCCCATCCCATGGCACTTATATTTGTACAGTAACAACTTTTACCTTCCTGCAATTCCATTCCCTAGTGAGAGATAACATGCTTAACTGTATACAATTTCCCCAGCAGCTAGAGGGTGAATCACTTCTATTACTAGCAAGTGCAGAAAGTCTTCAGCCTTGCTTAGTACAGTGTAATGGAAATGCAAATTTAAAGATCTTCCCTGCCCTTAGGCCCTTTGATAGGCTTAAGAGACTCTGAGAAACTTCCTTGATTTGAAAATATACTCTGCCTCCTAATAGGCTGAATGTGGTCACATGGAGCCTGTGGCAGGAGGCTTGGTTTTCAGGAATGCCCACACCTTGATGCTGTGTGATTGGGCAGTGGGTCAAGAGGGTGGTTACATTCTCTGACCCAGGAGAAGGATATATAATCCCTGATGTGAGGCTTTGCTTTGGGGCTTACTTTGAGAAGTGTTCTGTGATTTGATCAGAAGAGACTCTGGGAAGCCGTTGTTGAGAGCCCCCCCAGCTTTGAAAAACCCAGATGTTGATTTGGTATGGATGTAATGGTTGGACAGTTTGGAAACCTGTCTACTTGATCTGTTTCTCTGGCTTGATAATTCTGTCTGTATACTCTGAAGTTCGGGGTGCTGACCTTTTTCCCCTGAACTAGGTAAATGATACATATTTGACTGATTAAAGTAAGCTTGTTAACCCATTTTGAGCTGCTTTCCTTTAATAAAGCAGATCTAAGAACCTGTGTTGGCAGCCACCCTGGAGACGCTGGGGTGCTTGCTGCTACATACAGGTCCTTCTTCCTTTAATGCAGGTGCCTGCACCAGCATGAGCTAATTCCTCACCTCCCCCTGTCCCTTTAGAGATATCTAGAAGTTCTCAGAGAAGCATTGGGATGATTTGTATAGCCTTGACCCAGCTGCCAAAGACAGTAAGAAATAAAAAGAGGGGGGCAAATGTCACTTTGAGTCTCCCCAAAAATTCAATAGGGAGGACTGATTAAATGGGGATATACCAGGTGGCACAGTGGTTAGATTGCCAGGCCTGGAGTTAGTAATACTTATCTTCATGAGTTCAAATCCAGCCTCAAACACTTATTAGCTTGTGTGACCCTGGGCAAGTCACTTAACCCTGTTTGCCTCAGTTACCTCATTTGTAAAATGAGCTGGAGGAGATGGCAAACCACTCCAGTATCTTTGCCAAGAAAACCCCTAATGGGATCATGAAGAGTCAGACACGACTAAAATAATTGAACAATGAACCGACCAGGTAATCAAGGAAGAAGGAACTTAGGATGTCATATGTGAATTTATTTAGAATGAAAAATTTAGACACCTTGGAACAACCTAAGAAAAAGCAAAGTTTTACCACTGCTGCCTGAGAAGATTTTTGTGTGAGCTATAAAGACTGATAGAGTTTGCAAGGATTATGGCTCTGGCTATTTCTTTCTGGAAAAGCTGTAATACTTTCCTGAGGAATAGAGAGATTTTCTGAGAAGTGGGGGAGCAACAGAGTGATGCGTGGGGCGGTTGGAAAGGCAGCCTCAGAGAGATGCTTGGAAAATACGACTTGGAACTGGGGAGTGAAAGTACTGAGTGTTGGAGGGAGGAGAACAACTGAGGAGACTATAATCCTAGTTATTGGTCAGAGGACTGGAATGCATAGGAAGAATCTGGAACCAGCATAGGACTGAGTCTTCAGTTTCCCCTTTACTGGGGTCCCCCTCAGGGAAATACGTGAGGGGTGCTATACAGGATCCTGGGGAGGGGGGCACACCAGATAGGGGAAAGGAATTGCCATCACTTTTGCTGGGTTCAGATACAAATCCTTTCTGTGCTCTTTACTAGGTACATAAAACCTGTTGTTTGATGCCATGTAAATCTGATTGCTTACAAAGGGACACCCTTTAAAGGAATGTCATATGCTCATATTCCCAAGGGTTATCTTATTGGGGGGATGAAAAAAAATTAATGAAAAAGCATTTATTAAGCACTTACTATGTCCTAAGCACTATGCTAAGCATTAGGGATACAAATATAAAAGTGAAAACAGTTTCTGCCCCAAAGAAGCTTACATTCTAATGGGAAAGACATCACACATAGAGGAGGGGTGATTAGAAAGGGGTATTTTGTGTTGGATAGTTAGAGATGCTGAGTGGGACCGCAGGGTAGTAGATTGCCACACACTTTCTAGTAGCAATGTAAATATGGGCTTGATTACAGTTTCAGAATTGTAAAGTGGTGAGTGTGGAGAGACAATGAGAAGACCAGAGGCAGCTGGCAAAAATATACCTAAGGGGCAAAGTGAAGCATGACTGAGGCCAGTCTAGTGTCACAAAGCCATGAGAGGTACACATCAGACCACAGGGGAGGTAGTTCTAGAACTGAGGGCATTGTTGCTGTTGCTGCAAAGTGGCTGCCAAATCTGAAGCAGCTGGCCAAGTACAGTCATTCCCTTTGGGGAGTTCTAGCTCCCAATATATGCAGATTCCACCTGAGTGGAGATGGATAACCTAGAGAGAATGGGAGAATATGCCCAATCTGTCCCTCTTCTCTCATGTCAAGAGGGAGCCTTTAACACAGGGGTTACAAATGGTTTCTGTGTCCCTTAGTCTTAGACTCTGCCTAAGCAGGAGCCCTAGATTGGTGGAAGTCAAAAGAAGGAAAGAGGATCAAAGCTTTATATCTTAACTTGTGTCCTCAGAATGTAAACTTCTGCTACTGAGTCTAGTGAATAGACACAAGCCTCCTGCTGGAGTGAAGTAATAGATGCTGTTTCCAAATCTACCAAGTAGTTTTCATCCTTTCTAGACCAGACTTCTGGATCTTCATACCCTTTGCTTCTTGCTGATCGTCCAGAGGCCTCCTTGGGGGTTGGAGATACAGGGCTGCTCTAGCAGCACCTGTTTATACTTGCGGTAAGGGGGAGCCCCAAGGGAATGAATGAAAACCCCTCCAAGTTTCCTGTCAGACAGGTTTGACTTCTAACTCTGGGGTTTTATTCTCCTGCCAAGTGTACACTGCCATTGTATCATCTTTCACCAACTTCCTTCCCTTGAGGGGAGGGAAGAGCATGGGGAGGTTGGTATAGAAATGTTTCTTTCTCTGTTCCTCGGTCTCTCCTTTGACATAGACATAACAGACCCAGACCTCTATGCTTCTCTTTCCCAGAGATATTATCAGCAGGAATGAGATAATACTTGTGAACATGCTTTGAGGTCCTTGGAGAGAAGAAAAGCACAAAGTGTTATTAAGATTACATAGTTATTAATCAGTCCAAACCTCTGAGTACCCTATATTGTTGGCTCTAGGGACAAATATTTCCTGCATTCACTTCTCCAATATAAAATTTCTACCTCCTTTCCCCCCTCTGCTTCCAATACATGATTCTCTGGGCTCTGCTTCTTCCTCCCTTTTCTATTCCCCTCCTGACGGGATAATGATGGGTTTTACAAAGTGAAAGTCAATATCTGCCCATTATACCCACTCACAGTTCCAGTTGATTGGCTCTCATCTGGAAACTCTTTTGCGATCTAATATCTTATCTGAGTCTGTTTCTCTGTGAGACTCACCAAACTTTTGAAACTCAATTTCATTCAGTAAACATTTATTCAACATCTACTCTGTGCCAGGCACCAAGGAGACAATGACAAAAATGAAAACCAGTCCCTTTCCACAAGCAGGTTACAGTCTACTGGAACTAGAGGAATGAGACAGCAGCTTCTGAACTCTCTTCTTCTGTGTTCAGCTTCTTAGTATGAACAAATAAGGATCTCAGGAGTTTTCTAATTAGTTAGGACAAAGACAAGGGTCACCATTAATCTCACTCCCCAGCTGGGAAAATTGAGGCCCAGAGAGAAGTAGTGATTTGTACTAGGCTGATGGATGGCACACTTGGTAGAGTGCTGGGCCTGGGGGCAGAAAGACCTGAGTTCAAATACAGTTTCTAACTCTTATTAACGATATAAGTCAGTTAACCTGTTTACCTTGGTTTCCTCTGCTATAGAAAGGAAATAATAACAGTACTTACCTTCCTGCATTCTTGTAAGAATAAATGGATAATAACATAAAGCATTTAGTACAATATCTGGCACATAGTAGGTGTTATATATTATATAATACTCCTTTCCTTCCCACTAGGACTGTCATAGCGTGCATGAATCTCACGAGAGCTCTCTCCTTCCTATGAGCTCCAGACTGGTTCTATGCATTGACTTGTACATACTGTTAAATGTTATTCAACACCTACTAAGTCATGTGTAAGTGAGGGGGAGGGGGGCAATATTGAATGAAAATAGAGTAGGATTGCTGGTAGTTGCTTTCTTTCCTGTTCACATAGCTCTCTGGGGGTCTCCAGAATATGGCAGAATGAATCTGGTATACATCATCGTCACTTCTCTCCTCTCTCCCACACATTGGGAGGCAGCATGGTCTAATGGAAAGAACACTGAACTTGTAGTTAGGAGTGACTCTGGGTTGGATTAGAGGAATTCGAAGGTCCTTTCCAGCTCTAGGTCTATGATCATAAGAATCCAGGCACTGACACTAGTTTCATAACCTTTGGAAAAATCGCTTTAACCTCCTTGAGCCTCAGTTTCCCTATCTGCAAAGTGGAGATAATCATACTTGTTGCATTTACCTAATAGGCATGTTGTGAGAACAGTGCTGTGTAAATCTTAAAGTGCTAAATAAATGTTAGGTATCATGCCAAAATCATATTTCTTGAAGATCCAGTAGGGAGGGTATAGTTATATCCTGCAGTAGGAAATATGAAAGTTTGCTGGTTTGGGCTTCATAATGATTCCCTTTCTCTGGTTTGTCTTTCACATTTGAAGCTTCTTTTGGGTGGGTCTCCTATCCTGAATATACAAATTCATTCATTTAGAATCCATTATTACTCAATAGGATAAGAGAAGAGTTATCATATATAGAAGTTGACAAAACTTCAGCATATAGTTAACCATTATTTCTTGTATTTGGATTTTTAGTGATTTATTGTTTGAGGCAAACAGATAATCTAGGCCATTAGCAACTCTCTACATCACCAGAGCTCAATATGTAACTTTTACTGGATCTTTAGGTTTGTTCATTTAGCTCAGTCACTAGTCATTCCACCCTTTCACCCTTTCCTGAGGATAGGATTCACAGCAGAAGGAGTTGCTGGGCTTTTAGGTATGGCCAGCTGGAGTAATCTTGGGCTATCCTCTTGCTAAGTGTGGCTGCAACAATAAGGTCCAGAAATTGGTAACTTGTTACAGCCAGAATCATAAGGTTGGAATGGGCCTCAGAGACCAAGTCCTAACTGGACCTGAACAAGAAACTTCTCATGAAAAAGGGCCATCCAGTCTTTGTTGAAGACCTTCAGTGAGGGAGAACCAACTATTTTCCAAGAAAACCTGTGGGGGGCTATTGATATCCCGTCCTCTCACTTACCCATAGTAAGTCTTCGGTCGTCACCGGCCTCCTAGGA
>NW_027185735.1:14927327-14954063 GCF_028583685.1 Petaurus breviceps papuanus | reverse complement strand
AGCAAGCAGGCACTAGCCCATATACCATTACTTCCTGGCCCCCAACAAAAACCCTTACCACTTTTGGAAAGCTGTGATGCTTAAAAAGTTTGAGAGGTATATTTTCTGGGTAATTAATCATTTTATTAATGATGCCAGCATTTTTCATAAAAGGAGGTCTGTGGAACTCTTGAATACTGAAGAAAATCATGGCAGCAAGCTCATGGCTTATATGCCCTTGGAAAGGGGGTGTTCCTGAGGGTGGCAATCAACTCTGATTAACAATTAATGAGAGAATGAATATTACAATGAGGGACTGGGCCTGTCCTAATGAATTTTGATTATGTCATTTTCTTCTAAGTTACCCCCAGCCTTGGACAATATATTCAAAGAATTTATCCCCACCCAAACCTGAGCAATGTACTGGTTCCCCACCTGGGTGGAGTCTGAACAAGATTGTAAGAAAGTTCATCCAATATCATTATCAGGAATGCCTTTCAAGACACTGAAGTTTGAAGTGAGGAGAAAAGGGGGGGAACTCAGGATCTCCCCAAATCATTAGTTATTAATAATCATTTCTCTTGCAGCTTATTGTGTGGAAGTGTTTTACATTAAATTGAAATGTTCTTTGCACCTTTCACATGTTACTCCTAGTTTTATCCTCTGTTGTTTTTTTCCTTTCTTTTTACCCTTAGCGCTTAGCATAGTGCCTGGCACGTATTACGAGCTTAACTGTTGACTTGACTTATAAATAGACTTGGACAACTTCACAGGGACTTTACTATAGAGTCCTTCAGCCCTTAGAGTTCTGTGAGCTCAGTGCCTGTTTTCTGAGTCTCTTTGCCCTGCTTCCACTCACAGAGATTGTTCCTCGGCTCACTGGACAGTGGGCCTCTGGCTTAGGGTTTGTGTGAGCAAATGTGAGTCAACCATACCTGGATGGGGATTGAGTTACTGCCCTGAGTTTAAGGAAAATTGGACTGTTCTTGGAGGAATCCCACTCCTTGCCTCTTTGTGCTGCTTTGACTATGTTTGACTCCCAAAGGGAGTTCCATTTCCAATGAAATGTGTCAGTATCTTGGCAGCAGGAGCCCAATATTGGATGTTAATCCATGGGGTACTGGCTGAGGCTTGAGAAGAGAGTGGAGTTTGCTCAGTAATTGGTGAAGACAGGCGTGGCAGGAGCATATGGGAATGTGCTCCTCTTCCTTCCAGACCAAAGGTATTTTCTGCCCTTTTGTTAAATGCACTTAGTCAGCACTGTCCCCTTGTCTCCACTATAGTTTGCCATTTCCCATCTACCCCAGTAATTTTCTATCATACTTCTGAGAGTTATTTCCATTTTCCTCTAGGAAAGAAGGGAAGGAATAAGCATTGACATAATGCCTGCTATATGCCAGGCACTGTATAAGTACTTTTTTGTAAATATTATCTCATTTGATCTTTACAACTTTAGGAGGTAGATGCTAATATTATCCCCATTTTACTGATGAGGAAACTGAGGCAAACAGAGGTTAAATATTTTGCACAGCTAGTAAGTGTCTGAGGTTGGATTTGAATGACCTGAGTTCAAATCTGGGGGTCCCTACAATGTGGCAGATGGGATCTGGATTCCTGACTCCAGGCCCAGCACTCTATTCACTGCCTACAGGCAGCAGCTATATCCTTTGTGAGCTAGTGCAACGCCTCCCTGTATTACTGTTTCTCCCTGATCTTGAGCTCTTTGGCCATGGCAGTCGTATGGCCTTCTTCTGAGGCAGACTATGCTGGGAAGGTGCAGCTGGATGACTCAGGAGTTAGAGCACTGGCCCTGGAGTCAAGAAGATCCGAGTTTAAATGGGGCCTGGGGTACTTACTAGCTGTGTGACCTTGGGCAAGTCACTTTACCTCTGCCTAGAAGGCTGCTTGGTGGCTCAGCAGAGTGCTGGATCTGGGATCAGACCAAATCTAGCCTCAGACACTTATTAGCTGTGTGAACCTGGGCAAATTACTTAACCTCTCTTTGCCTTAATCCATTGGATAAGGAAATGGCTAACCACTTCAGGATCCTTTCCAAGAAAACCCCATGGATAGTATATAGTTCATGGGGTCACAAAGTGTCAGATACAACTGAATAACAAGTGCTGGGAAGAAGTGTCCCAAGAAAAGTATTTCTCTCTTCTGAGTTAAGTCTTCCCAGTTATTTTGTGTTCTCATTTGGCCTCTGGAGAGGAGATTCAGAGCTCTCTTCCCATTTTTGTTCCATAGGCAAAATATCAGGTTCTTGAGAATGGAGGAATGAGCAGCCTCATCCCTGTCTGCATCTAGCCAAGCCTCAGCTCCAGCCCTGGAACTCCCTGGGATTTCTCTGTTCTGATGGGCAGCAGCTGGCACCACTCTGACATTCCCTGCTGTGACACTGATAGCAGCTGGCAGTTCATAGTGGAGGAACGTGGCTCTGAGGAGGAGAGGAGGTCGTGGGTAAGGGAGTGGCAGTGATGATGGGAGGGAGGCATTCTGCCAGGGTCACAGAAGGTACAGCTGCTGCTCGAGGTAGTGCCCTGCTGAGACAGGCTAAATTTTCAAACTGGGGCCAGTACCACTCACACATATTGTATGTATGTATGCCTGTGTGTATACATATGCACATTCGTATATATATAAAAACATACACAAATTTACATATACATACACACATACCTATACATATATACAGATGCATTTATACATATATATGTATTCACATACATATATGTAAAGAGGGAGTTAGCAGACAAGCACTGGAAGCTAAGATATCTATCTTCTATATCTCAGCTTCTAGTGATTGTCTGCTAACTATAAAGAGGTTTTTTTTTTTTTTTAAGTCTTCAGAGTCCTTAGAGGCTAATGGTAAATGTAAGGGAAAGTAAAGAAAGGGTGAGAAGGTTAGAAGATAACTACCTTGCCCTTGACCATACTATAAAAGCCTTCAGAACCTTCCTTTAGGGTGTGTGTGTGAATTCAGTTATTCATTCATGAATAAATGAATCTGCTGAATGCCTACTATGTGTTGTGGCACTGGGTATAGGGGGGCTTTCAAAAGAATTACTAAACCTGGTTTCTGTCTTTGCATCTAGACTAGGAGATAAGACATATAAACATAAAAACAGTTTAAATAAAAAATCTCACTGCCTTAGGGTCATACCTCAAGTCCCACAAATGCCAACCAATTGTGTTTGTTAATGTAATTACTACCATATCCCAAATATACCCATCCCAATTTCAGGAAAATAAGTTACATTTTTAATGAAACTCTGCAAAAGTAACATCCTCTGTCAGACTAGGTGTCTTGATTTTTGTTTAAGAAAATACGGTCACAAAATTAAACAAAAATGTAGGTCACAGTATTTAGCAAGTACCAATTTGAGTTGGAGCTTTGTCTCCCTCCTCCTGGGTTCTTAGGCCTCCAAAAAAGATTTCCTGGGATTACTAGCCTCAGTTAGGTTATTTTTCTTCCCTTGGGTTTTTCTCTGTCCCTGGGAGCAGAGCCATATGTAGACAGGTAGCATCATTCTGGTGCCATAATGTTGTTTAACCCATGACATCTCTTGGGACTGTGCCACTAAATAGCTATGTGTTCTAGGCTAAAACACTTGACCTTGTGCAACCTCAGTTTCCTCATTTGTAAAGTTAGGGAATTGTACTAGATGCTCTCTAAATCTTTCTAGATCTAAAATGTTTTGATCTTGGAAGACCATTTCCTGAGAGGTGGGAGGACACTGGAATGGGAATCAAGATCTGTTTACTAGTTTAGGCTTCCCTACTGACCATGTAGCTGGGGCAAGCCACTCTGTGCTTCCAGATAATAATATGATCTCTGACCTGTTTCACAGGGCTGTTATAAGGACCAATGTAATGATGTCTGAAAATTTTCTGAATTAAAAGTGCTCCATAAATATAACATATAATTATCCTTCTTGCCCGGAGATAAGGGACAGTACAGGTGACTTTTAAGCTCAAGAATTCATGTTTTCATGTCTGCTTTCCAGAATTTTCATGTCTGCTTTTTCTTCAGCAAATGAATGTGCTTAGTCTCCAGGTGTAAACCATTCATCTGAATGGGATAAGAATTTGAGATTTGAGAGGATGATGATAGAAAGATGAGAATGTCTGTTTCTCAGAAAAGGCTATGACTCTGGGCTAAGATAAGAGTTTGAAAGATGATTTCTTTTGGGAAAGAGTAAGTAGAAATGTGGAACAGGTAGAGATGACAAGTAGATTACATGCAAAATGATTATTATTTACTTTCAGTCTCTTTGTCTTCCCTTTTCTTCTCCCACCTGAAACATATGGAGCACTGGCTGCTAAATATAAATAGCATTCTCCTTGAGCCACGATGCTGTGTTTCTTGGAACCATGAGGCCAATATATTCTTACCCTTCCTTAGCCTCAAGGTGTTCCATTCCCAGTGAAAAAGTAGGCCTATTTATCTTTGGCCATTCGAGTCTGAAACAGGCAGTACTGGAAATGAAGGGTTGAAGGGATTCATTCATGCATGCATGCATTCAACAAATAGCCTCCGCTTGTGTCCAATACACTGTGCTAGTCCCTGCAGGATGTATGAGGACAATGAGACATGGTCTTCACAGTCTAGTTGGAAAGGTAAGATGTGCACACAAATGCCAAAATAACAAGGCAATTTGCAATAATTGTAATAGAGATACAGACAAAGTACAATGGGGTATGGAGGAGGGAGAGATCACGTCAAGATGGAATCATGAGGGAAGAATTCATTGAAGTGGTGATACTTGAGCTGGCTCTTGAAAAATGGAGAGGATTTTGATAGATATTTGAAGGAAGATAGTCCAGGAGGAGGGAATTACATGAGTGAAAACAGAGTTGGGGAAGTGAAAGGTGTTTTGGGGAATAGTAAAGACTCCAGTTTCCTGTGGGAGTCATGCCTGGCCTGGAAACTTTCTTTAAAACTGAGGTTCTAGGGGCAGCTAAGTGGCACAGTGAATAGAGCACCAGCCCTGGAGTCAGGAGGACATGAATTCAAATCCGACCTCAGATACTTAACACTTTCTAGCTGTGTGACTTGGGCAAGTCACTTAACCCTAATTGCCCTGCCTTCCCCCCTTCAAAAAATACCAAAAAAACCAACACAAAACAAAACTGAAGTTCTAGGATGAGCCAGTTGATCAGAGGAAGGGTCAAGGAATCAAGCAATCAGGAAGGAAAGGAAAGGGATGCCATCTTAGAACCCTTGGATCATTTTGCTATTGTTACCAATAATATAACTCAAATTTATGTGATGCTTTAAGATAAATTCCTTAAAATAGCCTTGTAAAGTAAGATATATTATTCCTGTTTTGCAGAAGAGATTGAGGCTCAGAAAAAATAAAGTGGCTTGTTCACATTCAGTAGTGTCAGAATAAGTATTTGAATCTAGAGCTCAAGCCTAGTACACTTGCCATTACAATGATGAATGGAATGTCAACTGGAATATAAAGAATTAACCTGATCTCTTCAGTTGTCTTTTCGACACTTTCATTTGTTTTTAAAGAACATATTGCATTTAGAACTGTTAAGACAAATAGAGGCAGGTAATAGAGTGAGTATTGTCTTGGCTGGGAAGTTCCAGGAGTAAGAGGGATGATGGGGAAGGGCTATAGCCATAGATTTGAGAATACCTAGGGATGGTCCTGGTCCAAGGGCCCACAGGGAGTCAGTGGTAAAGACAGGAGGCCTGAGCCTTGTCTGAGTTGTTAACCAGTGCACTTGTCCACTCATTCCCCTAAGAACCACTTACTCTCTTTCTGCTCCCTCCTCCTATGATAGGTTTGGGGATAGCTAGTACGTGTTTTAATTTGAGCAGGGTTGGGGGGAGGGTAGGAGAATGTCTTTTCTCAGAACTGGAAGTATCTTTCTCATCTGAGATCTATACCTTCATCAAATGACTCCACAGGGATCAAATATCTACATGGAAATAAGGAGTTAATACCACCTCAGCCTGTGAAGTGTAGCTTCCTTCTCTTGTCCACGAGAGACAACCCAATTTCATACGACTTTGCCTTGCACAAGGCATTCAATCTTTCTGTGTCTCAGTCTTCCAATATGTATTGTTGATGGTAATTCCTGTCCATTCCATTGTTTCACATGATCCTTATGAAAATTAAATTTTTAAAAATTATGAAAGTCTTTAATGCATTCTGGATACATTGTTATTAATCAGCTGTTTTGTAATTCTGTATATATACATCTATACACATATATCTACATTGATATCTGTATCTGCATCTATATCAATATTTATATATCCTGGGCAGCTAGATGGTACAGTCAATAGAGTGCTGGGCCTGAAGTCAGGAAGACTCATCTTCATGAATTCAAATCAGGCCTCTGACACTTACTACATGTGTGACCCTGGGCAAGTCACTTGACCCATTGTGCCTCAATTTCCTCATCTGAAAATAAGCTGGGTAAAGAAATGGCAAACCTTCTAGTATTTTTCCCAAGAAAACCCCAAATGGGGTCTTGAAGATCTCGGACACAACTGGAAATGACTAAACAGCAACAACAACTATAACCTTGATGTCTGTCTCCTCCATTAGAATATGAGCTCCTTGAAAATTGGAATTGTTTCATTTCCTTTATCTGTCCCTAGGGCTAGCATAGTGCCTGAAACATAGTAGGTACTTAATAAATGCTTGCTGATTGATAGTAATTTTTAGTGGCTTCTATGGGCTCAGCGCTATGTTGATCCTGCTGGGTACAGTGCTCAGGTATGTGAATTTACCACAGGGGCTGTTTGTCCTGGGGAGAGAGATCAAGCCTAACATTTCAGCCTGGCCCACATCCAATACCCCTCGAATGTGTTTGCTCTTGTTCTAGGCTGCCAGACGTTGCCCACTTGGAAAAGTACAGCTCAGTAGATGAGTCAGCCCCAGCTGGTGAAAAATGAATCATGTCCGACCAACTTTATTTGGTTCAGGTTGTTCGGTTTTCTTTTTAATTAAATAATTATTGGTCTGGATGGAGAGAAAATGGATTCAATCTGTCTAGTTTTTTGGAAAGCTTATAACACGTTCCAGTGATAGATTAGTGGACAAACCCTCTCATTTGGTGTTCAAGTGAGGAATTCATTGAAAGAACTGGTTGGCATTGTAGAGGCAGAAAAAGACTCCCTTGGTAATTGGGGACCCCTGATGGTTTTTTTTGGGGGGAGGGGCTCCATGTCGTGACTAGGTACTTATTTTCTGTTTAAACATTATCGTCTCAGTGTTTGACCTTGGGAAAATTGCTTCTTGTCTCTGTTCCTTATATATACAATAAATGAAAGTAATCTTATCCCAGGGTGAGAAGGGGGAGTTTTGGGAGGTAAGGGAAGATAAGGACAGGGTAACAGAAAAACAAAACAAAAAACCAAGATTGAAAAGAGAGTCGTTGAAGCATCTTTTTTTTAAGATGGAGAGAAAAATAACTACAGAATCTGAATACAGATTGAAACACCTCTCTCTCTCTCTTTTGGCTCTCTCTTTTTTGTTTTGTTTTGTTTCTTATTTCTTGTGGTTCATCCCATTGGTTCTAATTCTTCTTTACAACATGACTAATGTGAAAATGTGTTTAATATGAATATCTATGTAGAGTCTATATCAGATTGCATGCCATCTAGGGAAGGAGGGAAGGGAAGAAGGTGGAGAAAATTTAAAGCTCAAAAACTTGTGGAACTGAATGTTGGAAACCAAAAATAAATAAATTAAAAAATAAAATAAAATAAATGGAGAGGAAAGAAGGGAAGGAAGACCAGAAGACAGCTAGGTGGCACAGCAAATAAAGCACCGAACCTGGAGTCAGGAGGACCTGAGTTCAAATCCAGTCTCAGATACTTACTAATTGTGTGACCCTATTACCTAAAAAAAGGAAAAAGAATTTAAAAACAAAGAAAGAAGACCAAAGAAGCAGGACAACTTTGAAGGCTATAGGTTGATCTTCTATACTTAAAAAAATTACAAAATGCAGTAATAAGAAATAGCATTTATATAGTGCTTTCCAAAGTATCTCATTTTATTTTTACAACATCGTTGGTAGGTGCTATTATTATCTCCATTTTATAGATGGGGAAACTGAGGCAAGTGGGGGTAAGTGATTTTGTCCAGGATTACATAGCGAGAAGGCATAACCAGGTTTGAACTCAAATCTTTCTGACTCTAAGTGCAGTCTATTCATTATATTGCCTTGCTCTCTTCTATATGAAATAGAAACCTGCAGTTTCATGTAATGTCCTCCTTTTCTGTTCTACATTGTATAGGTAAATGTCCATGCTATTTGATGTTTGTTAAATTCTGATAAAAATAATTTTTTTAAAGAGAGTAATTAAGTGATAGCCCATATCACACAGCTAATATTCATCAGAGAAAGGGCTTAAACCCTTGTTTTCTTGATTCTAAGGACAATTCCCTATTCATTATTCCATACTACCTCTCTGGGGTACAATTTATCCTCTAAAAATAAATTTCCCTCAAATGAAAGTGGAAAAGAATTAGCAATATCCATCCTTTAGTCTTCCTCCAAAGGAGCACTAAAAGTTAGACAATGAGGGACAATAGCTGAAGAAGGGTTTAGCAGGGAGGGACTGGTAATG
Organism: Petaurus breviceps papuanus; assembly: GCF_028583685.1. NCBI lineage: Eukaryota > Metazoa > Chordata > Mammalia > Diprotodontia > Petauridae > Petaurus > Petaurus breviceps. Next base: position 14,945,482 of record NW_027185735.1, on the reverse strand, counting down.
GTGGTGCAGGAACAGAAAGTGTAATGATCTAAATTCCACTGTTATGGGTCAGACTATCACAGCTATGCAAATACTGGGGTCCAGATGAGAAATAAATGGAAGAATCTTTTTATATCAGCAAATTCACCAGGTAAACAGGCTCAGAGAAAGTGAGAATGATGTAAGGATCATAGATTTAGAGCTGGAAGGAGCCTTAGAAGTTCTCTAGTGCAATCCCCTCATTTTAGTGATGAGGAAACAGCCCCTGAAAGGGTTGGTGGCTTCCCAAAGTCACAGTGGAAATAAGTTGCAAAGCCTCAATTTGGTAGCAACTCTGACCCCATATACAGAGTTGGTTCTTTTATAACACACTGCCTCTTTCCAACAGCTAGCTATGAAGTTTCTTAGAGTTGAGTAAACTGTGACAAATAGAGATTAAGTGACTTGCCTAGAGTCACACAACTGGTAAGGGTCTGAGATTGGATTTGGACTCTGGTCTTCCTGACTCTAGGCCCAGTACTCTATCCATCGCACCACTAGTTGTCTCTCCTGAAGTTATGGAAGCTAATACCACAACTCCTGCTAATATTTTTCAAGCATCACAGGAAGCTAAAGACCCTCCATTCAAAATACGTGCATTCTCAGAGGGAGAGTCTGGTAGTGGAGAGCGTGGAAAAGACTACCCTCCCATATTTGATTTCCAAGGTCTCATCTACTGTTAAATCACATTACCCTGTGATTGTTGGTTTTTGGGAAGGTTTAAAGAGGAGGGAATAGACTACTAAAGTGGGTAAAAGGAAGCTTTGACTTGGGAATGTAGAAGTTTAAACAATCTGAGCTGTGGTAAGTAAATGCAATAAAGGTAGACTGAGGCACAATGCTCAGAGCAAAATCAGTTTATTAACAGTGGTGCATATAACTCTTAACAAAGTGGGTCAGACTGGCTACCTCAGTGAGGCCAGTGACCCCAGTGAGAAGGGGCTGGATCTTCATTATTTAAATATAGGAAAGGGGGGTGTCTCTGTAGTTTTGGAACCTTACAATAGGTTATATGAGGAAAAGTAGGTTGGCATTCAGGTGTGGCTAATCATATTCCTCTCTGACAATTAAGGAATGTTAATTGTTTTATGGAACTCATCTGCCTCTTGTAATCTTGGCTAGGAAATCAGAACCACCAGATTTGTTGACCCCTGGGGGAGATCAAACCTCCCCTAATTGCACAAGGACAGACAAGGACACAAGTCTTGTCTTTTGGTGGGGAATGGCACAAGGTTAACCTGGTTGGGGCTTACAGACAACAAGCATATGTCCCAGGGGTTAACTGCATGAATGATAACATTCCCTTTCAACCATACCTTTAAAGTAACTCAGAGGGAAGATTGCATTTCTGAACAAGGTGAGTTCAGGTACACACTAACTCAGCTATAAAAATCGATACAGCATAAAGTCAATTACATTATAAAATCAATACAGTAGAAATCAGAGGCAATATTAATTTTTTTCTTTTCACAGTGCCAACGTTGGAGACTGGTGCTTTTGGGATAATGAGAGACAAGGATCATTAATATGGGACAGGGTCCAATTTAGAGTTAGGGTAGGGGAAAAATGTGTCTCTCAAATGAAAGGTTGAAGTCTTGAAGAATATAGCCTAGGAAGATATATTGGGGAGAAAGGTTTTGGGGAGGGGGGAGGAAGAAGAGTAACTGGGTATGAGAGTTAAGACAAAGGGGACTTCAAGCCCTAAATGGTGAGAGACAAGGGTAGGGTAGAGAGTCAAGTCAACAATAGGGCAACAAGCATTTATTAACTTCCTTCTATGCACCAGGTACCCTAACAACTGCTGTCCCCAGAAACTGGATACCATATCCGCTTTCTTACTATGAACTGTTTCCATAAATAATTAGACCTTTTAGGAAACCCAGAGGTGCTGTCTGACTTACATACCTTAACATATTGCTGTGCCTATTTGCTTATCCACTCTTCTAGGTATGAAGCTAAGTGAGGACACAATCCATCTATATAACACTATGCCTGTCCCTTTAGCTGATGAAAACTCATGCAATACTACCCAAATGACATGTGAAAGAAACCCCAGATTGTTTAAGCTAACATGAGTGTTGTGGTCAGTCTTCTTAGAGACTATCATGTTAGTAGAGAGTCACTTACCTTTGAAGAAGCTGGAAGCATTTGACCCTTGGCAAATTTACTCCCCATCTCTTCTGCTGACATATTCCATTCTCCACTGTCTCCTTTTGTCGCAAATCTCCCTACATGTGGGCAAATGTTTCTGTTTTGAACTGGTTTTAGCAGTAGGTTGGGCTTGCCTGTGTCAGGTACCTTAGGCATATGCATATATACAGTTCTAAAGACCCTGATATTCTGTTGTGTTTTGTTTTGTTTTTCTTACCTAAATGCATAGGGCCATGGCAGCCTTTCCAACAAACCCTAGTTTTCATACATGTGTATAATGGTACAAGAAAAGGGTTAAGATAAGACTGTCCTTTCCCACTCCAAGCTCTGTAAACATCCCCTTGTCAGCTGATGTATTCAGGAGAGTGTGGTAACCCCTCCTCAAGATTAATATGGTAGAAAGAAAAAAACAAGGTGTATACAGTTGGTTTGGTTGCTATTTCTAGGATTAAAACTCTAGGCTGCGGTAAACATAAGAAGCTCTTCCTGGATGTATAAATAGACTTCACACCAATACAGTAAGACAGATTTTGGATGTTTTAAAGCTGTTAATTGAGGTAACTATGAAAAACTCCCTTATGTTACTTCTGCCTCTTCCTGCCTCCCCAGCAATCTTCTGCTTCACATGACCCTGTCTTCTGGCCAGAGTGAGAGGAGGGAGTCCTCCAGTTATGTTCCTTATCCCTTTATGAATTTCTAGTTTTTCCTTGAGCTTTCTCAATTCTGATAGAGGCATCTCCTAACCTGTTTCTTCTCTCTCCCCTCAGGAGTTGACTTTAAGATGAAGACTATAGAAGTAGATGGCATCAAAGTTCGGATACAGATTTGGTGAGTTAGATGGGAGGAGAACAAGGAAGCAGCAGGCATGTGGGATTGCTTCCTGGGATAAAGTTGCAACCCAACTTTAATGCTAGGCTACCCTTAAACTGTCACTGGGTCTGGAGTCAGGAAGCTTTGAGTTCAAATCCAGACTTAGACACTTACTAGATGTGTGACCCTGGGCAGGTTGTTAACTCCTCTTTTCCCCAGTGCCTCATCTTTAAAATGAGGACACACACTGGAGAAGGAAATGACAAACTGGTATCTTTGCCATGAAAATCCCACAGACACTTGTCTATGGGATACATAGAGGTGGGTACAACTGAATGAACAGCAACAACCCTTAAAGTGGCCCTGCTTTATACATAAGTCCTAGGTTCACAGGAGAGTTCTGAAACCTCTCTTGGGGAGGGAAACAGAAGGATCATAGATCAGAGAGAATCCAAACCAATTTTTTTTGTGTGTACTCTGTCTCACAGTCCAAGGATTTAGGGGGAGGAAGAGGGAAAGGAGAAATAAGGAAACCACTGTGTGAAGAAGGCAAGTTGGACAACTTCAGGGACCTCCCAGAGAACCATGTCGCAGTTTCCACATGTGACCACAAGAAGTCACTGTGGCTCTCTGATCCAGAATCTCAATGTATTGTTTTAGCGTTACCTGTAGGAATTGTGTCTCAACTTTGGAGCATTGTAGAAGAGGCTTTCAGGGAGATCCCTGGAAGATTGAGGGTGGCAGGTTAGGGATTAAAGCAGCCCCTTCTTTCATCATCCATTCATATGTTCTGACCCAGAAATGCCCAATTTCATTGCCTTTTCTGGCTCAGGTACACAGTTGCCCAGAAGGCAAGGAGACTAGTCTAGTGTGTCTTCTCCCATGCACATTCATAGCCAGATCTCACCTCTCCTCTTCATAATCAGGTCCCTATTTCCTGTGAGGTCCTGAGGCATAAAGCTCTCATTCAACTCTCTAGTTTTGTCCTCTTTCAGGATAAGATTCTCTTCCCTTTCCTCCTCCTTCTTATTATATGTCCTTATTCTGGAGAACCTGGCTTTCTGTTTCAGGGATACAGCAGGGCAGGAAAGATATCAGACCATCACCAAGCAGTACTACAGACGGGCCCAGGTGAGTCCCTTGCCTAGGAAGTTGGAGGGTAGAAAGACTTGATTCTGCAGCTCTCTGTGCAAAGGATGCTGGGAGAAATACCCTTAGTTTGCATTATAGAGTATGTGAATTTCTATATTTTCAGCACTTAGTAAACATTTATTAAATGCCTGTTCTAACACTTCTGTGATAGCCTCCTCTAGTGCAGGGATGGTGTAATTTTACCTGTTTTGTCAGTTTCTTGAAGGCAACAAGGACATGGACAGTATGGGGAAGAGTGGCCTTGGGATTAACATAAACTGAGTGGCTTAAGTCAAGGTCATCCTAAAATTCCACTAGGAAGGGGACATTTAAGAAGAACCCCATTGTGCTTTATGGGAAAGATACAAGAGTCATGAACTGTGAGCTTGCAGCCTATAAGGGTTCAGGGCATAGTTTTTCTTTCCATTCCATTGGAGACCCCTTCCTTTTTGTGATGCTAGGTGCTGAAGGAGATGCAAAATTTAAGTAAGATACAACCTCTAACATTTATCTCCAACATTTAGCACATACTCACCCAGAGCAAGTTCTCATAAATGCTTTCTTTCATCAATTTATTTGCTGCCTTCATGAAACTTAAAATTTAACAGAGGGGAGAGGGAGGCAGATTATGATATATATATATATATATATGTATATTCTCACAGTCTGATTTTATCACTGTGGTGGTGATACAGGCTGCAGTCCCTCCATGACTTAATAAATGGTTTTAAAGGGTGTCAATCCGTCAGTCAGTAAATATTTATTAAGCACCTACTATGTTTCAGGCACTGTATTTATGGATACATAATTGGTACAAATAATGCATAAGTGCAAAACGGAAAAGTGGAAATGAGGTCTTGAGAGGAAAGGTCATCAAGGGTATCAGGAAGTCATTCAATCAGCAAGTAACGAAATTTAGGACCTACTATGTTCCAGACAATGGAATACAGAGATAAAAATGAAATGGTCTCTGAAGAATGTGGGGGATCCTCGAGCATTGCTCAATTCAACTAATATTTTTTGTCTCCTGCTGCATGAAGTACTGTGTGAAGAACAGGACCTTTTCTCTCACGGAACATAGAGTTGGGGGAATATGGCATAGACACAAAGAGACATATACATAAATGGATTAACTGAGGACAGAAAATCAACTCCCTAAGACCAAAGGAAATCTTAGCATAAGGCAAAGTGGCTTGGCCTTAAAGAGCTGGGGTTGGTGGTAAGAGGGGATGGTAAATATACCCTGTGGGGAAGAAGGGAGATTGGGCCCCAGCATTTAGGGTGCTGAGATGGCCTCTTTTGACTTACTAGTGCTCAGGATATTTTTCTTTGTGTGTGTCTATCTCTATGTATTCCTCATTCTGTCACTCTTTTTATTTCAGGGAATATTTTTAGTCTATGACATCAGCAGTGAGCGATCTTATCAACATATCATGAAATGGGTCAGTGACGTGGATGAGGTAAGACAAGCCACATCTCCCCTTTGAGTGAAGGCAGGGGATGAGGTGGGAGTGCTTAGAGCTCTTCAACTAAAGAACAAATTCTAAGTCCTGTTTCCCAGGGATTGAGGGCCAAAGCAAAACCCTAAGGGGGGAGTTCAAAATTATCACTCCTTGTATCTCTTCCACTGACTTAGGTCAAGATTTGCCTCAACCCTCACCCTGATCTATGAACTACTTTTTACCATAGGCCTCCAAGGGTTGGATAGGATAGAATTAAATGGGAGTTGGACACCTGGGTTCTCACTGAAGCTACCCTAATAACTAGCTTGATGACTTTGGGCAAATCATCTCACTTCTCTAACCTCTATTTTTCTCATTATGAAATGAAGGGTTTGGACTATGTGACCTGTAACAGAGTTTTTACCCTTGAGTTCATGGACTGTTCTCAAGGGGGTCAGTGAACATGGGTGGGGGAAAAATATTTCATTTTTATTTCCACAAACTTTTAGTTTCCTTTTTAATCCTATGCAATTTGTTATATATATATTAATAACATTATTCTGAGAAGAGGTCCACGGTTTTCACTGAACTATCAAAGAGGTCCATGACATAAAAACAGTAAAGAGCCTGACTGATAGGGATCCTTCCAAATCTAAAAGTTCTAGAAGTCTTAGAGGATCTGTAAAATGAGGGGGCTTAGCCTAGATCAGGGGTGGGGAGCATGCAGCTTCAATGCCACATGTGGCCCTCTAGGTCCTCAAGTGCTGCCTTTTGACTGAATCCAGACTGCATAGAGCAAATCCCCTTAATAAAAGGATGAAACTTGGACTCTGTTGAAAGGCAGCACCCAAGGACCTAGAAGGTTACATGTGGCCTCAGGTCTGCAGCTTTCCCACCCCTGGCTTAGGATATATCTAAGTCTCTCTCTCTCTTTTTTTTTTTTTTTAAAGCAATCGGGGTTAAGTAACTTGCTCAAGGTTACACGGCCAGTTATTTCTGGGTGTGGTGCTAAGTATCTGAGCCCGGATTTGATCCCCAGGTCATCCCGACACTGGAGCCGGTGCTCTTACTTGCTGAGCCACCTGGCCACCCCTAAACAATTGGGGTTAAGTAACTTGCTCAAGGTTACACGGCCAGGTGTTTCTGGGTAGGTGCTAAGTCTGAGCCTGGGATTCGATCCCCAGGGTCATCCCAACACTGGAGCCAGTGCTCTTACTTGCTGTGCTACCTGGCCGCCCTCTAAGTCTCTCTTGGCTCCAACATTCTGAGGCTCTAAATTCTTAAAGCACCAACTCCAGACAGACAATTGTATACCCTAAGCTGCCACTGTGACAGTCCTTCTGAGATACCCTACAAGTTGAGCCAGGCTATTGCTAGGGGAACTGGACAGACAAACCACCTGCAATGCCCCAGTGGCTCCTGATCTTGGAAATGGTTTTGTGGCCAAGCTCTGGGGGATAATTGTACTATACAATTATCCAGTGGGGCAGTGGGGATGAGATGGAAGGGAAGCAGTAGGCAATAGTGGTCCTGTCTTCTTTCTTCCTAGTATGCACCAGAGGGAGTTCAGAAAATCCTTATTGGGAATAAGGCTGATGAAGAACAGAAAAGGCAAGTGGGAAGAGAACAAGGTCAGCAGGTAAGTGGGGGCAAAGCTGTGGTGTACTCGACAGAGTACCTGCCCTGGGGTCAGGAAGGTATAGGTTCTAACTGTAGCTTCAGTCACTTACTAGTGGTGTGACCTTGGGTAAATCATTTGCTGCCTGCCTCAGTTTCCTCATCTATGTAATGGGGACAATAATAGTACCCCCTCCCGGGGTTGTTGTGAGGATCAAATGAGATGATATTTTCTAAGTGCTTTGCAAACCTAAAAACAAAGTGCCATTCTAGTGATAGTTATATTTATTATGATATTATTACCATTATTAATATAATTATTATTGTTGTTATTTTAATTCCCCTTCCCTCCCACCAGATCCTTGGTACCACTGCGGTAAATGGGCTAATATAGGAGTTTTGAGGAAGAACAAAGCTCTATTTCTTTCTTTCTTTTTTTTTTCTCTTTGTGGGGGGGAAGGCAGGGCAGTTGGGGTTAAGTGACTTGCCCAATGTCACACAGCTAGTTTTGTCTTAAGTGTCTGAGGTCAGATTTGAATTCAGGTCCTCCTGACTCCAGGGCCTGTGCTCTATTCACTGCACCACCTAGCCTCCCCAAAGCTCTATTTCTGAACAGCTGCTTTATTAAGAATTTTATCATCATCATCACTATAAATTAGTGTAAGCACCACAGACCCTGCCGGAGAAAGTTACAACAAAGATATAATAGTAACCCACATTTACATGACACCATAAGGTTGGCAAAGTACTTTATGTGCTCTCTCCTCCTCGCCAACTGCTGACCTCCTTTGCTTCCTCTAACTCCTAACCTCCCCAAATCCTCTCAATTCTAGTGCCTTCTCTCTGTTAATTATTTTCTATTTTTCCTGTATATAATTTGCTTTGCATGTGTTTGCGTGTTGTCTCCTTTGTTAGATTGTAAGCTCCTTGAGGTCAGGGATTGCCTTTTGTCTCTTTTTGTGTCCCCAGAGCTTGCTTATCACAGTGCTTGGCACAATTGTAGGCACTTAACAAATGTTTATTTATTAACTGATAATTTCATTTGATCCTCACAACTACCCTGTGAGATAGTATATATATATATGATGGGGAAACTGAGGATCATTGAGATTAAATGGCTTGCCCAGGGTCACACAGCCTGAAACAAGACTTGAACTCAGTTACTTAACCCCAATTGCTTTAAAAAAAGAAAAAAGCCTCACTTTATCCTACCAGACCCTGATCATGCTGTGTTCTATACTTATTGCTTGTACTTTCTCAATTCTTACTCATTTCTTAACCCTGGCTGTGTAATTTCATCCTTCTGTTCCCTTTTCAGTTGAAATTGTTCTGCCAGAATTCACCAACAACCTCTTCTTTGCTAAATTCAATGGCTTTTTCTCCAGTCCACTTTCTGCTATGGGTCAGTTTGGTTGCCCTCTAGAGATATATTGCTCCTGCCAGCTGTGGGCCCTCCCCAGGTCTGTACCCAGACACATCCTTTTAGCACACCACAAGAACTCAATGGTTCACTTTTTTTTCTCTTTGCCTTCTAATTAGTTTGGAATGCTGGCCCTAGATGCAAGAGGACCTGAGTTGAAATCTGGTCTCATACACTTCCTAGCTGTCTGACTCTGGGCAAGTCAGTTAACTCTTTTTGCCTCAGTTTCCTCATCTGTAAAATGAGCCAGAGAAGAGAATAGTAAACCACTCCAGTATCTTTGCCAAGAAGACCCTAAAAGGGGTCATGGAGAGTCAATCACAAACTCAAACGATTCAACAACAATACATTAATAAACTTTTGCCGGCCTTGGCTCTCCCAACATAAATCAGTGAATGAATGAATCCAGTGATCTTCTTTCATTTCTCATCTTTCTTGACCGTTGTGTAACATTTTGCACTGTGGACCACCCTCTCCTGCTAGATGGTCTCTCTTCTCTGGGCTTTCATAGCACCTGTGTGCCATGGGTCTTTTCCTATCTGTCAGATCTTTCCTTCTCAAACTTTTCTATAAGTCATCTTCTAGATTCAAACCCATGTGTTTAAATGTCGTTCAGATCTTCTCCTCTTTCCTCTTCATATAGTCTCCATGTTGCTGATCTCATCAGCTCTTCTAGATATCATAATCATCTCTATGCAGAAGAATCCCAGAGCCTTCTCCTCAGCTATCTTCTCTTCTGGGCTCTAGTCCCAGACCTCCCATTGCTGGCTTAATGTCTCCACCTGGGTGTTCCATAGTCATGTACAACGCAACATGTCTAGTTCATTGTCATTCCTACCCCCACCCCCCATAGGAAATCCCCCCATTCCCATTTTTGTATTTCTATTGAGGGCACCATCATTCTCCCCATTACCTGGATTAGAAATGTAGGAATCACCTTTGACTCTTCACATTCTATCTCACCCCTAGTATTTATTCAGCTGTAAAGTCAGATAATCAATAAGTATATTAAATACCTACTATATACCAAATTCTGAGGTAATTGCTAGGGACATAAAAAAAGAAAGTTAAACTATCCCTGCCCTCAAAAAAGAAAATCAATTTTATTTTATTTTCATCTCTGAATTCTTTCCTTTCTACCTTATCATGTCCCCACCAAGAAAGCTAGAATAAAACCTATTACAAATGTATGGTTAGATAATCATGTTAACCGTGTCCCCTAAAAATATGAAATCAATTTGTACTTTGAGTCCATTTCTCTATGTGGAAATGGGTGAGGTTCTGTTCTAATAGGGGAGACAACTTCGTAATAAGGGAGTGGTGGTTCAGGAAGGACTTTTGGCCTAGACAATCACTGGAATTTGAATGGAATCATTGAATAAGATGGGGAAGTGAGGTACAAAGGTGTGTAGGGAGTGTTGGTTGTAGTCCTTCCTTCTCAAAAAGGACTAAAATGACATCACTATGCTAGAGTTAGGTTTCAATGTGTCTGACTGTGATCAGACCAACATGACTTTGGAATGCTTTACTACAGGTCAGGCACAAAGAATCCGTGTGAACATTTGGGGTGGATACTCTAAATTTGCACATCCTGCATTTCCTTTGAGTTGTTTCAATTCTGCTTTGCTCATAGAGCTCAGCACCTTCTCTGATGTGGGCATGCCATGCCAGGCAGTCCTGTGCCAGTGTCTCCCATGTCACACAATCAATTTCAAAAGTTCTTAAGAGAGACCTTGAGAGTGTCCTTGTATCACTTCTTCTGACCACCATGTGAAAACTTGCTCTGATAGGGAGTAGGGAGTGTAAGGGGCAGGTCAGCTGAATGGGATGTGAAGTATGGTATGGTTAAATAAATTCTCACCAATTTCACCAATTGGGACAGATCACTCCCAGGGAATAGACTTAAAAAGAGTGGATTTTTTTTCTTTTTTTTTTGAGGGGGGAAGGCAGGGCAATTGGGGTTAAATGACTTGCCCAAGGTCATATGGCTAAGTAAGCATTAAGTGTCTGAGGTTGTATTTGAACTCAGGTCCTCCTGACTCCAGGGCCGGTGCTCTATTTACTGTGCCACCTAGCTGCCCCATAAAATGAGTAGATTAATCAGGTGGAGGGGGCCTTTGAGATGGGGTGGATGTGGTCTCTCAAGGTGAGAATCTGGAGGGTTAGTTTTCCTAGTGGGGCAAAGAGCAGGCTCGGTGGCAAAGTGCCTGTGCTGGAGGCAGGCCCTAGTGACTAGTGGGTGACAGCACGGGACATTAACCAAGGTTTGGAATCTTGTCAGCTCAGTCCTATTTCTCCTCATCACTGTAGTATAGGGCCTGATCACCAATCTTGCCTGGACTATTGTAGTAAGGAAACTCCTAACCATCTTCCTGCCTTATCTTTCCCCTCTCCAATCCATCTTCCACACAGCTATCACATTGGTGCTCTGAAAGAACCAGTGATCTAGACATGTCACTTCATTGCTTAAGAACTTCAAGCACTGGCTCCCCAGTGCCTCTACAACAAAATATAAACTCCTCTGCTTGTTTAAAGTCTTTCACAATCTAACTGCAGCCCATTTTTCCAATCTAATTATACATTGATCCCCTTTTCTAAGGAAGTAGACAAGATAGATATTTCCAATGTAAGTATGATTCTCCTTACAGACAACAACTTTTTCATTCTCTCTTTGTATACCCAATAATGGCAGCTAAGCAAAGGGGGCTGGACCTGGAGTCAGAAAGACTCATCTTCCTGGGTCCAAATCCAACCTCAGGCATTTATTAGCTGGGTGACCCTGAGCAAGTCACTTAACCTTATCACTTAACCTCAGTTCCTCATCTGTAAAATTAACTGGAAAAGGAAATGACAAACTATTCCAGTATCTTTGCCAAGAAAACTGCAAATGGGGTCATGAAGTCAGACATGACTGAAAAATCACACACACACATACACACACACACATACACAAAATGATCAATAAATGCTTGATGAATTGAATTGAACTTCCTCTTCTTTACCCAAGACAGGTGATACTGCAGCCAAACTTAACTACTGTTTTTCATGCACATTCTTCATACATACCCTCTCCATGCTTTTGTGAACAGTCCTAGCCTGGAAATGCTCTGCCTCTTCATCTCTTGGAATGTCTACCTTCCTTTAGTGGATTCAGGTCTTGAACTGAGGGCAGGAGATTTCACAATTTAAAAAAATTTCCTCTGGCTAAGGCAACCTGTGTGAAGGAGCTTGGGAAGCTCTGTCTAATAACCAGGAAACCAAGTCCCACTGCCCTTACTTCTCTTTCCATCTCCATATTATTTGCTCATCATCATTCTCATCCTTGGGCCAGAGAATGAGGCAAAGATAGTATAAAGAGTGAAGAATTCATCCCATGGGAATGAAGCTAGAAAGAGTCATGGGAGAGTTGGGGCTCGGGAGGTCGGGGGTAGAGTTAAGGAGTGGTCTAGGGGACAAAGGAGAAATACCCTCAGGAAGTGGAGGAGCTGGGCCATTCCAAGGAAGTGCTGATCTCTCCACAAGCTTCCAGGGACCTCAAGGGTAACTTCCCATCCTTCCTCTTCTCCTTGCAGCTGGCTAAAGAGTATGGCATGGACTTCTTTGAAACTAGTGCCTGCACCAACCTCAACATAAAGGAGGTGAGTAGACTGGGACAAGGGTGAGATTAGGGTGGGGCTGTGGTATCTGCTTTACCTGGGCAAAGAACCAGTCATGGTGGGGAGTTGAGAGAAAGACAAGGAAAAGGGATCATGGAGCCAATAGCTCAAGTGACCATGAAAAGGGGAAGGGTCTAGAGGAATGTGGAAGATCATGGATTACCTGTGTCTTTTTGTCCCTCAGTCCTTCACTCGTCTGACGGAGCTGGTTCTACAGGCACACAAGAAAGAGCTTGATGGTCTCCGAGCACATGCCAGGGAGGAGTTGGCATTGGCTGAGTTGGAAGAGAAAGACAGCAAAACTGAAGGCACAGGGAACTCTTCAAAAAATTGCTGGTGTTGAGGAACCCATGCAGGGCATCCCCCTGCTCTTTGCCACATTTTCCCTCCACAGACCAGGGGACAGTAAAGGGCTCTGGGTTTCACTCCCCTACTGCTCCTCCCTGACCCAGATAACTTCATTGAATGTCTGTAGGTATCATTGTCCAGCCCCTGGAGCAGGGTCCCTGTCCTCTGTTAGTGACCTCCTCTTCGTCTCCAGGCACTGGTGTCCTCAAATGTTTACCCTGAGCCTCAGGCTTCCTGTGTTCCCAAGATGTGTAGTAATGAGCATCTACCACCTCTATCTCTTTACTCCCCCATCTTGCTTCTTTGGATCCCTACCTCCCTAGAGTGCCTGAGACCACAGCCACATCCACTCTCTTGCCTCTCTCTGCCACACACACACACACACACACACACACACACACACACCCACCCATGATTCTCCTGCCTTTTGTTACTATCAGCAGTATTAACTCCTCCATTCCTTTTTTCCCTCTGTTCCCTTCTGCCTGAAGTGGGGCCTAGTTTGGAGTCAAGTTCATTACTCTTTTTTATTTCTATGCTTTCTGCCACAGGAATTACCACTGCCTATTGAATTCATTCCTGTGCCCCATCTTTTTTGCATCACATTTGCCACAGTATTAAGAAACCAGGAGGGATCAGGGCAGAGAGTGAGCACCCCACTGGACAGTACCTTGGCATGTGGCAGAGACTTCCTACCCACTTTGCCCCTCCCCTACTCTGGTTTCTGACCCTGCCTGAGTACTTCTAGCATTTTGGGAGCAGTTTTTGCTGACTCCCAGCTTTTAGCGAAGACCCTCTCATAGGAAAATTAAACATGGAGGCAGAAAAAAATATATATTTCAACAGGAGGCTAGGAAAAAGAAAAAAGGAGCCTAGGAAAACGAATCTGGGTGGAGGGGGGAAGGAAACTCCCTTGTTTGGGAGGAAACTGACTTCTTTGTCTAGTTGGTCTCATTTTCCTCACTTCTATCTTCTCCCTACTCATAAGCACACACATTTTTCCTGTTTCTGGGCTCCTGTGGTTGGAGCAAGTAGAACAGGGAGATGAGATCTACTATGGGGAAGACTTTGGGACCAATGTTACCAATATAGACAAACTCTTAAGGGATTTTTTGGGGGTGGGGCCTGACACAAAATCCATGGAAAGACAGGGTAGTCTCTGAGATGATGGCAGCAGTTCTCTCTTGGTCTGCACCCTCAAGGAAAGGTGAAATTAGTTTTCTGCCTTCACTTTCTAACTGAAAGAAACATTTTCCCATGATCCCTTGGGACTAGGGAGGAAAGCCTTACCTCTTCAGTATCCTTTCCTTGACCCTAACTCCCTTCTAACCCAATCCATGGATTTCCTGGACAAAGAATTAGTGAGAGAAGGTCATACACTTTTATATAGCCTACCTTTGTTTCAGGAATGAGGCTGAGGAGTGGAAGAAGTACCAGACCTTAGGTGAGAAGCTCTTAATGACATTCTGGGTCCCCTTAAGGATGAATTGTGCACATCTTGCTCCTCCAGTGGGCTGATGGTGATGGAATATTTCCAGATGAAAACTCATTGTGCCGTGGCTGCCAGCAGGAAAGAAGGAGAATGTTTAATCAGAACCTGTAATTTAGGAAGATGCCTCCTTTCCCCTGTGTTCCTGAGGCTCCACATGTTGTAATCCTAGGCTGGGTCCAACTTGCCTTCAAGTCCAAAGAGACTGATAATATGCTTGCCCCTTGGGAGATCAGGATAATCAGCTCCCCTTTGGGGTTACCCTACTCTGGCATCCCAATATAGGAGCAGCCTAGAGGAGAGAGGTCAGTTATCCAACTGCCTCTTGGTACCTCAGGCAAAGGCACTAACAAGACTATTGGGGATTCAACAACTTAGAAGTAAAATTCATTGAGTATCATGACAAGGAGTAAAGGGTGTGTGTGTGACCATACACCTCCAACATGCTATCTAAATAGTTCAATTAAATCTCTTTCCCATAACTCAGGTTATAGAAAGGCCAGGGAAGTTAAGAATGGGAATAGGTTGAGGCTGGTAGAAAAAACAGTACCATGTGGGACTTCTAACTAATGAGAAACTTAAGGTTAAGGGAGAGGAGACAAGGAGATGAGATTCCACTTAAATCAGCTAAATTTATTAAACCTCTATTAGGTGCTTAATTGATAGTCAATAAGCATTTATTAAGTGCCTACTATGTACCAGGCACTATGCTGAGCACTGGGGATACAAAGAAAGTCCCTGCACTCAAAGATCTCACGGGGAGGCAACAAGCAAATATATACCAACAAGCTACATACAGGGTAAATAGAAAATAATCAACAGAGGGAAGAATTAGAATGTGGAATTAGAGCTTGAGGGGTTCCTATAGAAGGTGGGATTTTAGTTGGGACTTGAAGGAAACCTCAGAAGCTAGGAGGCAGAGATGAGGAAGGAGAATATTCCAGGCATGGGGGATAGCCAGGGAAAATGGAGGGTCTTGTTCACAGAATAACAAGGAGGCCAGCATTACTGGATCTAAGAGTGGGTGTGGGTGTGGGTGATGTCAGGTATAAGAACACTGGAAAGGTGGGGCTAGGTTACAAAGGGTTTTGAATACCAGACGGATTTTGTATTTGATTCTGGAGGTGACAGGGAGTCACTGGAGTTTACTGAATATGAGGATGACTTGTTTGGACCTGCATTTTGGAAAATCACTTTGGCAGCTGAACAGAGGATGAACTAAAGTGGTGGGCAGACCAACCAACAGCCTTATTGCAAGTAGTCCAACTGTGAAGTGATGAAGGCCTACACTATGTTAGTTACTTGAGGTTACACAGAGTTTATGCAAAACACTGGAATCCTACCCTCATGGAGTGTATAGTCTAGTGGAAAGGTAAGACCCGAGCAGAGACAACTATACTATGTAATGGTACATAAGTGCATTATAAAAGTACAAAACAAATTCCATATGAGGGGGGAAAGTCATCATCAGCAGGAAGAATCACAACATCTTGGTGCAGATAAAGCCAGACTTCATCTTGCCTTCAAACAGGGATGCCCCACTGGGTCAGAGCAAGGAGGTGTTACCTTGGGCACAAGATACTCCTCCTAACGTATGCATCAAGGGGGCCTCCAATTCAATCCACACATTACCAAGCACTCCTGATATCCACAACAGTGTGATTGGCACTACTTCCTGGCAAATCAGGCAGAAATATACATTTCCCTCCTCAGGAGGATGAGGTCAGATTCTATCCCTTGCTAGGAGTACTGGAAAGAAGGTTTCATCACCAATTGGCATGTTAGGGGAGGTGGCTGCTGGTGGAAGGTAGGGTTTTATTTAAAGGGAGAAGCCTGATTTGGGGCGGGGTGGGGGAAGTAACAATATTGGTGTCTCATAACCCTTCTATAAGCCCAGGAAATGGCTCATGGGAATGGCATGAAGCCTAGGCCATTTCAGGGCTCCTCTTGCCTATTAGCCCATCTCTGCCATCCCTGCCCCTGCTGTCTTGGCATGAAAACTTGCTCCTGAAATGATATTGGTTTCTGAACCCCTACCTGTCTCTGTGACTTGTGAATGTTGCTGTCCTGTGTCTGGGGTTCATTGTATGAACTGTGAGCAGGGACTCATCTATTTTAAGTACAGATGTTTACAGAATAAAGGAAATTTCAAATCACAGCTGGGTGGCAACACAACAGTACTGGGATAGGAAGTCTCAATGAGAGGGGATAGGGATTTGGGGTTGTTGGTATAAAGGAGAGGTCTAGGTGCCCTAAGTCACAGGACTGTGATTTCTGCTGTAGTTTTCCTGATGTCACTTACAAAGAAGTCCACTTTGGAGGCTGCAACATCTCTTCTTATCCTCCTGAGAAATGGGTCTAAAACTGTAGGATTTGAGAGAGACACAAGGAAGAACTTCCCAACATTGGTTTGCTAAAAGAGGTTCCCCTTAGGGGAGTTTAGTTATTATCATCATCTCTGGAAGATCTTTTAAAACTAACAATCATTTTTATTTGTTTGGGAGTAGAACAGTGTCTATCTGCATGAAACAGAGAAGGGACTAAATGATCTTTTGAATCCATTGCGACTTTGTGTTGAATACTTCAGGGAAGATGAGACAAAATTCAAGCTTTCTTTTTTTTTCTCCTTCATTCCACCCTGCCACCACCTCCACCCCCACTGAAAATAAAGAAAGAACTTTTATATCACATAACCAAGCAAAACATGTCCACATTGGTCACATCCAAAAATGCATTTATTCTTTTGCATCATCTCCCAGTCAAATTGGCAGCATTCTTCTCTACTGGTCCTTTGGAAAATTATCGATCAGTTAGTAGATCAGTCCTCAAGACTTTCAAAATTGTTTGTTTATATAATAACAATGCTATAGTATATATTGTTCTTTGGGCTCTGCTTACTTCCTCTGCATCAGTTCATACAAGTCTTTCCATGTCTCTTTGAAATCAGCTTCTCTCATTTCTTACAGTGCATTAGTCTTTCATTATTTGGCATCCTCTTTGTTTTCAGGGTTTTTTGCCCCCACAAAAAGAGCTGCCATAAATACTTCAATAAGCTGAAGAGGCTAGGGATGTTTGGGGTTGAGATGGGGAGGAATGGGGCAGAAACAGAAAGGTATGTATCTGGATTTGAGATCGTAAGAACTGAACTTGAATGCTGACTCTCTCCCTGTGTCTCATTGTCTATAAATGAGGAGTTGGGACTACATGATTTCTGAGCCCTTTTGACATGCCTGAGCACTGATAACCTGATACCTTACATGTTTGTAATACTGTACAGTAACAACACATTCATTATTTTATTTGCACAAAAACCCTGTGAGGTGACTAAAACTAAGGAAGCTTAAGTTACTCATGATCTGAAAGACAGTAAATAGAAGAGTTGGGACTTTTGTACTCTGATATTCCATTCAATGCTTTTACTGCTAAACCAAAAAGCAAAGTTATATGACTTATCTTGCCTTGTAAGCTTATTGGCAAACACTTAGAATTATATGCTGCCACTAGAAAACAGAAGCGCTTTTCCTGAAAAGTGGGATGAGACTAGTAAGGGGAGGACAGTATTCAGGGTAGAGATGAGGGGACCTAAGAAGAGATAGTAGGACTAAAAACTTAGCTGTTCAGGGGCAGAGGGATTACAAGGGAGAAGTCAGGGGAAGACTCAAGAAAACCTTAGGGAGTATTAGGGAAACATGAAAACAAGTTCAGGGCATGTTTGCAACATTATAGTTTAGCCCATTGTCACTGGCAAATACTAATTATTTGGTTGCAGGGTAGAGAGATTTATTAGGAGATTCTGGAGACTCCTCCCCAGCCTCAGTAGGGGACACAGCTCACCCCCAATTCTTGCTAGCCCTACTTATAAAAAAAAAAAGCACCAAAAAACCCTCCCCATTAAAAAAAAAAAGTCCTTTAGGGAATTCTTTCCTTAAGAAAAATTGGTTCTGGGGGCGGCCAGGTGACACAGCGAGTAAGAACACCGGCTCCAGTGTTGAGAACACCTGGAGATCGAATCCCGGGCTCAGACACTTAGCACCCACCCAGAAACACCTGGCTGTGTAACCTTGAGCAAGTTA
>NW_027185735.1:14926474-14927227 GCF_028583685.1 Petaurus breviceps papuanus | reverse complement strand
TCCCCCCTCCAAAAAGACAAGAAAAGAAAAAATTGGTTCCTTCTGGCTACCTGCACACATGTGTCTGGCAGCTATGTGCCAAACCCTGATTGCAAGAGAGAAGAGAGGCCAGACCCCTCTGAAGAGTCATCCATTCAGGCAGGGATGGAACACCTGCCAGAATATTTTCCCTCAGTCCTTCCCCAGAATTGAAATATGGTTTAATTCATTTAATTTCATTTTAACATTTATTAAACACACATTAAATTCTTGACAGGATTTTTTCTTAACTGTCTTATGATTTCATGAGTGTAGGAAGCTCTTGGCTTCTCTGCCATTGCACATCATTAAATCTGCCACTTAAAGATTTAGAGTGTTCTGTTGTTGAGTCATTTGAAGTTGTGTCCAGCTCTTCATTAGCCCATTTGGGGTTTTCTTGCCAAATATACTGAAGTAGTTTGCCATTTTCTTCCCCAGTTCATTTTATAGATGAGGAAACTGAGGCAAACAGAGTTACATGACTTGCCCAGGGTAACCCAGCCAGTAAGTACCTGAGATCATATTTGAACTCAGGAAGATGAGTCTTGCTGATTCCAACCACAGCTCTCTATCCACTCTCTTCAGCCACCTAGCTGCCCTTAGAGAGTTCACTGGGGGCACTAATAGATTAAATAATTTTTCCAGGGTCACAGATCATAAGATCATAGGATCATAGATATAGAACTGAAAGGGGCCTTAGGGATCATTGAGTCCCATCTCTTCATGTTAAAGAGG
>NW_027185735.1:14919072-14926074 GCF_028583685.1 Petaurus breviceps papuanus | reverse complement strand
CTCCCTGGAGTCAGGAGGACCTGAGTTCAAATTCGACCTCAGATACTGTCTGTGTTACCTAGGGCAAGTCACAACCCCAATTGCCCTGCCTTCCCCCCTCCAAAAAGACAAGAAAAGAAAAAATTGGTTCCTTCTGGCTACCTGCACACATGTGTCTGGCAGCTATG
Source organism: Petaurus breviceps papuanus (assembly GCF_028583685.1). NCBI lineage: Eukaryota > Metazoa > Chordata > Mammalia > Diprotodontia > Petauridae > Petaurus > Petaurus breviceps. Next base: position 14,925,907 of record NW_027185735.1, on the reverse strand, counting down.
TGCCAAACCCTGATTGCAAGAGAGAAGAGAGGCCAGACCCCTCTGAAGAGTCATCCATTCAGGCAGGGATGGAACACCTGCCAGAATATTTTCCCTCAGTCCTTCCCCAGAATTGAAATATGGTTTAATTCATTTAATTTCATTTTAACATTTATTAAACACACATTAAATTCTTGACAGGATTTTTTCTTAACTGTTATGATTTCATGAGTGTAGGAAGCTCTTGGCTTCTCTGCCATTGCACATCATTAAATCTGCCACTTAAAGATTTAGAGCGTTCTGTTGTTGAGTCATTTGAAGTTGTGTCCAGCTCTTCATTAGCCCATTTGGGGTTTTCTTGCCAAATATACTAAAGTAGTTTGCCATTTTCTTCCCCAGTTCATTTTATAGATGAGGAAACTGAGGCAAACAGAGTTACGTGACTTGCCCAGGGTAACCCAGCCAGTAAGTACCTGAGATCATATTTGAACTCAGGAAGATGAGTCTTGCTGATTCCAACCACAGCTCTCTATCCACTCTCTTCAGCCACCTAGCTGCCCTTAGAGAGTTCACTGGGGGCACTAATAGATTAAATAATTTTTCCAGGGTCACAGATCATAAGATCATAGGATCATAGATATAGAACTGAAAGGGGCCTTAGGGATCATTGAGTCCCATCTCTTCATGTTAAAGAGGGATTAGAGCCCCAGAAAGTGAGAGGTTAAGTGATTTGCCTAAGGCCACATAGCTAATAAGTGTCTGAGACAGGATTAGAATTCACACAGCTTCCTGACTCCAAGTCCAGTTCTCAGTCTATTCCACTACTAACTGTTTCTAAAAAGGCAAATGTACGTGGTACAGTGAATAGAGCACCGGCCCTGGAGTAAGTAGGACCTGAGTTCAAATCCAGCCTCAGACACTTAACCCTTACTAGCCAAGTGAACTTGGGCAAGTCACTTAACCCCAATTGCCCTGCCTTTCCCCCTCCAAAAAAAAAAAAAGGCAAACGTAGGAATTTCCCCATGAGAGACCCAAACCTTGGTTTCCTTCATACTTTTAGTGTAGGAAAGTCAAAGGCTGGATTTGATCTCAGGTCTGGTCTGGATAGGAAAACAAATGTGAAAAGCATTTCCTTCTCTCAAAGATCTTCAAAAACCTTGGAACTGATCCATAAACTCTTGGGCTCCAAAATTTGCAATGTTCCATAAAAGTTTGGCTGCCTCCAATTTACAGATGGAGAAATTAAGGCATAAAAATATAGAAGCAGGGGTGGCCAGGTAGCACAATGAGTAAGGCACCAGCCCCAGTGTCAGGATGACCTGGGGATCAGATCCGGGCTCAGACACTTAGCACCCACCCAGAAACACCTGGCCGTGGAACCTTGAGCAAGTTACTTAACCCCAATTGCTTTAAAAAAAAAAAAAATAGAAACAGTCTGATAAATTACTGGGCACTTTAGAGGACTCACAGTCAGACTGCTCCATGTTCTCATCTTTTAACCTTGAACTTTCTCCCCCTAATTCCTTTTTAAAAATCACATTTTCTGATGCATCCTCCTCAAAAAAAAAAAAAAAAACTTCCCTTGGCATAAATTAAAGCAGTTAAACAGCCAATCAAAAAAAGCAATCCAGTGTTGCAATTTATGCTAGTTTTATACCCATTATATCTCACCTCTGTACCCAGGAGGCATATCAGTCACTTCTATTCTTTAGAACCAAGGTTGTTCATTGCAATTAATTTAAGTTCAATCGCCATTTACTGATGTTTTCATTTCCATTATTGTATATTGTCCTCCTGTGAGGCTTGAACTCTTCAGAAGAAATCCCAGACACTGATACAATTATCTTTTTTATTCCTTTATTGAACTTTCAAGTATCAGAGCCCTTTGTGGTCACTTAGCTGTGTATCACACTGGAAATCTCACAGGTAATCCTGGCTGTATCTAGGACTACAGTAGCCTAAATCCTATCTACATTGTTTCTTTTGGGCACATAAGCTTCCTTATTAGCACCTTTGGGACTTATCCTCTTTGACTGAGAGATAATTAAAATTGTTTTTACACCAATTCATGTGTTCATTTTATCCTACTAACATTTGTTACCTGCCTAATGTGTGATAAATCACTGGGCTAGGCCCAGTGGGACACATGAAATCAAATCTGACATAATCCCTGCCCACAAAGAGTTTACAGTGAGAGGGGCACTTAGAATTTCAGAGCTGAAGAAGCCTCATAGGTGATTTAGTACAATCTAACCTGAATGAGAATCTTCCCTACAGCATGTCCACAATTGGTCATCATTCAGCCTCTACCTTAAGACCTCCACTGATAGAAGACTCACAACCTCCCAAAGTTGGGCAATTATGAAAATAATTTTTTCCTTATATGAAATTGAAATATGTGTCTCTCTATCTTTCCCCCTTTGTTGCTAGTTTTGCTTACTGGGATCAAGAAGACTAAATTCAATCCCTCTTCCATTTGACTGTCTTTCAAATATTATGACAGCTTCGGTCATTAAATGTTCTCTCCCAAGCATCCTCAATTTTTTCAACTAATGTTTTTGTAAAGAGAGAGTAACCCTAATGACTCTACCCTATTTAATTCTGAGGCCATTGTCAAGCAAGAATACATTTCACTGAATCCATCAGATTTTTAACTAAGTGGGAACACAGTCTGGGCATCAATCAATCAATCAAAAGGAATTTTAACTAGGTGCTATAGGAATTCTGTTAGGATAGTCACACCCTGTGGGTCGTCTATCAGGCCAGTTCAAAATTTCTAAGAGTTCTGAACATCTGACAGTGAAGAGAAGCCCCCAGTCACATTCCTGACAAAGAATCCCTTGTGGGGGTGTGGGTGGGAGGAGAACACCCATGCTGCCTCAGCTTAACTGGAGGAGGGCCTAATGAACTTCAGAGAACAGGAGGATCTTGACCATCTAATGCATCCTAACAGCATTCCCAGGACAGCCATAGCTGATGCACATGCCTGCACTGGGAGCCAAAGATAAACTAGATATAATGAGGGAAGGAAGATTTGGGGCTCTACAAGCCCAGCAGAAAGTTATATTATACCTTAGGAGAAATTCATAAGAACCCCAGAGAAGGTAGGAAAGGACTTCCTGCAAACAGGAGCTGTCACATTGTTTCCTAAGGTTGAGCTCACTTTCCCCTGGACTCTATAGATGCTGTTGGGAGAGTGTATCACAAACTTTTGGGGAGATGTCTTGTGCAAACCATTCTTGCCATAACACTTCAGTAAATAACTCTTTCCAAAAGATAATCAAGTGTGGCTGACTGATTGATAATTGTGTAGGGAAGCACTTTTGTGGGGGCTTTTAAGCATTAGATAAACTACTCCCAGTCCCTCAGGGCTAACTCTGTAACCCTGAATATATGTAGTAGCCCTGATCTGGGAGCTAATCAGCTCATGTAAATAGGAGTTTGGAAGAGTATCTCCAAAGCATTCAGTACACTTATGTGGCATGATTTCTATTCTGGTTGTGCTCCAGATTTTCAGTGTTTTTTTTTTTTAAGTGAAGCATACAGAGCTGAATATATTCAACATTCCAGACATCAGTAGGGGAAAGGAGATGAAGCAATCACTTCTTTTGTTCTAGATATCATGTCTGCTTTCATGTAGTCTAAAGTTTTACGGTGGTGTTCTATGAAAAGTCACCATATAACATCATTATAGTCTTCAGATAACCAAAATTGCAGTTGACCCATAGGACAAAAGATATGCGTGCAGTGGGCATAAAGGAAATGTAGAGTAAGAAAAAGATGTGGATCGGTCCTGTAATGAGAGCAAAGAATAACATGAACAGCTGGAGGGTTGCCGTGGTACACACTGTGAAATAACCTAGAGGAAGCTCTCCATCATTGAAGGCAGATCTTTTCTAGAGGATTTTTGGAGGGATATGGGTAAGAATCACACAGAATGAGAAGTCATGGATAATATAGTAGTCCAGGTCTTACCAGATCATTCTGGTCCTTCAGGTTTGAGATTAGGAGAAAATGAGATATTTGTGAAACATTCACAAGTAAACAAAAGGGAGACTCACTTCACCATAGCAGGGAAAGATATTCAAAGAAGGGAAAAGACAGTTCATGGTCTTGATTAAATTGCTTGAGGCTTCCCTCCCTCTGTGTTGCCCATGATGGTCTGCTGGCAAAAAGTCTAAGGGAACTCCTTGTGCCCTGTTTTTCTGACACCAGATGACCAGGGAACTGGTCAATGGCTTGAGCCTTTAGTCTCCTAAACCAATTAAGTCTCAAGGATTGTTTCAATACTTTTTTAACATTCTCTTTTTTTTTTGGAGGGGGGAAGGCAAGGTAATTGAGGTTAAGTGACTTGCCCAGTTTCAATACTTTTTAAAGAGAGGGATGATCCTAACCCACATGCCAGAGGACTGGTTGATATTCCTCTTTCCATAGATGGGTTGTGACCTGAACCTTGGGAAGGTATAGCCACATCTACATCAGCATGAATACCTCTAAAGGAAGACCGCCTTTATTTTCTTGCTGCCATGTCATCCTGAAGACATATAGAGCCTATAGCCTGCTTAAAATTACCAGCACTTTTTCACACATACATCCAGTCATGTTTCTCCCATACTTTATTTGTGAAGGTAATTTTTTTAAAATAGAGACATAGTAAAGGACTTTACATTTGCTCTTATCACATTTTCTCCCATTAGATTCAGCCCAATGTTCAGCATGTCAAGATCTTTTGGGATACTGATTTTGTCATCTAATGTGTTAGATATTCCTCCAAATTTGTGTATATGAAAATTTGATAAGCCAGCTGAAATATTGAACAGGATATGCCAAATATTGAATAGGGTATACCTACATAACTACACAGCTAGTAAGTGTCTGAGATCAAATTTGAACTCAGATCCTCCTGATTACAGAGCTAGTGTTCTATCCACTAGCTGCCCCATACCTACATACTTAAGGACAATTCTCTGGGGCATTCCAGTAGAGAATGCCTTCCATGTTAACACTGATCATTACTCTTTGAATTTGTTAAGTCAACCAGTTCCAGAATCTGCCTATCTGCACTATCACTTAGTGTTTATCTTATCCACAGGGATAGTGAGAGAAATGTTTCTTGCTTCCTTCCAGTTATACTATGTTTATGACCCCACTACAGTCTTCAAAGAATCCAAATGCAAGGAACCCAAAGGGTAAAGGAGCAACATATGGTTACTATAAAGGAAATGAATGATGAGAAAAGGGCATGAGTGTGTACAAAGCATTAGATTTACCAGTCAAATGATTGAGTTGAACAAGAGATGTTGGTTTGGCATGATCTGTCCTTGATAAGCCCATACTGTCTCTTAGTGATCATCTGTTCCCTTCCTAAATAATTTTAAAATATCTCTTTAATAATATATTCTAGACAAGTTTGGTCCCAAATAAGAGAGATGAGAAAATACCTCCTTTTAAAAATTCAATTTTATTTTTAGTTCCAAATTTTCTTCTTCCCTCTGTCCATTGAGAAAGCAATATCTATTACAAATATGCATTAGTCATGCTCTGAAAAAAAATAAAAAAGAATAAAAAGGAAAAATATATACTTCAATCTGCATTTTAGCATTTTTCATCTTGAGTCCTTTGGGATTATCATGGGCCTTTGTGTTGATCATTACTAAGTTTTTCACAGTTGATTATCTTTACAGAATTTCTGTTACCATATAAATTATTCCCCTGGTTATGTTCATTTCATTTTGTATCAGTTCATATATCTTTCCAGGTTTTTCTAAAACCATCCACTTCATTATCTTATACAGCACAATAGCATTCCATCATATCCACATACCATAATTTCTTCAGACATTCCCCAATTAAAGGGTTTCCCCTCAATTTTTAATTCTTTGCCATGATAAAAAGAGTTTTGGCAAACACTTTTTGTACATATGGGTCCTCTTCCTTTTTCTTTAATCTCTTTGGGGTATAGACCTAGTGGTAGTATCTCTGGGTCAAATTGTATGCACAGGTTCGTAGCTTTTGGGGCATAGTTCCAAATTGATTTCCAGAGTGGTTAGACTAGTTCACAGCTTCACCAATAGAGAAATATCTATCTTTATACATCCCCTCCAAGTATTTGTCATTTTCCTTTTCTGTTATCTTAGCCAATCTGATGGGCATGAGGTGATCCCTCAAAGTTGTTTTAATTTATATTTCTCTAACTATTTGTGATTTAGAGCATTTTTTCATTACTTATAGCTTTGATTTCTTCTTCTGAAAACTGCTTATCTATAGCCCTTGAACATTTTTCAATTGGGGAAATGGATTTTATTCTTACAAATTTGGCTTAGCTCCCTATATATTTGAGAAATGAGAATTTTATAAGAGAAATTTGTTGCACATTGATTTTCTCAGTTTTTTGCCTTTCTTTTGGGACAGCAAATAGTCCAATTTGTTTGGAGCACTTAAAGTCAAAGTAGTGTCAGATAAGTATGGGAAAATGGAATGAATCACAATGTAGAGAGCCTTAAATGTCAGATTATGTAGTTTGGACTTTATTTGATAAGCAATGGGGAATTACTGAAGTTATCTGAGCAATGGAGTGACATGATCAGAGTTATGCATGAAATAGTGAAGAATGGGTATTCTATGATTATTTCTCACCATATTCATGGTTATTTAGGGATAAAGGTTGGAGAATGGGCAACTGGGGGCAATTAGGTGGTGCAGAGCATCAGCCCTGGAGTAAGGAGGACCTGAGTTCAAATTTGACCTTAGACACTTATTAGCTATATGACCCTGGGAAAGTCACTTAGCCCAAATTCTATGTGTGTGTGTGTGTGTGTGAGAGAGAGAGAGACACAGAGAGAGAGAGAGAGAGAGA
>NW_027185735.1:14877460-14918972 GCF_028583685.1 Petaurus breviceps papuanus | reverse complement strand
AAAGAGAGAGAGAGAGAGAGAGAGAGAGAGAGAGAGAGAGAGAGAGAATGAGAGACAGACAGACAGAGAGAATGGGAGAATGGCAGCTGGAGATCCCCAGTCATTCCTCTCCATTTATAGAGTTAAGGCAATCACAGTAGTAGGGTACTATGAACAGGCCTTCCATAAGGAGCCAAGCCTAATAATAAGTTCCATGCTCTTCTTACTGATGGAACTCCCTTTGGTGAGTGATAGCCAAAGTATTAGTATTAGTAACTATAACTTCCTAAGGTTAGAATTAATGATGTACAAATTCTCTTCGAAGATATTCTGATTCTATAAATAGCTCTACAAAGTTTACTGACACTGACATAGTCTTGGTCTGGGTGATTATTCCTTTCTTTTGGATCTTGTTCTTAATGTTTCTAGTTCATTTTCTCTCAATAATAACTAGGAATTTTTTATCTGGGGCAAAAACTGTTGGGGAATCAGGGTGTGGGGTCTTCACAGATGACTGATTGTAGATGGTAGAATCCAGCTCTTGCTCCTTCAAGGAATGCCTTAGGAAATGGGCACCATGATGAGACCCTGGGAGTCATCTTGAAGATGGTTTCATCAGAGGACTGCAAGGGGAAGTGTAAGGATGGTGGTTACTGTGGGAAGGAATTGTGCTTCCATCCCCAGTGTTGATTCCCAGAGGTAAATCCTTGATTACCTCCATATTAATTATGGCTGTACCTGCTTTAAAATACCAAAGTTTGAATAGAAACTTATAATTCCTTCATCTCCACTTATTTTACCACTGCTTCCCCATGGATAAAAGGGGGTTGCAATCAATTCATTCCATCCTGAGATATAATAGTTTCCTACATTAACTCCAGTCCTTCACTCCAGTGTACTGAATAGAGAGAAAAGAGGTCAAGAACTATAAGCTACATATATACTTTTTGAAAGACTGAAAGTCCTATCATAAATTGGTCATTCTGCTTTCTCATGGTACATTCTGCTTTCTCAAAACACAGAGATTTTAAAAATTACTTCTATTTTTCTCATTTTTCTGACCTTGACTATATTTATTTGTCTCTCTACTGATTAATTTTGTTTTCTTGATTATTAATCCACTTGAATATTTAATATGTGTAGGGGTGTGTGTGTGTGGGGGGGGTGTGGGTGTAAAAAAGTGGAAGTCAATTGAATCAATTATCTCTTTCATTCCAGAGATAGGATACTATGACCTGATACCCCTGGCAGGTGAGGAAAAACCAATCATTAATTCATTCAGAGGAATGAAGAAGGTATAGATATCAACTAATCAATCACAGATGTTAGGCTAAGTGCAGAAAAATCCTTGACCAATTTAGATGTCCTTGAAAGTCATTAGATGAATTAGAATGATGTTGCATAGTAATTGTGTTCAGATTGGTTGAGGTAATCTGGTCACATCTTGTGGGTTTTTATATAAAATAGCAGACCACTTTGGAACCTAGGAAGCTGAGCATCTAGCAATTTTGTGGTGAAGCCTCTAGCTAAGACCCTGAGAAGGAATTGCTTGAGGTGGAGGGTATGGGGAGGAGAGAAGAGCCCTGATCTTGGACTCTGACTCTTCCCTGCCCTTTGCCTAGAGAATACCTCATGAATTTCAGAGGGCTAGAGAATTTGGACTTTTTTCATTGGCTTCCTAGTCCTTGCAGCATCTCTGGGACAACTGCTGCAATGTCTATATTGAGAAAATGAGAATATGCAAGACATACTGAGGAAAGGCAGTTTCAAGACTCTTCAAGTCTTCAAGATTCAAGCAGAAATCTACCACTACACCCCAGGAAAACATCTTGAGAACTCCTACAAAAGGACTTCTAGAAGTTGTGAGTTTTGGGGTGGCTAGGTGGTGCAGTGAATAGAGCACCAGCCCTGGAGTCAGGAGGACCTGAATTCAAATCTGGGCTCAGACACTTGACACACACTTACTAACTGTGTGACCTTGAATAAGTCACTTAACCCCAATTGCCCTGCCCTCTCCCCTCCCAAAAGCAAAAAAAAAAGTTGTGAGTTATAATGTTTGCCACACATTCTCTATGCTCCACTCCACTTTCCCCTAGACTCTGTATATCCTAATGGGAAAGTATGCTATGGACATTTTGGGGGGGGGGGAGTGTGTGTGGGGATATTTTGTGCCCACTATACCACCATATTAAATATCTAATTTTAAAAGCTAATTAAGTCTACTTGATTAATTGATATCACTGATAATTAGGGAAAACATACCAGTCAGGTACTTTGTGTGTGTGTGTGTGCGTGTGTGTTTCCAATGCTATATTCATTATACTCTGAATGACGATGGTGACAATGTTCCCCACCTAGAGTCTCCAGGTGAAGATGATGACAGAACAAGTGAAAATTTGGGTCCTGAAGATTGTCCTCCTCACTCACCATAAGTTCCCAACAAGGAGAAGAAGACTAGTGATAAAACAAGGAAGTGGTGGGATTTGGGCACATATATACTGTGTCCTAGAATGTCCCCATTTTCTTTTCTTTGACTTTGTGTCTGCCATTGCATTTGGATAAGGAAGACAGATGCTGCCTACTTTTGCTACTTTGCTTTTAGACTGAGAACCTACAGGAAGGTCATGTGGGCAGTGGCCATTGATTGCTGCCACTGTGAACCAATGGGACAACTGAGGTCAGAGTGGGATCCAGAGCAGTCAATCAGAGACCATAATGTGGAGAGGTAAATCTGGAGCAGGTGGCAGGCTAGTCAGCTTCCACAGACCTCAGTAGATAGGACAAAGATGATTTTAATAAGACTTCTATTTTGCTCCAATTGGTATTAACCACTTCAGTGTGATTCCATAGGGGTAATGATTGTTAGCAATTATTAATGATATATTCATCGAGTAATAAATTTAGTCAGTATAATCAATTAACACAGGTATAAGGAATCACATATATTAATACATATTTTTCATATCTTAGATAAAAGAATAATTGGATAAGTTTAGATAGATTCTTTCTTATATTAGGTCCCAAAGTTTAAACTATTAGTACCTGGTAAACTAACTAGTTAACTACTTGCTTATTTGCCTAACCATAAGAATACTGATGATTAAACTCAACATGGGTGGTATGTCCTAATGTTATGTGGAAAGTTCCTTCAACTTGTTTTTGCACCTCCAGACCACCCTCTCCTGCCTAACATGAAGAAGGGTACATCTTATGGCCACTTAATCAGGAGAGATGACCCTTGTCTTGCTCATCCTGTGACCACCCATGCTGATACATCATTTCTGGCCCTCCTGGAAGGCCAAAAGCAAGGTCTATCATCCAAGTAAACTCTATATTTTACTTTGTCCTTTCTATGTCTCTGGGTATCAAGTAGTATAAAACTAAGGCCCTGAAGTAAGGGGCTGTCTCAGATTGTGAGAAAGATCTGAGGTCCATTTCATTACACGGGGCCATGGACCCTTAGAGCTCTGCCTCAGTGGTTTTTCTTGCAGATTGGACAATTTTGGACACCATAGATGGTAAGGTCAGAAGAATGATCTGATCCCCAGAACTTGCTCTGGTTTTTCCCTTAGTTTCAATGTTCCAGTTTAGAACCTAGACTTGGGCCTTAGGGACAAGCTTCCCCTTTATTCCCTTTCTACAATCTTGGGAGGAATCTGATATAAGGTCATGTGGAGGTCCCTGTAGGAACACTTAGTCTATTTCTTTTCCATTTTCTTCTGTTAAATAAACTGGGTAGGGAGTAGAAACAGGACTTCTGCCTCCCCCAATTCATGTAAAAGGGGACTCTGAACAAACTTTGGAGCTACAGAACCCACAAAATGACACAGAGAAGCTAACCTCCCACTAAGGAAAGTCTGGCAGGCTGGCAGGAATCAGCCAGCACAGCACTCTGGGAGCCAACCCCATCCCCACGTGAGCCAAAGGTTTTAGCCCCAGGGCAGGCCTGACCAACCACTGGGTGAAAGGACTCCAGATCACTAGCAGCTGTAGTAGTTTCCAGAATTATCAACACATAGATGCTAAGGACAAAGTGAGAGGTCAGTGCATTGTGGACTTTGGGATCCAGTAGTTGGGAGTGTGGTTGGCCTTTGCCCCTGGGGCAAGAAGCTGCTGAAGTCCCACAGCTGTGGAGCCGCCCCCATGTGGCAGCTTTAGCTCCTGGCCTGCAGAGTGTAGGGGGACCAAGCAACCAATGTGAGAGGTAATTGCTCTTGCTTTAACCTGCTTGGAGATCTGGATTGCAGTCTAGGATGGAGGTCCTGGAGTGTGCGACCAGCTTGCCAGAGTGTGTGGAGGCTTCAGAGAGGGCACCCAACTAATACCTTCAGCAGCTGAGAAAACCCCAGCATTTGGGACGAAGCTCCCCTGTCTGGTAGCAGAGTCCTACTGTGACAAAAAGCCCAGAGATCAAGTGATTGAGTGGCGATATGAGCAGACAAAGGAAGCAAAATAAACAGAGCAACACAACTTTACACTCCTATTTTGGAGACAAAAAGAATCAAAGCATGGAACAGGAGGAAGACAATAAAGTCAGAACTCCTGCTCCAAAAGCTTCCAAGAAAAATATGAGCTGGTTACAAGCCATAGAAAACCTTCAGAAACAAATAAGAGAAGTGGAGGAAAAATTGGGAAGAGAGATGAGAACAATGCAAGAAAATTATGAAATGAGAGTCAACAGCCTGACTGAGGAAAATAACACCTTAAAAAATAGACCAACTCAAATGGCAAAAGGGGCTCAAAAAGGCAATGAGGAGAAGAATGCCTTAAAAAGCCAAATTCACCAGATAGAAAAAGAATCTCAAAAGCTCACTAATGAGAATCATTCCTTCAGAACTAGATTGGAGCAAATCAAAGCTAGTGACTTTATAAGAAATCAAGATGCTGTTAAGCAGACCCAAACAAATGAAAGAATAGAAGGCAATGTGAAATATCTCATGGGAAAACCACTGACCTGGAAAATAGATCCAGGAGAGATCATTTAAAAATTATTAGACTACCTGAAAGCCATGATTAAAGTAAGAACCTAGAAAGCATGCCTTTTTCATCAGGAAAGTCTGGAAGTCCCTTATTTCATTAAATGACCATATCCTTGCCCAAAAGATTATGCTCAGTTTTGCCAGGTAGTTGATCTTTGGTTGTAGTCTTAGCTCTTTTGCCTTATGAAATATCAAATTCCAACCCCTCTGATCTTTTAATATAAAAGCTGCTATGTCCTGTGTAATCTTGACTGTAGTTCCACAATATTTGGATTGTTTCTTTTTGGATACTTGCAGTATTTTCTCCTTGACCTTGTCATTCTGGAATTTGGCTGCTATATTTCTTGGAGTTTTCAATTTTGCATCTATTTCAGGAGTCCAGTGAATTCTTTCGATAACTATTTTACCCTTTGATTCTAGGACCTCAGGACGGTTTTCTTTGACAATCTCTTGGAGGATGTTGTCTAGGCTGCTTTTTTCATCATGGCTTTCCGGTAGACCAATAATTCTTAGGTTATCTCTCCTGGATCTGTTCTCCAGGTCAGTTGTTTTTCCAGTATGATATTTTACACTTTCTTCTAATTTTTCAATCTTTATGTTTTATTTGACTGACTCTTGATGCATCGTAGAGTTCTTAGCTTCAATTTGACTGATCCTAATTTTTAGTGAATTGTTTTTCTTGGTTGTTTTTTGAAGCTCCTTTTCCATATGTTCAGTTTTCATTTTTAGGGAGGTATTTCTTCCAGTTAGATTTTGAACTTCCCGTCCCAATTCATCAATTTTACTTTTTAAGTATTTGTTTTCTTCAGTGACATTTTTTTCCAATTTGGTTACTGTAGATTTAAATTTATCTTCTACCTCTCCAATTTGGCTTTTAAAATCTTTCTTGGGCTCCTCCAAGAATGCTTTTTGGGTTTGAGATCAGTTCATATTTCCTTCTGTGGTTTCAGGTGTGAGTATAGAGTCCATGTTGTCCTCTGAATTTGGTTGTTCTTGCTCACTATAATAGGATCATATCATTCTTGATTTGATAGATTTCTTCTTGCCCATTGTGATTGACTATTTTGGGATGGGGGGCATGGGAAAGATGGGGAGAAAATTTGTAACTCAAAATCTTGTGGCAATGAATGTTGAAAAATCAAAAGAAACAAATATATATAAAAAAAGAAGTCTCACCTGATAAAAATCCAGGTAAGTGGTGGCAATGTGACTGAGAACCTGTACTAGACCTGGGAAAATCTGGTGCACCAAATGCTAGAGTCTACTATGTTTGGATAGGACAATGTGACTGATGTCATTGGGGTGATCAAGGACAAGGGTCAAAAGGTCATCACTAGCCTCTAGCACACCAAGGAGCTGCTCCATTAAACCCATCAAGGCCTGCACAAAGGGGTTTGTATGTAGAACTTGGTATCTCCCCACATGGCATTCTCTGTGACCTGGGTTGCTCAGAAGGGGTATCTTCACCACACCAACATAGACAAGATCTACAAGCTTGGCCAAGGCTAAGATCGTGGAAAGTAAACTGAGGAAAAATAATGCGTCCACAAATTCTCTTCTCTCTGGGAAGATTTGTCCATTATAACAAGAGACTTTATCATACTGAAAGACTTGGAACCCAGAAGTTTGTTCTCACCTAATTAAAGTTCCTGTTGGTACAGATGAAACATCGTGCCCTAGAGAAGATTTGACTTGAAGTTTATGAACACCACTTCCAAATTTGGCCATAGCTTCTTTCTTTCATGGTGGGCAGGAAAGCATGGGATCACTTAAGGACTGTGTTGCTAAAGAGAAGGCTACTTGGCATTTCCAAGCCAACTTGGGGCTGGTGAACTCTCAATAAAATTCTATTTTTTTTTTTTAAGAAAAAGAAAGTTGGTTGGGACACGAGAGGTTATATTATTTGCCCATGATTTTGCAGCTAGCATGTATCAGAGATTTAATTTTATAGCAGAGGAAACTTCCCAAGAGAGTTCACCTCTCTTTGTGCTTTGCCCAAGGACACACAACCAATTTAATGCTATTTCTCCTAACATTCATTTTCGTGGAATCAATTAACTTTGTGAAGGGGAGTATATCTGCATATTTTATTGTAATGCTTAGTGATTTGATTCATGCAGATACTATTTGAGGACCTTTTGGAACTTCTAGGATATTTTGAGGATTTATAAGGACTATGTGGTAAAATATTTGATGTTGAGAGTTACCCAGCTTTTCCAGTTATATCCCCTAAAGTAACAAAGAGTAGTTAAATGGATAGAGTGCTGGGCCAGGAAGACCTGAGTTCAAATCCAACTTCAGACATCTGCAAGCTGAATGACTGGGTCAGTCACTTAACTTCTATTTGTGTCAATTTCCTGAATTGTAAAGATAATAATAGTGCTTATATTCCAGGGCTGTAATATGATCAAATGAGATAATGTTTGTAAAGTGCTTAATAAATGCTTGTTTCCTTCCTTCCTAAAGTCCTAATCCAATATCTCATAATTGCACAGAGGTCCTTGATTCCTGAAGGCTATTCCAGCAGTGCATAAGGTCTGGTGGATCCCACCAAACAAAAAAAAAAATCCCCAAACCTTTGAGTATGGGCCTAGATATGTTTGGAGAAAGTCCAAATTGTCCAGAGATTTGTAAACATTTTAGCCTCAGAAACTTTCAAAGCCATAAAAAGGTCTCATTTTGCATTGGCTAAGGGCATACTGATTCAATGGTAATAGCTGGTCTTTGCAGTAAGGTCACCTGGACAGTTGCTGGTGTATGTTCTGTAGGATGCGATGGGCACTCATGTAATGTCCTTGGGGATAGTTGCACCCCAATAGTACAGGTAGGAGTCAACACTTCTGTTCTGTCATCTCTTTACTTCTCCCTCCCTCCTCCCCATTAGACTCCAGGGGCTCTGGTTTCCTAAGGCAGGGCAGAGAGACTGAATTATTCACATATACCCAGAGATAACAAATCAACCTAACCTAGGTTGCCAAGCAGGGCAGGGTGGGGCAGGTGCTTTGTTTGGAGGCTATAAATAACTGGCACTTACTCAGATTACTCCTACAGGTATAAGATTATTTGTGCTAAGTCATTCTGGGAACAAGTCAACCTCACATCGACAGACTCTCCCCTTTTTCCTGTTCCTCCTCCTCTTTTCCCTCCCTACCCTCCCAACCCTCTACACATCCCTTAAGTAGGCTCCACACCCACCCAGGAGTCATTCTGCCTTCTCACCATGGCTCACATTGCCAAATCTTTCTACGACCTCAGTGCTACCAGCCTGGAAGGGGAGAAGATAGAGTTCAATACTTTCAGGGGTCGGGCAGTACTCATTGAAAATGTGGCCTCACTCTGAGGCACGACCACTCGGGACTACACCCAACTCAACGAGTTACAGTGCCGCTTCCCGAGGCGCCTTGTAATACTTGGCTTCCCCTGCAACCAGTTTGGGCATCAGGTAAGGGGCACCTGGCATGATGCCCATGAAGTAGGACTGGCCTCCTGCTTACCTTCTCAGGGGAACTTATGTGTGTGGTTGGGGAGGGGTTCTGGCAGCTTGGGGAGGGAGGAATGAAATGAATTAGTAACTGTGTAAAAACATTCATGTTCTACACCCTCAAACATGTTGGTGTTTGGGTATTTAGGTTGGTGTGCTAAAAAGGCATGGGGTACCAAAAGGGAGTTTATGCAGTCTTTCTGAATCTGTAACTGACCACTCAATGACTACATCTTGACATGAATGATGGTGTATGGTATAATGGAAAGAAAACTAAATTGGACTGATCTGTTTCTGGAATCTTGGGTTGGATTTACCCTTACCTAGCCATGTGGCATTGGGCTAGTCACAACCTCTTTGTGCCTCAATTTCTTCAGCTATAAAATGGGAAACAATAATAATAGGATTTTTATGATAATATGTGAACTCAGTTTGAAAAGTATCAAGTGCTATACAAAAGCCAGGTGTTATTTATAAATATAGAATGCTTGTCAGTAACCACATGGGTGAAGGGGAGGGGTGCACAATGCACAAACTCATCCAAATATCATTTGTAACTGTCTCTGTTTGTGAGTGTGCCACTAGCAGACATTCGACTCTCAGTGTTTTAGGCATCTTTTAAGAGTTTATACCATTTAAATGCACAATTCCATTAGGGAGAGTAGCCAAGGCCCTAGCAGTCATTCACACTGTAGTGGTGTGATGAGAGGGAAGCCAGAGCGGCAGGTAAAACGAGGAAGGTCAAAGAGGTTGGCTCAGACAAGCAGCCAGCAGATGTACCACTTTATCTCTAGACTGACCACTGCAATAGGAATAGACCAGAGCTAAATGCAGCTGCTTTCTGGAGCCCCACTCCATCATTCCTCTGAAGAGTTGAACTGCTGGAAGGAGCCCCAGACCCAGTAGCAATTAACTAGACATTAACATAAGAGACAAGCGGTCAAGTCTAATTAACTTGGGATAAATGATGGGGATATAGTTCTGATCTGACTGTAGTAATTGGTTCCAGTAGGGCAGAGAGGACTTTTCTCCAGCTACAGAAGAAGCTTGGCTCCCAGGTTGGTAGAAAGGAGAAATAAGGCACCTCTATGGGAGGACTTCACCTCAAGGTTCCATGGCATCATTAGTATCTCGTAATATTGGCTGAGGATGAGGATGATGTTTTCAGTGAGGGCACAGGCGTACAGAGCTACGACATCTATCGCTAGACATAGTAGTGATGCACCCTAGCTGGCTGCTGTCCTCCAAAGCTGGGGACAGAGCTAATAGTTCATCAGAAAGGGTTATTAGATACTGATACACCTTTACCCTCCTTTACTTTCTCTCTCTACCTAACACATATTTAGTACATTCCATTCTATTTAACTCACCCCATCACTTGTGGGAAATAAGTGAATCGGGCTGGAGGTGATTCATTCATTGTCATTGTTCTGCTGCTACTTTATGGAGAATGAGACCTGAGAAAGGCACTTGGGTAAGATTTGTCAACATCAGTTTTCTCCTCTCTGTTCTGTTCTAGGACAGAGGGGTAGGAGCAAGAGCCTAGAAATCCCATTTCTTGAAAGCCCCCATCCTGTTGAGCAGTGGGGATTATTGGGATAGGAAGAGAACCTACATTTAATACAAGTAAAGGGAAGCAATAGTAGTGGGGATTCCAAGAAAGGTATAGAATGATTGGCAGGGGGCCAGGAGGTGGTATACTGTGAGGCAAAAACCCCAAGTTAAGGGTGAGAAGAAGAGTGGATAGGAAGAATGGGGGAAAAGGGAGACAGAGAAGGGAGGAAGAAGGGAAGAGAGAGAGTATGGATGGCAAGTACCAGAGGATATGAAAGATTGACGTGGTGTATATCCTCCCATTCCATTTCTACCTCTTTCTTTTTCTCCCCCTAGGAAAACTGTCAGAATGAAGAGATCCTGAACAGTCTCAAGTACGTCCGCCCTGGGGCTGGCTTCCAGCCCAACTTTGTCCTTGTCCAAAAGTGTGAGGTGAATGGGCAGAATGAGCATCCTGTCTTTGCCTACCTGAAGGATAAACTCCCCTACCCTGATGATGACCCATTCTCCCTCATGACAGACCCCAAGCTCATCATATGGAGTCCCGTGCGTCGCTCAGATGTTTCTTGGAACTTTGAGAAGTTCCTAGTGGGGCCTGAGGGTGAGCCCTTTCGCCGATATAGCCGATCTTTCCCCACCATCAATATCGAATCAGACATCAAGCGTCTCCTCAAAGTTGCCATATAGACGAGCTGTTCAGTAGACATCTCCATCTCCCCCTACTCCAGTCTCATATTTCCTTTTTCTGGGGTCTAGCATCCTTCTCAAGGCCTGCTGGACTCAGGAGATGCCCAAGTCCCATTAGTTGACCATTCTTTCTTTTCTTGTCCACCTGTTCCCTTTTGGCTCCCCAATGTTTCTGTTGGTGATGAGTCAGGACTCCGAAGTCTGGGTCGGTTCTTCACAGGATGACAGTATCTTCTTAAACCCTTGGGGGAGGGAGGGTGCTTGAGAGTTGTGAAGGGCCTGAATTCTAGTCTATGTGAATCCAATAAAGGTCAGGTGTGCAAAATGCTGCATTTCTTGCGTCTTTTTCCTTACTTGCCAGGAAAAGCTTGCAGAGATATTACAGGTAAGGTAGAAAACCTCAGTGGTACTCATAAGGACCCTACCTTGAGGCATAACTATAGGAGTTGGGAGGTAGGAACTGGTTAAGCATTGTGTTTGGTATTGGAGAAATGCCAAAAAGCTTTATCACTTTATGGCTTTTCCTTAGAACTGGGGAGGAGGAGCTCTGGAGAGACAAAGAGGAGAGCTAAAGCCTTCAAGTCCTTAGACCAAGGTCACTATAGCTAGAGCTATAGTAGGAATACATCTCTATTAGGGTGGGTTTAGGCTCAATTAGCTACTCCTAATCTTCACTGATACCTGGCAATTAAATTTTATTGTTGCTCAGTCATGTCCAACTCTTCCTGACCCCATTTAAGGTTTTCTTGGCAAAGATACTGTAGTGGTTTACTATTTCCTTTTCCAGCTCATTTTACAGATGAGGAAACTGAGGCAAACAGGATTAAATGACTTGCCCAGGGTCACACAACTAATAAGTATCTGAGTCTGGATTTGAACTCAGGAAGATATGTATTCCTGACTCCAGGCCTGGTGCTCTATTCAGTGTGTCACCTAGCTACTCAAGCTGGTTAACTATTATTAACTTTTTAAAAAGGGCAGGAGGGTGAGGTGCTTGAGAAAACAAAAAGCCTTGATCAGCCTAAGAGAAAAGCTTGTCATTGCCTCTTTGCCAGGCTTTTCTTTAGAATCTTAAATTCACGTTCCAGCCCCTGAACTCAAACCCATGATCACCTATCTGTTTTGGTTTGGATGCCTATGCTAGTCATTTCTTTCATGGGGGGAGGGAAGATCTCTTTAAGGCTTGCTAAATAGTGGGTTTATAACTGTGAACTAGAGCAATCCAGATTCCCCAACAAGCCAAGTCCTGTTTAGGAAACTCCACAAAGTGTTAGTCACATTTTCTACTATGCTAGGCAGCACAGTGGAAAGAGCACTGGGCCTGGACTCAGGAAGATTTGGGACACTTACTAGCTGTGTCCCTGTTTGCCTCAGTTTCCTCATCTGTAAAATGTGCTGGAGAAGGAAATAGCAAACCAATACAGTCCTTTGCCAAGAAAGCTCTAAAGTAGACTCACCGGTTCTAACTCATTTCTTTGTCTCTCCAGAGCTCCTCCTCAGTTCTGAGGAAAAGCCATAAAGTGATAAAGCTTTTGGCATTTCTCCAAAACCAAACACTACCCTTAACCAATGCTTCCTTTACAGTTGTTTCTCTAGGTAGAGTCCTTATGAGGTCACAGAGGGTCAGACATGACTGAAACAACTCAATAATACAAGATAACTGAGCAAAGTTGGAGTCCCGTGACACACAGACACCATTTTGTTTTTCTCTCTGTTGATCACTCAATGCATTAATTCCCTTCTCTGGGGTCCCAGCCCAACTTAATTTTTGGTAAACTATACTTTTCATTCTTTCCTAATGGGGAAATTAGTATCTTTCCAGGTACAGTTATCACCATTTGAATGAATACAACTATGCTTCCTGTTATGAAGCAGAGTACCTGCCTTCCATACTTCCTAGTTTTATGACCATGGGGCAGTCAGCCTGGGACTCAGTTTCTTCCTTTGCAAAATGGAGAGAGTAATAATACTTTCTCTTCCATTTGTGGTGAGGATTAAACAAAACACTGATAAAGTACTTTGTAAACCCTAAGACAATATGTAGGGTGTATAAATGTTAGTTATTATTATCAGTGGTAATTGATCTGGAGGAAGTAAGGCTGCCTTAGGATTTGAGGAAATGAGGCACAGATGTCATGAGTAGAACTGTGGTCCCTCAGCTCCTAGAACGTTACCTTCCTTGAGACATGATCCCTCTAGTTTGCTTGTGCTTTTTCCAGCCTCCTCAAATAGTCCTGTATCCTGTATCATACTTACCTGTTTATACGTCATAGCCAGCACTTCCCCCAAATTTGCCTCCCCCATAGAAGCTCCTGAAGGGCAGAAACTGTCTTTTGTTTCTGTAGTCCCAGAGACTGGTACAATGCTTTGCACTTAGTAATCTAGGGGTAGTTAGGTGGTGCTGTGAATAGAGCACCAGGCTTGGAGTTCAAATCTGACCTCAGACACTTACTACTTGTGTGAACCTAGACAAATGACAACCCCTATTTGCCTCAGTTCCTCATCTATAAAATGGGGACACACTGAGAAGAAAATGGCAAATCACTCCAGTCTTTGTCAAGAAAACCCCAAGGACAGCTGGACATGACTTAATGACTGAACAAGTGTTCAACAAATTTTTGTTGGATTAGAACCGGACTCATCTGCACTCATGAAAAGATGCTCTAGTTTTCACTAAAAAAAAAAACATCTGCTATTCAGGGGCATAACTTAGGGGCACATTCAGTTTCTGGGCTGCACTAGGTCCAGAAGTGTAAGGGGGGAAGAAAGATGACAATACCATCTGAAACCCCCCAAACAGCGCAGGTGATCCTACATTGTAAGTTAAATTGATTATCCCTCTTTTGTCTTGCTCTCTTTCCCCCCAACCCTGTTCTGACAACTAGCTTGATTCGAGTTTGGAGCTCTCTGCTAATAAATGAACACTCTGTGCACACTCCTACCCTGAACCCTCCAGTAATAAATCTTCTCCAATCTAAGTGCCTAGAATAGCTATGACTTGAGTGCTGTGTTCTATGCTACTGATTTCTTGAACATGAAAAGGTCACTTAGAAGGCAATGCCTGCTACCCCACTGCTGTTGGGGGCTCAGCAGAATGCAAAGTCTTACCCAGGATCCCAGCAGACCTGGCCTGTTTCCATCATTCTTCTTGACTGCCTTTCATTTTGTGAGTATCAGAAAACTAGTTCACTTTATGGTCTTTTGGGGAGCTCCATGTTTCCTTGTACGAGACTTTGATATTCTATCCTAAGTCTCTATTGGGACAACCCTTCTATAACATGTGAACAGTGCCAGTACAGGTTTAGTGAGAATAGTAGATCCAGCTACCTTCTGTGGGATACCAAGGAGTATTTGGAATTCAGTGGAATTGCCAATGGGGTCCAAAACTTTCTCCAACATTCTAGTTGAGAATTCTAAGGAACAAGCATCTTTCTTCAAAGGTCTGAGGCTTGTAGAATTATCTTTTTTTTTTTTTCAGTAGTGTCTGTGGCTCAAATACAAAAAGCTAAGGGGGCCTTTGAACACCTCTGCTGGGTCTCGGTCTATGGGGACACTATGAAATGTTGCCATTTCTCAGCCTCTAACAAGTACTCCAATTTATTCCGCAGTGCAGAGAATATTGGGGTGTGAGCATGTGTGCAGAGGGTCGGAAGGTAACTATGACTGTTTTGTACGTCCTTTTCATTCCCTGGGCAATTTACGCACTAACCAACCAAGGAATAACAGTGAAGAACGAGCCACTAGCCTTCCTTGGCAGAAGGCTGAATAGTCATACTTAAATCCTTAGCTTCTACTTCTCATGTACTCTCTACACCTGAAAATCTTTAATGCTCAGGGCCCTAAACTATATCGAACTAGTTACGAAAGCATTAATGTCTTCTTGAGTGGAAAAAAAACAGAACCCCGTGCTCCCCCCCCCCATAAGAATTTTTGGACATCTCAAATAGGCAGGTATAACAGATTAGATGATGGAAGTATAGTACAGGAGAGAGCTGGGCTTGGAATGGGTAAGACCTAGGTTTAAATGCCACATCTGAGACTAATTACAAGCCCCTCAATTTCTCAGCTCCTCGATTTCTTCATCAGTTCAATGAGGTTAAGAGAACTTTTTCCTCATGGGGTTTGCTGTGAGGTTCAAATGAAACAATATACTTAAAGTGATTTGCACAGGTATGAAGTAGTTGATAGATGGGCACCTCCCCACATCAATACTGACTAAATACTGATTCTGGGGAATAGTGCCACTTTCTCAATTACTTTGCTCCCCAAACTCTTTTTCTGAGTTTGATCCAGTTGAAATGGAAGTGTAGATACATGAGGCTATGGTCCTTCTGCCTACTTTCTAAGTCTGTCTGTGTAAATTACTATTTCATTTCATAAAGCAGCCTAAGAAATCACACCTAAGTTGGAGAGCAAAAGCCCTCATTATCTCTCTTGAATGCCTCCTGGTAAATCATGGCCACTTCTGGGTTAACTTTTTTACTCCATTCTCAATCTCAACAGAGTAGCTTCTCAATATGGATTCTCCCCTCCCCCTTCCCCCCAACTCCCTTTTCTTGAAGAACCAAGTCTTCTATCATCCTTTCTCCACATCCTTATTTCCTTTAAAAGGAAGGCCTTAACTTTTGTTCTATGAACTTTTGGGGCATATGAACCAAGTCCTCTTGGGACAACTCTTCTTAATGCCAGTTGGCAGTTTATGTGACTTCACCTGAAACAGTATTAGGCTAAGACCAAGGGTCTCACTCCTGAAGAAAGGAAATTTAGAATTTAGAAGATTAAGTCTGATTTTGTTTGTTTGTTTGTTTAATCTCAGTAGTGCTTAGTGTGGTGTTAGACCTACCAATGGAGTCAATATCACCTGATGTTGGCATTATGCCACAGGTAATTTAGTTCCTGGAATGCCAGTGCAGTGTGCAGGTCCTTTTTCATCAGGCTCCTGCTGAATGAATAATTTAAGGTTTCTCACAGACACAGGAATTACAGTTATAGTGGTCTTTGTTGAAAGACTTAGAAAAATGCCATGTACTTAGTGAGAGGGAAACAGAAAACTACTATCCTGGGCAGGCAATTGTTACTTGCCTTGAATAGTGACTTTATGGTAAATATTTTATGAGACTCTTCAACTTTACTAGATTTCTAATGGGTCCACTGTTAAGAGGTAGAAAAGTTGTCTTACCTTTACTTTTCATGTGGTTCATTTCCTTTCCATCCTTAGAAGTAGCAACAAATGGATAACCAGCCTCAGTTTCCTAGGTAAACAGAATCACTGAATGGGAGTTACTTGAGGTATAAGGAAGTAGGGAGATTCACAGTATGACTTGTAATCAACAGATCCTTTGGGTATGGTCCATTGATGCTTATTCAACTTAGGGAGGCCACAGAGATACCAACTTCTTTATAGGCTCTTATCTTAAAAAAACATGGTTAGGAAAACAGGATGTAGAATGACTGTGGAGTCCAAGGATCTGGCTTCAAATCCCATCTTTGGTGCTTACTACCAAAGGGTCACTGTGTGACTGACGCTTTCAGTCTCCTTATTTGTGCAGTGAAGGGGCCGGATTAGATGGCCTTCCATCTCTAGATCTATGATCCTATCCTGAAACTGGGGACAAAGGTAAAATATGGGATCATGAATTTAAGGCTCTGAGGGAAATACACTGTGTTGACATGATTTTAGGGAAGACAAGGGAACAAGCATTTTATTAAGGGACTCCTAGGGGCCTTAATAATTTTATATATATATATATATAACAACTTTATAATTCATATATATGCATATATATATACAATTTACATACATACATATATACGTACTTTATAAATATTATCTCATTTGAACCTCACAGCAACCCGGGAGTCAGGTGCTTGGGGGGAGAGGGATATGTGCTGGACTGAACAACTTCCTGTTTCCATGACCCTGTCTCAGTAGAAGGAACTCTGGTCTCAAGTCACAAAGACCTGGGTTCAGATCTGCCTCTGGCACCTACTAGCTGCATGATTTTGTTCAAATCACTAACCTCTCTAAACCTCAATTTCCTCATTTATTATTATCAACTGGTAAAATAATATCTATAGTACTTATTGGTTGTTGTGAGGCTCAAATGAAAAATATGAGCAACATTTTATAAACTTTAAAATGTTACATAAAGGCTTATTATTATTATTGTTAAGTCTTAATCAGTTTTTAAAGAATGTTTTGTTGATGTCTTTTCTGGAGGAAAAAACTGTCCTGTCCAAGAGTGACTCCTCCTTCGTAAACAATTAAAAAAAGAAGAAAATATAATCCTGACCAACCTTGACAGAGTCTTCTGCTCTAACCCTTCTTAATTCTAATGTTTTCCCTGTTAACTATTTCCTATTTGTTCTGTAAATTGATTGCTTTGCACATATTTGTTTGCATGTCTTCTCCTGTTAGAGTGAAAGCTCCTTGAGGGCAGGAGTTGTCTTTCCTCTTTTCGTATCTCTAACACTGCTTGGCACATAGTAAGCACTTAACAAATATTTTATTGATCAATAGCCCCTTTCTTCTCTATTATAAAAAGCATAGGACCATAGATGAGCTGGAATGTATCTCAGTGGCCATTTAGTCTAATCTTCTCATTTTACAAGTAAGGAAATTAAGACCCACGGTGATTAAATGACTTGCCAAGACATATGAAGTAACAGACATGGGATTTGAACCCAGGTCCTCAGACTCCAGAGTGATCGCTCTGTAAGGAGGAATGTGTCATTTTCTGCTCTCCAGGACAATCAATAGCTTTTCAGTTACCTGGAATCAAACTTCTTTTTAGTGATCTTTTCATTTACATTATTATAGTTACTGTATAAATATTGATCTTTTGGGTTCTATTTATTTCACTCTGTATCCATTCATACAAATCCCGTTCTGTTTTTAAAAAATTCTAGAACTCTTTCATCTCATATCTTCATTGACAAATAATAATCTCATCATTATAAGAAACAAAGAATAAGTGATTTATCCTTGTTCATAAAGTGTGACTGAGAAATGAGGAGGGAATCTGAAATAAGCCCCAATATGCACATTCTACTTCAGAACTACATAAAACTAGCACATGGAAGTGTACTTGAACTTCCAAGACCAGAAGTTTGCTAGCTTTCCCATGTTCCTTTCATTCTTCAGTCCCACAAAGCAAAACAGAAACCAGAGATTTTAGCTCATTATCCCTCTCCCCTTGGTAGAAGACAAAACAGATTAGAGAATATTTAGAGTTGTAAGGAACCTTAGAGTTAAACTATTATAATCCCTTCATTTTAGAGAGGCAAAAACTGAGGCTGGAAAGATAGGTGACTTGCCCAAGGTCACACAATTACTAAGGGATGGAGCCAAGACTTGAACCCAAACATCTGGATTTGACTCCAGTGCTCTTTTCACTATAAGAAGTTTCCATTAAAAAGCTTTAGTTCAAGAGATTTTCTTTCTGTCAGACTCACTGCACAGAATAATGTTAAAAAATAATAAAATGCTAATATCTGTTCTATCTTGGTAAAAAAGCATTTTGTTTTACTTTAGAAACTGAAACACTGTATCATGACTGACCTAATGTTGGAGAAACATAAAATGGGCTTATGATTCGATTTTTTAAATTTAAATTTAAATTAAAAAATCCAGAAAAAAATACATTATAAAGGTAAAGCTAAAGTGAAGAATATCTTCCTCTTAAGCCTAGAATAGCTAATTTGAGCACAATGAAAAGTTCTAAACAGTCAGTGTCTTTAATAGCCCTGGTTTTGATCTACAAAGTTTTTTTTTTTTAAATGCCTTGCTGGGTTTAATGGAGAACTTTCTCTCCTACCAAGGACTAATGTTATCATGTGGCAGCAACACTTGGGTCAGATATAGGTATGCAAGAAAGTGCAAACATTTTCCAAGAATAAAACAACAGCTGGTTACTATCTAGTTACAGGATTCCCATGAGTGTTGTCACTGGGATTTGAAACCTCCCAAACTCACCAGAGATTTACTTCATGCTTATAGAAGACTGCTGAAAGGGAGACAGACACTGCACAATGCAGTTTTCTCCCTGGTACTATCAGTTTACTGCTTTCTTTCCTCACCTCTAAATCTTAAAAGGTCTGGTTTGGTATTACCAAGTCTTTCATATATGTAAGTTTTAAGATGTATAAGAGAGATCATATGATCAAAGATTTAGAAAGGACCTCATTTTACAGATGAAGAAATTGGGGTCTAGAGAGATCAACTGAGCTGCCCAAAGTAAAGTAGCAGAATTAGATACAGACCCAGGACCCTTGATTCCAAACCCATGATCTGTAGAATGCTTTTACAGTTTTCAGACTATCACATACATAATTTCACAACTTGCATAATACTATACAGTAGGTAGAACAAGAGCTTTCATTTCTATTTTACAGATGAGAAAATTGGGGCCCAGAGAAGTGATTCTAGTTCATCTTAGTGGATAAGCCTATGACACATCTTCTGATTTGTAGATCAGTGTTTATTCCATTACACAAGGAGAGACATTTCATTCCTCCTCTACAGATATACTTGTTGGGGCAATTTAAGTCATTTTATTTCTTCCAGAGACATGCAGCTGCTAGTCCATTCTGACTCATGTCAGCAGGAGGCTCTGCTAGGGCTCAGCTCCAGGGAAGAGTGCCTCCTTGGAATATTTTTTTTCTTTCAGCATAGCCAATTCCAAACTTTGAGAAGCAAGCAAACCATTTGAACTGAAGACAAAATATGAAACTATCAAGCATTCTAAACCAGCACAGTGATGCTGCTACAGTAAAACTGTGGCAGGATTTTCAGAACAATGGAGCCATCTGTCGGGGGTCATCAGGGAGGATGCTGATAGAATCTTCTGCTTTGCCACACAGCAGACACAGCATGGTATATTCCTAGAACAAGACAAAATGCATATTTACCCTTGGGACACCCAGAGCCTCACTTGGTAGCTTTGATTCTATTTTGTAAGAGCTTTTACCTACAAACTGGCATAAATATGCTTTCTACATCAGTTTCTTCCAAAAACATCAGCACTGCTTTATTTTATGCCACACCTATCTCCAGAGCCTTTCATACAAAGGAAATAGTCTGAAGCTCCATTCATTACCTCAAAGCAGAGAGCTTTATGTTGGGCTCAACAAATTATATATAAATGATTAAATTGGTGTGAGGGGTTGAGCGGAGAATGAGAATCCAGATTTGAGCTCGGGACCTTTCGGTTTTTCAATTCAACCTGTAAATATTTATCATTTACTATTTACATTTACATGTATCATTTACAGAGAACAAGGTGCTAGGGGAGCTTTAAAGATAAATATTAGGCTTCTTGGCTTCATGAAATGTGCAATATGGTAAGAGAAATAAAACATATGTAAAATAGAATATGCAGAATATGATGCATAAAAGAGATATAAAGCAAAGTCAAGCCAAGAAGAATCTATTAAGTAATTACTATGTGCCAAGCACTGTGCTGTATACTGGGGATACAATGAAAAGAAAAAAACAGCCGCTGCCTGCAAGGGGTTCACAATCTAATAAGGGAGATAACATGTAAACAACTGTACACATAAAGAAGTTACATGTAGGATGAAATGGGAGTGATCTTAGAAGAGGGCATTAGCGTCAAGAGGTGGCAGCAAGGAAAGGCTTTTTTGTGGAAGGTGGAATTTTAGCTGAAACTTGAAGGAAGCCAGGAGGTGGATGCTTGTCGAGGTCAGAGGAAGGAAAACAATTTCTGAGTGAGGGCAGAGTGTTCTCTATAAAAAACATTTTATAGAGGATGTGATGTTTGAGATGAACAAGGATGGGCTGAATTTCAAAAGGCAGAGACAGAAGGAGAGAAAGGTATTCTATGTGTTCGAAAGCAAGGGCAGAAAGCACTAGACATCTGCAAAACACTAAGTAATCTAGTTTGGCTAAAGCATGTAGAAGCACATTAGAAGAAAGGCTGGAGAGGTAGTATGGAGGTAGACTGTGAAGAGCCTCTAATTCAGAGTTAAGGCGTATGAACTTTCTTTAGGAAGGGTCCCTTGCAGGGTTTTGAGTACAAGATGGACACTACTAGCTTTGTATATAAAAAGGATGAATCTAGTAGTGGTATAAAGGACAGACCACAGAAGGAAGAGTCTGAAAGTGGGCAACTAGTCAGAAAGTTATTACAATACTTCAGGTAAAAGGTCCTTATATAGGGTGATGTTCAGAGGGAACAGAAACAAAGGTACTGATATAAGATTATTAATAACCAATACTAATTAATTAACCAAATTAATAACCAATTTGAGGAGATCCAGAGTTCCCCTCTTTTTCTAAACTCCTGATTTCAGTTTCAGTTCAGTTTCCTGAAGGACATTGCTGGTAATGAGATTAGACTAGCTTTCTTGTTCAAGATCCCACTTATGTTGGAACAGTTAGGTGGTGCAGTGGATAGAGCACTGGCCCTGAAGTCAGGAGGACCTGAGTTCAAATCTGGCCTCAGACACTTAACACTAACTATGAGACCCTGGGCAAGTCACTTAACCCCAACTGCCTCAGCTTAAAAAAAAAAAACCACAAACGATCCCACCTAGGTGGAGTAGCCATTGTGTTCTGCTCAGGCTTTGGAGGGACAGGAACTTTTTTTAATAGATTGCCCAAGGCTGGGGGATAGTGTGGGTACAGTTATGTCTCTAGGTCCAAGTGTGACATGATGTCACTCTTAGCCCCTGTTGCACCAATGCAATATTTACAGTGCCCACTATCACGATAAAGACGATGATTATATCACATGACATTCGATCACAAAATTTGCCAGACTCTCCAGATAGAGGATAAAGCTGAAGGATTTATTTAGACACCAGAAAACTGAATCCTAAAACCAATAAGCCAATTCCATCATAGTACCAACAATATTCAGAAGCCATAATAACTCTGACAGCCACAGCATCCTTTAGCCTTCCCACAAACCAATACAAGATCAATATTTACTCACAAAACTCTATCTCTTTGCCTAAGCTCCTTTGTCCCTAAGTGTCTCCAACTGTTTGACTCACTCTCTACCAGCTTCTCTGTGAGTTCTGCTTCTCTTCAGCAAACTCCTCCCACCACAGGCTCCATGTGACTACATTCAGCCCATCAGGGGGAAGAGTTTATTTTCACAGCAGGGGAGGTTCAAACTCCCCCCTAGGTCTAGTAAGGGGCAGGGAAGATCTTCAAATTCCCATTCCCATTACAGCCCCTCACTATAATATTCTTTCTTTATTTTTATTTTTATTATTTTCTCATTAATTGTTAACCAGAGTTCACTGCCACTCCTCTTCCAAAAGAACATATAAGCCCTGATCCCAGTGGCACAATGACCAAATGATGATCCTTTTATTAATAAATGTGCTGACCTTATTAATAAAATGATTAAATTACACAGAAACTATGTCTCTTGGCACTTTTTAATCACCTTAGATGGGAGATATATTGTAGAGTCAGAATCAACAGGATCTAGAATTTGATCAGATGTTGGAAGTGTGAAAGCATGGGTGGCTGGGTAGGTAAATGTCATTGAAAGAAACAAGGAAGTCAGAGAGAGAGCTGCTCCTTTGGAGCTTGACTGAACTTGTGGAAACAATTGAGGTTACATTCAACCAGTTAATCACAATCCACCAATAAATGTTTATTAGGTATCAATGATGCTGTAGGTGACATAAAATGAAAAAATATTCTTCCTGCCCTTAAGAAGCTTATAAACAAAG
This sequence comes from Petaurus breviceps papuanus, assembly GCF_028583685.1. Taxonomy (NCBI): domain Eukaryota; kingdom Metazoa; phylum Chordata; class Mammalia; order Diprotodontia; family Petauridae; genus Petaurus; species Petaurus breviceps. The sequence goes on along the minus strand of NW_027185735.1, from coordinate 14,896,580 downwards.
TGTATTTTTAAATGCATGTGAAATAACTAAGAAAAAAATGAGATACTGATATTGCAAAAGAAATTTGGAGAATGGAACTATTGTGAAGGACTAGAATAGTAATTCAGAGCAAAAATTCTAGGACTTGTTTTGGGTCTGAAAATTGAACAAATATAAGTCCTTCTATCAGTAAGCTGGCTTTATGTAGTATTGAAAAACCACCCAAATCAAATTTCTATAATTTAATATAATATAATGATCAACATTCTATAAAAATAAAATTCTAGTACACAAAATGGGGAATATATGATCTTCATTTTAGAGCTGGAAGAGACCCTGGAGATCATTTTTACAGATTTGTATAGGGGCTCATTTTACAGATGAGAAAATTGAGGCCCAGAAAGGTTGAGATTTTCCTAATGTCTAAGGTTGTAGAGGTAGTAGTGGTGGTAGTAGTAGTAGTAGTCATGGTGGTGGTGGTAGTAGTAGTAGTAGTAGAAGAGGCAGGATTTGAACCAAGTCCTTTGACTCCAAAGACAGCATTCTTGCTTTTTGAAGGGCAATTGGGGTTAAATGACTTACCCAAAGTCACACGGCTAGTAAGTGTGTCAAGTGTCTGAGGCCAAATTTGAACTCAGGTCCTCCTGACTCCAGGGCCAGTGCTCTATTCACTGAGCCACCTAGCCTCCCCAAAAGACAGCATTCTTTCCAGTGACAATAAGATAACTGTCTTCAGATATTTGAAGGGCAGTCACAAGGAAGAAAGATTAGTCTGTTCTGTTTAGTACTACAGGGTAGACATAGGAGAACAGGTGAAAGCTGCAAAGGGGCAAATTTAGACTTAGTGTCAGGAAAAACTTCTTAACAGTTATAGCTGTTCAAAATCAGAATGGACTACTCTGAAAGTAGCAGGTTCCCCAATCTTGGAGGTCTTCCAGCAAAGGAAGGACAATCACTTCTCAGGCATGTGGTAGTGGCAGTTCCTTTTTGAATATGAGTGGATCAGATGGGAAGTGAAGTGCCTCCTAACTCCAAAATTCTGTAATTCTGTAAGATGACACTAAGGTTCTAAGTATGAGCACTATTTTATAGGTTTTCACATACACGGTTTTCTAACAAGGCAATTCTGCTTTTCTGGACCTAATTTAAGCCTAACACTTGTTCCAAAAATAAGACACTGGTTTTTGCTTATTTAGCTGTAAATGTCAGGTTATGAAAATTCCTATCTTGCTTTTACTAGAAATAAGGCTGTAGGGCTGCTCAACACTATATGCCTTCTTCAGTTGCTTCTTTATCACAACCTCAGGTTTGACATGCAGAAACAATAATATCCCTATGGCTATGCAGGTGTCAATACTACAACTACAATAATTGCCCATGATAGCTAGACAATTTTTAAAAAGGTACATTAATAGTCACATAAACAGGCATAATGTAATATCCTTCATAATGTAATATTCTTTAAATATAGCAATCCTGGCCCATGAACAGCAGGGCATATACTTTGACTTGCCTTTCCAATGGGAATGGCTTTGCACATATTCATTCACATCCGGAGTTCTCCTCTAAACTTAAGACATAAAGATGCAGGTAGGAAGAGATGTTTTCTTTTTAAAGTTTATCTCAGGGTTGGCAGTCAGGCAAAGACTATGGACTCCTCAGAATAATATTTTAAATAACTGGAAGAAATTATATATCTCAGTTGAAGATTAGTGAAAATAAAGATGTAATTTTTTTCATCCAAATTCAAAGACCCCAGTTTAAGAACCCATGAATAAATGCCTTGGATGAAGGCTTAGATGGCATTCATATAAAGTTTGTAGACACGATGCTGGTAAGAAGAGCTACCAAGTTGGATGACAAGACTGGGAAACCAAAAGATCTCGACAGGTTAGAACGGGTAAAATATAATAAGATGAAGTTTAATATGGATAAATGTTAAATCCAACACAAATAGAAAACAAATCAATGACACAACTATCAAGGGAGAGGGGAATGGCTAAATAATAGTTCATAAAAAAAAGGATCCTGGGGGCTTAGGGAACTAAAAACTTTTGGTAGCAACTAAATATAGCAACTAAAAAAGCTATTTTGTCCTTATCTGCATTAACATAAATGTCATGTCTAGAATGAGGGAGATTATATCCTGCTCCAATCTGCTTAGTTTAGGTCTGGACACCATATCTTAGAAAAGTCATTGTTAAACTGAAGAGTACTTAGAGAAGGATGACCAGGATGTTGATAAGACTTAAAATGAAGTTTTAAGAAGATTAGACAGAAGAAAGTATGGAGAAGAGTAGACTCAAGGTGGACAACATACGTAGCAATTTTTACCAGCTGAAGGGCTGCTATGTTAGAAAGGAACTGTGCTGGTTTTACTTGGCCCTAGAAGTCTGAAACAAGACTAATGGGTGGGAGCTACAAAGAGCTATTGTAAACAACTAAAAATGAGAGCTGTCCAAAAGTATAATGGGCAGCCTTAGGAGGTGATAAATTCTTTAGCATTTTAGGTCTTTAAGTGAAGGTTTGTAATGGGAATGTAAATTTGGAAGATCTTCCCTGCCCCTAGGCTAAAATACACCTGAAACCTGGGGTGGGAGGCTTGTTTTTCAGTAGATACTTTTTGATTGGCCAGTGGGTCAATAAGGTTGTTACATTCTCTGAGCCAGGAGAAGGCTATATAAGCCCTGATGTGTAGCTTTGTTCTGGGGTTCCCTTTGAGAAGTGTTCTGTGATTTGATCAGGTGAAACTCTGGAAAGCCGTTGTCCAGAGCCCCCCGGCTTTGAAACCCAGATGTTGAAACCCAGATGTTGTTTGGTATGGATGTAATGGTTGGACAGTTTGGAAATCTGTCTACTTGATCTGTTTCTGTCTTGATAATTTTGTCTGTATATTCTGAAGTTCGGGGTGCTGACCTCTTTCCCCTGAACTAGGTAAGTGATACATATTTGACTGATTAAAGTAAGCTTGTTAATCCATTTTGAGTTGCTTTCCTTTATCAAAGCAGATCCAAGAACCTGTATTGGCAGCAAACCCTGAGGACGCTTGGGGTGCTTGCTGCTACAAGGTTACACAATCACATTTGGGAATGATAATAGAGAAGATTCCAGCTCAAGAATATGTGCTTTGTAAGGTCCCCTCAGGTTCTGTTAATCTATAATTTTATTTGTTAGTATCTTATAAGAACTGTATCTAGGTTTTTATAGAATATTAAAAAAAAATTTTCCCAAAGACTTAACATATTTACCTGATATTCATCCATGACACTGAATGTATACTCATGCCTGGCTACAATGTGATGACAATTCTTACATACATCTGCAAGACAAATGGGAAACATGACACATTTCATTTGTCTTAGAATAGTAACATTTTTCTCTTTACATGACAATTGCTTTAAAAGAATCTTAGCTCTATTTATTTTATGGGACACATAAGGAAATTTGTTATATCTACAAACATATATGTACCATTGTACCATTTTACAATTAAAGAACTAAAATTGTGGCCTGAAAGTATATAGAATTCCCACTCAAAGTCATAAGGCAATCAATGAACACAGTTTTTTTTTTTAATGAATAAGGTTTACTAGAAACAATGCAAAGTATATTACAAAGATATATGAAACAATTATAACCACAATATTTTCTCTGTGAAAAATATAACTATTAGTGAGATAAAATGTACAACTGAATTTTTTTCAAAGACAAACAGAGTATGAAGGAAAATACTTTTCTTCAAAGCAGGGAAAATAGTGCCATTCATTGTTTTTCATTACAATATAATTTGACACAAAAAGCAGTCAAAGGATTGCACCAATTCCACATCCAGTTCCCTGAACATTGAACACAGATTTAAATGCAACTTTCAAACTCTCAGTACTTGCACAAATGTATAAAAGATATTTATTTTCAAAAATGAGATGGTATTAAACTATATTATAAGGTAAGAACACTGTTGAATTATAAAATGGATAATTATAATTACTGTAAATTAACATTTTATTGTATAAATAAAACCGAAAACTGGGAAAAAACTTTAATGGACAATCTCTTAGATAGGATGTGAATGGGTTAGAATATTGCTGTGGTGTAGGAAATGACGAGTTTGTTGATTTAGAAAAACAAGGAAAGACTTGGATCTATGAAGGAAGAAGCTATCCACCTTCAGATAAACAGATGTCAAATGGAAATAAGCATAGTATGATCTTACATATATGTGTATATATGTATATTTTTATAGATATCTATGTATATATGTATATGTGTGTATATATACATTTATACACACACATTTACTCTTAATTATAGCCTTCTTTAGGGAAGAGAGGAGGGGAAAAATAAAGTAAAAGGTACACAGCAGATAACAAAAGAAAACCTACAAGGAAACAAAGAAAAGCTGGGTAGCTTTGATAACAATGTGTAACATTTATCATATACAGGCTTTCTTGAAATGGAAATTGACTGTTTTATATTTAATCCTCTCATGTTCTGCTGTATATATGGCAATGTTTTTTTCCTTTTCTAAAAACATTTACCAAAGAACTAAAAATGATTAATCAGAATGAGGGTTTGGTAATTATGATTTACTTCAGACATTTAAGGTGAATTTAACAGTTAAAAAAAAAGTTTCGAGGGGCGGCCAGGTAGCACAGCAAGTAAGAGCACGGGCTCCAGTGTTGAGAAGACCTGGAGATCAAATCCCAGGCTCAGACACTTAGCACCCACCCAGAAACACCTGGCTGTGTAACCTTGAGCAAGTTACTTAACCCCAATTGCTTAGGGGTGGCCAGGTGGCTCAGCGAGTAAGAGCACCGGTTCCAGTGTCGGGATGACCTGGATCAAATCCGGGCTCAGATACTCAGCACCACACCCAGAAATAACTGGCCGTGTAACCTTGAGCAAGTTACTTAACCCCGATTGCTTAAAAAAAAAAAAAAGGTTTCGAAGGATACACAAAGGAAAAGGAGAGCTTTAAAAAAAATCACGCTATCTTACCAATTGCCTGGGTTGCTACCCATTCCTCTCCCAACCCCAAATCCTTTATTGAGACTAATTCAACACTTATTCCAATTATCTGGTTACTTTAAAAATCTAGGACAATTAAGAACCTGGAAATAAGCCTCCCCAAAAGGTCTGAATAGAAAAAAGAGTTGTCATAAAATTCATGCAATAAATTCATATACTTGACTCAGATGAAAGACCCTATGGCCCCCTCATTTTGTGACTATTTCTTTTCACCTTACACATAATTGTAATAAGCTAAGTTATTTGGTTTTCTTTAAAATTTGGCTTCCCCAAGTACAGAATATTAGAAAGAACAGACAGAAGACAAAGGTGAGATCTTACTAGAAGTAGGTCCACTGACAGTTCAGGAAAAGTGAGGAAGGTAACAGAAAAATTAAAAAGGACATATAATAAGAACTCAAATAGTACAGCAACCTGGGGCAATCAACCCTACAGTATAGCACCATAACCAGTTAATCTGCAACTGAGGCTAATATATATAAAATTATGCCCCACTATTTTAAGGGCAAGGTGTGCTTGGGACAGTAAATGAATATTTTGTTTTCTGTCCCTTAACTTTGACCCTGCAGGCAAATTTCTAATCTGCCTCATATTTGTGAAGGCTTCAATTATTTGGGAAATCCCTTCATGGAGAATCAATAAATCATCATTTATTAAAGTATCTACTATATCCCAGGCATTTTGCTACTTGCTGGACATATAAAAACAAAGAAAATGAAACAATCTTTACTCTCGATGAGCTTGCATTCTATTGAATAATAACAGCAGTTCACACTTAGATAGTTCTGTACAATTTTCAAACGACTTTCCTTATGATGAGGTTTAGAGTTGGGAGAGTTGGTTCAGGTGTGAAAGAATTCACTTAGATCTTCTCTTTTAGCCAATGGGAGCTATTTATTTTACGTGAAAAAGCATCACGGGCATCCTTAGTAAGAAAGCTAAGATTTGGAAGAGTTTTGTTTACACAGAGGTTTCAGAATGATGATGTTACAGGGGTTACAGGGGCTAAAGATTAAAGACAGGACAGGATGAGGAAGACAAAAGGAATTCTTTATGGTTTAAAGATTTAAGGACAGGGCAGGAGGATACAGTTTAAAAATTAAAGGACCTAGAAAACACAGGATAAGGGAGAAAAAAGCATTTTTGTTTTGGTATAGATTCAAGATACAGGGAAAGGATGTTAGGGCACCTTCAGGTTACAGAATAAACTAGGGGCTTCACAAAGTACTGGAAAAGCAACCCTTATTATTATTTTTAACATTTAGGGCACTGTTTGTCCTGAAGGTGAACAGTCCTATTTTATAGGTGAGGAAATGAGATTCATGGAGGTTAAATGACTTAAGTTCTGGTCATAGTCAGAACTCAAAAGAAGTTCTTCTGTCCTGTGTTCTCCTACTTCCTATTGCTTTTTCCTAACAATTTTACAAAAATGAGGCTTTTAGTGTACTTTCCTCTTAAAAGCTTAACAAAGCACTTCACAGCAACACAAAATCTTAAACCTAAAGTTCTACTTAAATAATAGATCAGCTTAATTAAACTAAAATCTACTAACAAATGGTCACTAATTAAGAAAACAAAGCCTGCTTACGATCATAGGTAACTATTTCTTCTCCATCTTCCTCTTTCATGGATTTGTTCGCAATCAGCATAAAATCCCGTTTGTTGCACATTGCACAGCCTATGTAGTTCAACAAAAAAGATCCATTCTCCAGGCAGGTGTTACCCTAAAATACCAAAAATTAAAACAAAAATAAATTCTTTTTAATCTGCAGTATTATAGCATTTAGATATCATAATATTTAAAGAATGAAATATTACCTTCAAATTACTAGTGAAAAAAATTTCAAAGAACATGGAGACAGGGCTTTTAGACAAAATCATGAGCCCAAATTAGTTTACTTGAAGACTGTATCAAACAACATTCCATAAAGGAACAAGATTCTCTATATCAAACTGGAAGTCAGAGAATTAGCTGTCCATTAGAATGGCAAAAACCATTTTTTTTTTTAGAACAATTAGGAACTATGCCCAAAGGGCTATAAAAACATGAATACCTTTTGACCTAGAAATATCACTAAGTCTATATCTCAAAAGAGATAAAAAACAACAAAAGGACTTCTATGTATAAAAATATTTATAGCAGCTGTTTATCAGTGGCAAAGAACTAGAAATTGAGAAAATGCCCATCAGCTGGGGAATAGCTAAACAAATTTGTGCTATATGAGTGTGATGGAGTACTACTGAGCTATAAGAAATGATGGGCATAATGCTCTCAGAAAAATCTGGGAAGATTTGGATGAGCTGAGGCAAAGTGAAATGTACTGTATACAAAGTAACAGCAATACTGTAAGATTATTAGCTATGAATGACTTAGCTATTCTCAGCAATACAATGATCTAAGACAACTCTGAAGGACTTATGATGAAAAATGTTATCCATCTCCAAAGAAAGAACTGATGGTGTCTGAATACAGATTGAAGCATACTTTTTTAACCTTATTTATTTTTCTAGAGGTTTTTTTTTGTCTGTTTTCTTTCACAACATGACTAACAGGGAAATATGTTTTGCATGACCACATATGTATAACCTACATCAAATTGCTTACCTTCTAAATGTGGGGGGGGAGGGCTGATAAGGGAGGAAAGGAGAGAATTTGTGAGTCAAAATTTTTTTCCTTTAATCAAATGCTGTATTAACTTCTAGTTTACATCATTCATTTCCACAAGATTTTGAGCTACAAATTTTTTCTCCTACCCACCCCAAAATAGCGGTCCCACTGGAAACCCCCTCCTCCAATCTGCTCTCTCCCACACTCGTTCTGACTTTCCAGTAGGGCATGGTGGATCTCTATGCCCCAGTGCCCATGTATCTTACTTCCCAGTTACATGTAAAATAGTATTAATAACAGAGTACATACATATATATACATATATATTTAAACATTTGATTTTAAAACTTTGATTCCAGATTCATTCCCTTCCTCCCTTGTCACCCACCCTTACTGGAAAGATAAGCAATTCAGTATAGGTAGTACATGTGTAGCTATGCAAAACATCTCCATAGTGGATATATTGTAAAAGACTGACTATATTTCCCTCCCTCCTATCCTACCTCCCACTTGTTCTATTCTCTACTTTGATCCTGTCCCTTTTCAAAAGTGGGTGCTTCCAACTTCCCTCCCCCCCAGCCTGCCCTCCCTTCCATCATCCCCCCTCTCATCCCCTTCCCCCCATTCTTCTGGAGGGTGAGATCCCCTATTTAGTGTGTATTTCCCTCCCTCCTCAAGCCAGATTCAATAGCCTTCCTATTCTTCCCCTCCATTGTAACCATTTTCCCTTGCCTCTTCTGTATGATAGTTTGCCCCGATCTGTCTCTCCCCATCTCCTCTCATTATATTCCTCTCTCACCTCTTAATTTCACCTTTTAAGTATCACTTTCCTATTAAATTGATCCTGTGCCTCTATGTATACCTGTACACATATATACACACTTCACATATGTATTCATACACCCATATACCCTCCTATACAGACATATATATGCATGTATACACACACACATATAAACATATACATTTCTATTCCCTTCAACTATTCTCATACTGAGAAAAGTTTCATAAGTTACAATTATTGTTTTTCCATGTAGGAATGTTAATAGTTCAACTTTGATAAGTTCCTTATGATTTCTTTTCCCTGTTTACTTTCTTATGCTTCTCTTGCTTCTTGTATCTGAATGTCAAATTTTCTATTCAACTCTGGTTTTTTCATCAAGAATGCTTGAAAGTCCTCTATTCCACTGAATGATCATATTTTCCCCTGAAACATTACACTCAGTTTTGCTGGGTAGGTGATTCTTGGTTTTAATCCCAGCTCCTTTGACCTCCAGAATATATTCCAAGTCCTTCAATCCCTCAGTGTAGAAGCTGCCAGATCCTGTGTTATCCTGATTGTGTTTCCACAATATTCAAATTGTTTTTTCTTGGCTGCTTGTAATATTTTCTCCTTCTTCTGGGAACTCCAGAACCTGGCTATAATATTCCTAGAAGTTTTCTTTTTGGGATCTTTTTCAGGAGTTGATCTGTGGATTCTTTTAACCTCTATTTTGCCCTCTGGTTCTAAAACATCAGGGAAATTTTCCTTGAGAATTTCTTGAAGGATGATTTCTAGGTTCTTTCTTTGATCATGGCTTTCAGGTAGCCCAATCATTAAAATTATCTCTCCTGGATCTATTTTCCAGGTCAGTGGTTTTCCCAATGAGATATTTCACATTGCTTTCTATTTCTTCATTTGTTTGGATCTGTTTAATAGTATCTTGATTTCTCACAGTCACTAGCTTCCATTTGCTCCAATCTAATTCTGAAGGAATGATTCTCTTTAGTGAGCTTTTGAGATTCTTTTTCCATCTGGTAAATTCAACTTTTTAAGGCACTCTTCTCTTCATTGGCTTTTTGAGCCTCTTTTGCCATTTGAGTTAGTCTATTTTTTAAGGTGTTATTTTCTTCAGTCAAGTTATTGACTCTTATTTCATAATTTTCTTGTATCATTCTCTTTTCATTTCCCAATTTTTCCTACACTTCTCTTATTTGGTTTTCAAAATCCTTCTTAAGGTCCTCTATGGCCTGTAACCAGCTCGTATTTTTCTTGGAAACTTTTGGTGCAGGAGTTCTGACTTCACTGTCTTCCTCCTGTTCCATGCTTTTATCCTTTTTGTCCCCAAAACAGGAGTGTAAAGTAACTGGGTTGCTCTGTTTGCTTTGCTTCCTTTGCCTGCTCATGTTGCCACTCAATTACTTGACTTTTGGTCTTTCTGTCACAGTTGGACTCTGCTACCAGACAGGGGAGCTTTGTCCCAAATGCTGGGGTTTTCTCAGCTACTGAAGGTATTAGTTGGGTGCCCTCTCTGAAGCCTCCACATGCTTTGGCAAGCTGGTTGCACACCCCAGGACCTTCACCTTAGACCACAATCCAGATCCAAGAAGGTTAAAACAAGAGCAATTACCTCTCAGACTGGTTGATTGGTCACCCTACAATCTGCATGCCAGGAGCTGAAGCAGCCACTTGGCTGCGGCTGCATGGCTGCTGTACCTCAGCGGCTTCTTGCCCCTTGGGCAAAGGCTGACCACACTGCCGAACTACTGGATCCTAAAATCCACACTGCACTGACCTCTCACTTTGTCCTTACCATCTGTCTTGATAATTCTGGAAACTGCCACAGCTGCTGGTGATCTGAAGTCCCTCCAGCCAGCAGCTGGCCAGGCCCGCCCTGAGGCTAAAACCTCCGCTCACGCTGGTCTGGGGTCGGCTCCCAGACATTGTGCTGGCCGCTTCCTGCCAGCCTGTCGGGCTGTTCTCAGGGAGAGGTTAGCTTCTCTGTGTCATTTTATTGGTTCTGTAGCTCCAAAATTTCTTCAGAGTCACCTTTTATATTAATTGGAAGAGGTGGAACATGAGTCAAAGTTTTAAAAAGGAATGTTAAAAAAATTGTTTTTACATGTAATTGGGGGAAAATAAAACATGATATAAATAAAAATTAATAACTCTAGAAAATATAAAATAATTAGAAATCTACCTGCCAAGACAAACCCAAGAATTATATGAAGACAACTACAAAACACTAATCACACAAATAAAGTCAGATCTAAACAACTGGAAAAATATTAATTGCTCATGGGTAAGCCAAGTTGATATAATAAAAATGACAATTCTACCTAAATCTATTTATTTAGTGCCATACCAATCAAGCTACCAAAAAATTATTTTATAGAACTAGAAAAAATAACAACAAAATCCACCTTGAAGAACAAAATGTCGAGGATATCAAAGGAATCAAAAAAAAAAAAAAACATGAAGGAAGGTGGTATAGCTGTACCAGGTCTCAAACTGTATTATTATCAAAATAATATGATACTGGCTAAGAAATAGAGTGGTAAATTAGTGGAATAGATTAGAGACATATTACATTATAGTAAAGAACCACAGTAATCCAGTATATGATAAACCAAGCTTTTGGAACAAAAACTCATTATTTGACAAAAACTACTGGGAAAACTGGAAAACAGCATGGTAGAAACTAGGTACAGATCAACATTTCATACCATATACCAAGATAAGGTCAAAATGGGTGTATGATTTACACAAAGGATGATACCATAAATAAATTAGGAGAGCATGGAAAAGATTTATTGATAAGGGAAGAATTTAGGACCAAAGAAAACATAGAGAACATTACAAAATGTAAGATAGATAATTTTGATTACATAAAATTAAAAACATTTTGTAAAAACAAAACCAACACAACCAAAATTATAAGAAATGCATAAAATTGGGGGGAAATGTTTGCAACAAATATCTCTGATAAAGGCCTCATTTCTCAAATGCAAGTTCCTTGAGAATAAGGAGACGTAGGCTGGGTTTTTTTGGTTTGGGTTTTTTTTTTTGTATTTCAATTGTCCAGTAAGTTTCTGATACCTATGAGATAATTAGTAAATGTTTGTTGAGTAACTTTAAAGAAGAGTAAACAGAGGTGAAGTGACTTGTCCAGGGGTGACATAGCTATGTCTAGGTCTGATACAGTATAAAAAGCCTGGTTTTCCTGACTCTCAAATCCAGGGTATTATTCACTTTGCCATGCCTTCTAATTGTACGCGTAAGGTATTCAATTAAACTTTAAAATAGTTCTTCTCTTAGTTCTTGATATAATCACAACTCAGTTAAATATAATCCATGGGTTAAAAGTTCCAGATTGGAGGTGAAAATGTATAGGGAGAAGAAAGCAAGAGGCCTATAATCCACGAGACAGAACACAAATACAAAATAGATGGAGTCTGTTTGCTCTCTATAACGCTATTTGTGGTAATACTTCATAAAAATATTTCTGGAATTTGGTTCAAGAGAAGTTTTCCCCAAAGGCTTTTTAATAATTAAAAGGTTATATTCTCCATCATTTTCTTGCTAACAACCTCAAGAAAATGTAATCATGCCAATAGCCCTGTGAATTATGTTTTATAAAATTTGTATTTTATATATATAAAGGGATCATATTCAATCATAGGCATATTGAGTTACTGCTCTGGAGCAAAGAACACATTTTCAGTTGAAACTTGACATTTGATTCAAATTTTAGAACATAATAAAAGAAAAGGAAAAAGAAGGTAGAAAATGCCCATCCATGGAAGAAGATCCATGAAAGAAGGAATGGGAATGGGATGATGATCAGTTTTCTCTCTAGGTCTGGAAAACAGCATGGTGCAGTGGGAAGAACACTCAACTCCTAACTAAGTTCTAATTCCAGCTTTGACGATAGCTGCATCGTATCAAGCAAGTTATAGCTTCTTCTGGGTTTGTTTCCACAACTGTAAAATTAGCATTGGCAAACTTGCTCACATCTGAGGTCCCTTCCACTTCTGAGACTATAAAAATGACCAAAAAACTACATATAGGTTGATACAAAAATAATAATTTTTTAAATTATTTTATATTTGTTGTTATTTATCATGCAAGAACTTTTGTTGCTGTTCAATCATGTCTAAACCTGTTATCCCTTTTGGGATTTTCTTGGCAAAAATACTAGAGTGCTTTGCCATTTCCTTTCTTCAGCTCATTCTACAGATGAGGAAACTGAGGCAGAGACTTGCCACAGTCCCATAGCTAGTGAGGTCTGAGGCCAGATTTGAACTCAGGAAGCCGAGTCTTCTTGACTCCAGGCTGGCACCCTAGCCACTGTGCCACCTAGCTTCCCCTCAAGAATAGTATCTCACATCTCTAGGAACCAAGATTCTACTCTCATGATTCCTCAGATCAGGGAGGTAACCCTGTATTCTGTAAGAATATGACAATGAAACCCAAGTTTTAGCAAGTCAAGCTGTAGTTTAATTTGAAGAGGCTCATCACAGGAGTGATCACTAGGTGATTTTTTTTTTTTTTTGCTGACAGGAACTCATGAGGAAAATCTTTTAAGGAATAGAAAGATTGTGCTTCACATAAGTGGAACCAATAAAATCATAGTTCTTTTGAAGTATATTTGTATAGTGATTCACAGTTTACATTTGCATGTATAGCCTTCTGAACCTCACAATAACCCTGGCAAGGAAGTAAGAATTATTATCCTGATTTCATGGATGAGAAAGTTAAATAACATGGTTGCATGGTTACTGAGTGAGCAAGTCTCTCCTCCAACCAAGGTCTTTTTATTCCTAATTCAATGCTATTTCCTAACAGTGCCACCATATAGGTGCCTGTGATCTTATCACAAAATGTGATCTCTTTATAAAATGCAAACTTCAGGAATTGGCATGATGGGAGAAGAGTCATACAATATAACTTTTGTGTTATGAAAAAATGAGTGCTTGGAATAGTTGAATTTATAAATGTACCATACAGATTCTAGACTTGGCTTTTGAGCCCCATATCACCGAAAGCAAGTGAAGATAAGCTACAAAGGACCTTTGTCAATGAGTCCTCTATATGATGAATAGTTGCAATCATCAGACTTCGGAGAATGTGGATTTACATATGCAATATTACAGAGCTTCTTTATACTGGGAGGAAAAGAATACATCAATTCTATAATAGGCAGCCTACAACAATAGTTTCAAAATGTTACCAGAAATAAGTGGATAAGGTTTGAAAATAAATTTTAACATGTTAAGAAGTATCATTGGGAAATATAGTTAAGTTGTGACTAGGCATTTGAAAAAATACGTATATGCATCTGCTGTGAGAAATGTCTGTCCCTCACTCCTGACCCAGAAAAAATGTGGTGATTAAGAACTGATACAACTTACAATATATTACAGTAAAGTTAATTTCAGGAATTTGTGGTAATTCCGAGAGGGAACTGTACTGAATTTATTTGGTTGAGCAAGTTTTTCTGTACAGACAGTGCAAAGTGCAACGCTATAAAAAGATTTTTTTTTTTTAAAGCAACTGGGGTTAAGTAACTTGCTCAAGGTTACACAGCCAGGTATTTCTGGGTGGGTGCTAAGTGTCTGAGCCCAGATTCAATCCCAGGTCATCCTGACTCTGGGGCTGGTGCTCTTACTCGCTGTGCTACCTGGCTGCCCCAAAACAGATTTTTTAAAAGCACCAAATATAAGACCCTATTGTTCTTGTTTATTGACTGCCAAAAAATATTTGAATGTCACTTTAAAAACTGTCTCCCATCTATATATCATAATCTCTCAGAATTTCTTAGAAGATATACAAAAGAAATAGCTGTTAAATGATCCTTTGATAATAAATTTTAAGCAAAACATTTGAGTACTTAAGTACTTCTATTAGACTACAGTTTGAATAATAGCCTAATATAACTTACTGCATGTGGAGAATATAAAAGTAATAAAACTATAATATTTTTTATGTGTAAAGTCACTTTTCATTAACTAAGACTGACTTCTCTAGTTAAAATTAATGAGATTTTAGTGAATGTTCTTGTACTGCTGAACAGTTTAGACCAAAGAATGGACATGAATGGCATACTGGATAAAATCCTGGATTATTCTGGAAAAGATTTTATATTCCTAAATTATGTGTTAATACAAGTTTTAGAGAACAGAAAAATTAGGTTCAGTTTTGTTTCAAACTAGTTTAGTGGGTAATTTCCAGGGGAAGAAAAGTTTCTGAATTCAGTAAAAAAAAAAAATGGTTTGGTAAACTAATAACGTCCATTCTCATGTTTGGTTCATGATTCTGTTCAAGAACTCATTGTAAATACATCACCATCTGCACTGAATTCAGGCCAATTTGTTGCTTGTCTATGAAATGCACGCACCATAAACCTCCAGACATTTTACATATTCAAAAGAGAAACATTTAAATATTATATGTATGGGCAGTCTGAACTAGCAACTACCTATGCATACTAGATTTGAAACTCCCCATTAGGCTAACCCATTATCCCCTTCCTAGCTAACTTTTTAAATCTTTCCCTCCCTACTGATTTCTTCCCCTTGTAATAACACTTTCTCTTGATACAACACCTTATTCCCATCATCAAGCCACTATCTTTCCTTCTTCTCTTCCTTCAATACCCACCATCTATCACATATGAGCAATTTGTATCTGCTGCCTCTATTTCCTCAACATTCTTTATTTTTTAATTTAATTTTTGCTTTTTGGAGGGAGGAAAGGTCACATGGGAAGTTAAGTGTCTGAGGCCTCATTTGAACTCAGGTTCTCCTGACTCCCGGCCTGGTACTCTATTCACTGTTCGACCTAGCCACCCCTCCTCAACATTCTTTAACCCCTTCATTACTCATTTGAAACTATGCCACTGAAAGTCTTATATGACCTACTTGTCAAATTCAATGGCTTTTTCTTAGCTATCAAGATCTAGTACTTTGAAATTCCTTATCGGCCTCCATTCTTTCTCTCTAACCTTACACCCTTCTCTTGATCTTGGGTACTGTGACATCATAATCTCCCAATCTATTTACATACCTCCTGTGCCCAGCCTCAACTCCATGGCTTGCTTTGTTTTACTAGCAAGTACTCTAAAATACCTTACCCTCCTCACTTTGTCATTCCCTACCTTTACCTTTGAATATTTTTGGGCAATCTCAGATGGTGGCATCTAATTATCTTTCCTGCTCCATGGCTGCTGAGTGGAATTGGAAAGTAAGGAAATCAGATAGATTTCACCTGCTATTATTGTTTGTCCTTCATTTTCGAAGAGGACCAGTGACATCACTGGGTGATGTCTTGACTTGTGGGTAAATGGATTAAAGTGAGGAAGACTTGTACAAAGTCATCAGTCTTGTTCTTTTTTTCCAGAGTCATCAAAGTCCAGTGGTAGAACAAAAGTCAGGACAACTGGTGATGACCCTAAATGTAGCAGATGACAGTGTCTTTGATGTCTCCACAGCACCTCCTCCAGCTGCCTTCCTGGCCTTTGGAACAAATTGTTCTCATCTGCCCATTCTGCTGGGGGAAGTTGCTTGGGGTAAACACCTGCTAACTCACTGATGGGTTTGTGGCTGTTTGTTACCCTCCACCTAATTTAGCCTGTCTGCTGAGATGGTTTACCAGGTTGTGGGTGCTACAGTTTCTTGGAGCTACAGGTGAAAGTTAAGTGCCAGGTTGACACTAAAGATGCACAGTCCTGAGAAAGGCTCAGAAAGCCCTTACACCAGAGGTGCTAGTCCTCCCTGAACATCTCACAACCCAGGTTGGCTAATGAAAATTGCAAAGAAGCACATTTTGATTAAGCATAAGGAAAAAATTTTTTTAATTAAAAAAAATTTTAGAGGGGGGAAGGTGAGGCAATTGGGGTTAAGTGACTTGCCCAAGGTCGCACAGCTAGTAATTGTTAAGTGTCTGAGGCTGGATTTGAACTCAGGTCATCCTGACTCCAGGGCCGGTGCTCTATTCACTGTGCCACCTGGCCACTCCAAGCATAAGGAAAATTTTGAAACAATTAGAACTATACAAAAAAAAAAACCTATACAAAATGAGCTGCCTAAGGCGGAAGTGGGTTCTCCTTCAGTGGAGTTTTTTTTTTTTTTTAAAGCAATTGGGGTTAAGTGACTTGCTCAAGGTTACACAGCCAGTTATTATTTCTGGGTGTGGTGCTGAGTATCTGAGCCCGGGATTCGATCTCCAGGTGTTCTCAACACTGGAGCCGGTGCTCTTACTAGCTGTGCTACCTGGCTGCCCCTCAGTGGATTTTTTCAAAGCAATTTATAAAATGCCTAGTACAATCAAAGTACTGAGCTACACACTGGTGATACAGAGTAGCTGGGAGAAGAGGGAATCAGCAAAAACTCTGGAAGGCACACAAGCTGAATCTTGAAAGCAATCACTGATCCCAAGGTTGAGAAAGTAGGGCATTTCAAATATGAGGTGGGGCAGCCTGTAAAAAGCTTACAGAAGTGGAAAATGGAGTTAGCATGTATAAGGAACAGCACACAGACCAGTCTGGCTGGGACACAAGAGTGCATGAGCTAGTGTAATAGGAAATATCTAGAAATGTGAGTTCTTCACCCATCTCCTTGATTTCTGCTTGCGTTATGTCATAAAATCATTTATTTAAAGCTAGAAGCTTTAATGTTACAGATCAAGAAACCGAAGCCCATAGAGGATAAATATTTGACTGAGGCGGTGACAGAGTCAAGATATGAACCTATTCCCTATGGCTCCAGAACCAGTGCTCTTTCCACTGTGCCCTGCCGCCTCAGGTGCTCCTTGCCCAAGAATACTCTTTTCTCCTCCAAAGATCTAAAAGACTACAAGAGGAGGGGTCCACATTGATCTCCCTTTCTGAACTCCTATAGCATGAATTGACTATCACCCTTTTTTGGGACATAATCATATACTGTCTTATGCTAATACTAAACTGTTTCAAGGGCATAATATGTCTGTTCCTTAGGAGGTTCAAAGGATATAGCTGAAAAAACTGAAGCCCAGAGAAGTTTCTACTTAAGCTGTATAAAGATACCATTTATAGTTTACAAAGGACTTTCCTATACATTATGCCATCTGATTCTCATAACAAAACAGCTGGTAAGCAAAGTAGGTATTATCCTATTTTACATATTAGGAGATTGAGAAGCAGTTTTGGCTAAATTCACATTTACTAGTAGCAGAGATGAGATCAGAACCCAGGTCTTTTGAATACTTATTTGATGTTCTTTGCTCTAAGATCACATAAGATCTTAAATATCTTTGGGTATCCCTCTACATTTAAGAATGTGCTGTACTAGCCCAAACATAATATTTCTCAAAATAGGGAACGCTCTTAGTGCAATCTCTTTAAATAGAAAAAATATGGGCATAAAAAACACACAAAATTGCCACATAAGGCATTTACAGTGAAAGGATTAAAATTTTTTTTTCATTTTCAATACAATGCTTTAAAATTTTATTTCTCACCACTCCTCATATTTTCTGATTTCAGAGCCGGTGTTCTATTCACCGTGCCACCCAGCCGCCCTCATTCCTCATCTTTAATAACTCATACTTTTACACTACTTTAAGTCTTACAAAGCACTTTCCTCACAGTAACTCCGTGAGGCAGAAAATGTGATCGTCACTATGGTTATTTTCTATCATAAGAAGAAAGGATTAAGCATTTATATAGTGCCTACTATGTGCCAAGCACATAGGTCTCAACCTGGAATCTAGAGGTCTTGTGATTAAACATATCCACCTCCTGATAGGTAATGGACTCAGAATGCAGACTGAGACATGTTTTTTGGACACGGCCAATGATTTAGTCTGTTCGTCTACATGTGTTTGTAAGGAGGATTTTGTCTTTCTTTCTCAAAAGGGGTGGGGAGAGGAGGTGGATTTTCGTTGATTGAAAAAAGAAATTGAGTGGAAAACTGTTGAAAAGTCTAGTTCCACTCTTGAATAAAATATGATTTAGAAAAAAAAAACCTGAATGAGTTGTTAGAAGAGGCTGGGGAGCCTGTACATTACAGTACTTGCTAAATGGAAAGGGAGATTTCCAAGGACAAGGTAAAAGCACAGGAGCTTTACAGAGGCCGGAGGACGCGCTCTGCCCGGGCCGGGCGCCCCTCTCTCGGCTCCAGGGGCGGGACCGCGCCTGCCGCGCACCGCGGGGCAAAGGGCAGGGGCCCAAAGACAGTGACGGCAGCCCGCCCCCGGGCCGAGCAGCCTTCCTTCCAGGGGCCGCTCGGCACACCTCGGGCAGCCCTTCCTTCCCCATCTACAGGGTCGGAGCTATCGGGGCTCCGGGCCAGGGGGAACACGGGAGCCCCCACGTCCTGCAGCTCACCCGATTTGGGTATTCCTTCTCCACACAGTCCCCACACATCACGGTACCAGCAGCACCCCTCAGTCACGGCAGCGAGCTACTTCCGGGATAACGTAACCTCGCGAGGGCTGAGCGAGGGCTGACGTAGGCGCGGCCCCAAGTGACAGTCCCTTGGGGATCCGGAAAGTGGGAGAAAAACGGAAATCTCGCCCCCTAGCGAAGGTTTCCAGGGTAGAGCCTGAGAATAGGCTTAGGGGCTCTAGGAAATGAGGAGGAAGGGGGGATGTAGACGAGGGGCTTCCTGAACAATTGGACGAATGAAACGATGGAAGGATGGAAGGATGGACGGATGAATGGATGGATGGATGGATGGATGGATGGATGGATGGATGGATGGATG
>NW_027185735.1:14851854-14877450 GCF_028583685.1 Petaurus breviceps papuanus | reverse complement strand
ATGGATGGATGGATGGATGGATGGATGGATGGATGGATGGATGGATGGATGACATATAGGTGGATAAATGAATAGGAAAAAATGGATGGTTAAATGGATAGATGGATAATGGATAAATAGATGGACAGATCATAGATGGATAAATGATAGACATATAGAAAGGAGACAAATAGATGGTTGATAGATGGCAGATAGTTGGACAGATAGATTAGATAAATAGAACAGGCATCTATTAAGCATTTACTATGTGTCAGGCACTGTGCTAAACACCAAAGATAGGAATATAAGCAAACTAGATAGTCCCTTCTCTCAGAGAGCTTCCACACTCAGGGAGCTTATGTTCTTTTAAAAAAAAAATATTTACTTTTAGTTTACATCATTCAGTTCCACAATCCCTTGAGTTTCAAATTTTTCCCCCCTCCCTTTCTCTCCCCCTCCCCCCCATGGCGGCATGCAGTCAAACACTGAACATTAGTCAGGTTGTAAAGGATTATAACCAATGGAATGAACATTGGGAAAGAGGAAAGAAAACAAAACAAAAAAGAAACAGAGCAAGTAGTTTTCTTCAGTCTGCATTCACATCTCTTTCTCTGGATGTGGACATCTCTTTCCATCATGAGTCTTTTGGAGTTGTCTTATAACCTTACATTGCTGAGAGGAGCCCAGTCTATCAAGGTTAGTCATCACACATATGTTGGGTCTGTAATTGTGTACAAAGTTCTCCTGGTTCTGCTCTTCTCACTCAATATCAGTTTATATAAGTCTCTCTAGGTTATTATGAAGTCAGTCTGCTCCTCATTTCTTATAGCAAAACAGTATTCCATTAAATTCATATACCACAACTTGTTCAGCCATTCCCCAATTGATGGGTATCCCCTTGATTTCCGATTCTTTGCCACCACAAAAAAGAGCTGCTATAAATAATTTTGTACATGCAGGTCTTCCTCCCACTTCTATGATCTCTTCGTAATACAACCCTAGAAGTGGTATTGCTGAGTATGCACTTATTTATATCCCTTTGGGCATAGTTCCAGATTGCTCTCCAGAATGGTTGGATCAGTTCACAACTCCACCAACAATGTATTAGTGTTTCACTTTTTTTCCCACATCCTCTCCAGCATTTATCATTTTCCTGTTATCTTAGCCAATCTGGCCAGTGAGATGTAGTGCCTCAGAGTTGTTTTGATTTGCATTTCTCTAATCAATAGTGATTCAGAGCATTTTTTCATATGCTTATAGATATCTTTAATTTCTACCTCTGAAAACTGCCTGTTCATAGCCTTTGACTATGTATCAATTGGGGAATGACTTGTATTCTCATAGATTTGACTCAATTCTTTGTATTTTTAGAAATGAGGCCTTTATCAAAGACATTAGTTGTAAAAATCTTTCCCAATTTCCCACTTCCCTCTTAATTTTGGTTACATTGGCTTTATTTGTACAGAAATTTTTCAATTTAATGTAATAAAAATTATCCATTTTGCATTTTATAATGCTCTCTAGCTCTTGTTTTGTCATAAAATCTCCCCTCCTCCATAAATCTAACAGGTAAACGATTCCTTGCTCTCCCATATTGCTTACAGTATTAGCCTTTATACCTAGATCGTACACCCATTTAACTTGATTTTGGCATACCATGTTAGATATTGGTCTGTGCCCAGTTTCTGCCATATTATATTCCAGTTTTCCTAGCAGTTTTTGTCAGATAGTGAGTTCTAAGGAGCTTATATTCTCATGGGGGAACACCACACATAAAGGGGGCAAGGCTGCTAATGAGATGGTAAAGGTCAAAGTTCAGGGAGTGAGTAGAGCTGGGAATAAAAGAGATAAAGCCTGAGCCTGTCTTGAAATGGTGTTTCCATGATGGGACTTCCTAATCAAGAGAGCAGGATCTAGGGTAAAGGTATCTTTATACAGTACAGAAAATGACTTACCGTACTCCAGCTCAGCTTCTTGACCAAGCTTGACACATCACCTTACTATACAAGGGAAGGGCAAATAATTCCTTCTCTGTGTCTTACTTCCTGCTATATATAAAAGGGAGTGATGATTAAAATCCTACAAGCTTCATCATAATATCATTGATATAGAACTGGAAAGGATCTCAGAGGCCATGTAATCTAATCCCCTTGTTTAACACGTGAGGAAACTGAGGTCTAGGAAGGTTGAGTTGCCCAGGTCACAGAAGTAATTAACTTCCAGCAGGATTTGAATCCCTTGCACCTAAGAAGCATCTCAGAGGACAGTAATAAGATTAATGATAGGTCAGATTTTTGTTGGCAAATAAAAAGTACTTTGTATATTTAAAATACTTGTATGTCTCTTAAAGAGTCCCCTGGGAACCACTGGCTTCCTTCAACACTCAGCTTGGGTGACACCTCTTCCCAACAAGATCCTGATTATGGTAGGGTTATTGGTGCTCTTTCCCTACCAAATTACGTTCTGTATATTCTATATTTACTCATCTGTAAACATGGTGTATCACCAACAGTATACAAGCTTCTGGAGGGCAGAAACTTCAGTGTTTTTTTTTTTGTTTTGATGAAGACAAAGTAACTTGCACACAGTTGTTTTTAAAAAACTCCTTAAGATGTGGCATTAATAGTGAAAAGTAGGAAGTTGGTCCCTGACCAACTGATTTGTCCTAGCCCAAGATGTAATCACAAATAACGAGGTGGTAAACTTAGTGTAAAGACAGGTGTAATTTCAGAAAATAAAGGGGTTGGTAGCCTATTGACTATGATGTTTTGTATGTAGTGACTTACCCAGTGAGAAACATTGCATCTGCCAGGAAACAGGGACATACACACTTTCTGGACATACATGGATGCAGGGAAGGAGTAGAGTTTAGCAACTTTAGACAGGAGACACTTAACAGAAAAGAGGGCTGAATATGGACCCATTAAAGAGCTAGCTCTGGCAATCAAGAGTTAGGCTGTGGCCAGGAGTGGACCCTGGGAATACAGATGGGTGACCTGCCCAGGAGAGATATTGAGTGGGTCCTGTGAGGAGAGGTCCTACATCAGGGTCCTACAGTACTAGGAACATGAATTGCCTTGGTCATATATGGTCCCTGTATATGAGCCTCATTACTGTTGTATTCTATTTGTGCCCACTCTTCCAATGGATGTTGTGTGTATTTGTGGGAGAATGAACCCCAGATTTATGAGGAGAATGTTTTGTAGCTACTGTTCTACTGTGTCATCTCAGAAAATGTCTTTCCTCTGAACTTATTGTGCCTACTAGCTGATCGTTAGTGGGAAGCCAGTTTGGAAGGAGAAGTATAGGCCCACAGGGCACCCAAGACCTGACAATAGTACCTAGCCTCTGGGGATCCATCTCAAGAGTGCAAAGCCAAGAAAGAGAAGGAACTTAGAAAAAGTACTACTTTAGATGATAGATTAAAGTTTTATCCACTTCTTTTCTAAGATGAGGAAATACATTCAGCTGGGGAAGCAATTTGGTCAAGTTTACACAAATAACTTGCTCTTCCACTTCCTTATTCTGTAACCTTTTTACTGTACCAGCTTAATAAATAACCTTCCTCTAACTGTATTTTAAACTGAAGGAGCACGTTCTACTGATTTTATTGTGGATTCCATGCATCGAAAGAACCTCAGTACCACAGTAGCAGACGCTGTAAATAATTATGATGTAGAATTTATATCCTTTGGTATCTCTCAAAGGCAGTATGGTAGGTTAGAAAGAATATTGGATTTGGAACTAAAAGACCTGGGTTTGAGTCTTAGTTCTACTGTTTAACATCTCTGAGCCTTAATTTTTTTTGTCTTTAAATTTCTAAGGGTTTTTCTAAATCTAACTTCTATGATTTGCCTTTCCTCCTGTCTTTATTTCTGACAACCTATCTTCATTACCCCTGTGATTAAAACAGATATTTAAGGAGGGTGCAGGTGCCTCCTCTAGAGCAATTTTACAGTTATAATGTGAATAAAGGGGGATTGAAGAACGAATGAGACTCAACTGGAAATTAAAAGCCATAACAACTCGGCTATTTAATTGGGCTTGCTAAAAATAGAGTACTGTGTGCCAACAGGAGCATTAAAACTGTTACATTTTGTATTCAGCCTTTCATGTAGAGCTGCAGCTGTTATAAAATCACATGTACAATGCTGTACATGCCAGTGATGCCATAGCTCACATTACTCTTTTTCTTAGAAGTATGGGTTTATCATAGCAAATGTTTATATGGCACATTTAACTTTTTAAAGTACTTTCACTTCTGACATTTCATTTATTCCTCCAAGAAACTTTGAAAGATAGGTGAAGCCAGTATTATTATGTCTATTTTTTTTTTATGTAAACAAAACTCAGGCACATGTAAGCCCCAGCTAAGTTTAAGGGAGCACAGTTCATGAGTGGTAGGGCCAAGACTAGAACCCGATCTTTTCCCTTTCAGCAATTTCTGTTAGAATTTATGCTTTTCTGCTTAATGGAACATCTGCCTATATTCCTTTGGACCATGCCTTCAAATACTGCTACTCTTTCTCATCCTCTTATTTCTATTTCTTTATAATAATTGTCTCAATTAAAAGTAATGTGAAACACAGACAACAATAGCAACACTAGGGGGAAGTATATATAGTCTTCAGGCTCTACCTAAGGCAGGAAAAGGAGGATGTCAAAGAAAATGGTGCAGCCATTACATAGCACACAAAAAGAATGCTCTTGGGAGCGAAATGATTTTAGGTTCTAAGGGCTCAAAGCTGATCTAGTTAACAGAAGTCATCTTCCCAGAGAGAGTAGAAGGAGAACTCAGATAAGCATAGGAATAAGAAAGATCTTGAGATGGCCAT
The DNA here is from genome assembly GCF_028583685.1 of Petaurus breviceps papuanus. Taxonomy (NCBI): domain Eukaryota; kingdom Metazoa; phylum Chordata; class Mammalia; order Diprotodontia; family Petauridae; genus Petaurus; species Petaurus breviceps. Next base: position 14,872,636 of record NW_027185735.1, on the reverse strand, counting down.
CTTATTCATGGTCATCAGCTTTCCACAAAGTTGCCCAAACCATTGTTATTTAGTCCTGTCTGACTCTTCATGACCTCATAGACCATGTTGTCCTTGGGGTTTGCTTGACAAAGTTGTTGGAGTTGTTTGCCATTTCCTTCTCCAGGGGACTAGATGAGTATATAGGGTGTTCAGGAAGACTAGCACCTCTGGTTTTGCCAGGACCTCCTCAGGGTTGCTTGTCCACCTGATTCTAGTCCACCCAACTCTCACCTTTGGCTCCAAGACTTGAAAGCACCCTGGTAAACCATCCCACACCCTGGTAAACCATCTCTGCAGATGGGTTTAAATGAGGTTGAAGGTAACTGAAGGGCCACAAACCTGTCAGTGAATTGGGGGGGGGGGGGTGTCTTCTCTGAACATGTAAAGACTTCCCCCAATGAAATGGGCAAATGAGGACATTTGTTCCAAAGTCCATGAAGGCGGCTGAAGCAGGTGCTGTGGAGTACTTAGAGCTTGGCCAGATATTGAACATGCCCAGGTCATCCTCTGCATCCTGGGTCATCCTGACTTTTGGCTTGCCACTGGATTTCAATGACTCAGGAAGAGAGACTGAGGCAGACAACTTTGTTTAACTCTGTCTCACTAAAATTCAATTCACAAATAAGTTAAGATATCACCCCATGACATTGTTGGTCCTCTTCAAAAATGAAGGACAAACAACAACAAGGCAAACAAAAGTTAAGAGACTTGTCACATAGCTAATAAGGGTCTAAGGCTAGCTTTGAATTCAGGTCTTCCTGACTCTAGGCCTAGCATGCTGTCCTATCCACTGAGCCATCTAGCTGCCCCCAAAACTATTAGCCAATTACAACTTTCTCCTGAGCTTTTTTTATTCAAGTATTTAAAATTCATAAGTGAAAGAGGGTAAGGAGAGGGAAGGAAACATGTTAAATTTTTTAAAAGTTTAAAAAATGGTATAAAATAAATAATAAAAGATTTCTTTACCATTTCTCTTCTCCTATAGGTGTTCATATGTTAAAACTAAGTTTCTAGTGGTTAGTGACCATGTTTTATATTAGGATTGTCCTCAAATAGTGTTTTATCCAGGGCAGGACTATGCCCATATGGATAATTACTAGATAGTACTTGATGATGATGCTACAAATGACATAGAGTTGTGTGATGGGATTTATTTGTGAATTGGGGGACGTGTTTCCTTTAATCAGTTTGATCAGTTCCCCCTCCCTCCCATTAACCTGATAAGATTATGGAGCATGGTCTTTTATTGTAAGTTCATAGATCATAGTTTTAAAGCTGACCATCTAGATATCATCTAGTCCACATCAATCAACAAGCATTTGTTAAGTGCCTACTGTATGCCAAGTACTATATTAACTCTTGGCACACAAACACAAAAATGAAACAGTCTATCACCCTAAATCATTTACAAGGCGGCGGAGGGGGTGGGGGGGAGGTAGGAGGAAGGAAGAAAATAGCAACATAACCACTAGGTGTCACTGTTTCATTATATACATATGTGACATCATTAACTCACTCTGGAACTTCGATGGGGGGGGGATGTGAGGGAGTGAGGGACAGTCTGTGTTCTTACTTAGAATCTAAATTTTCACATATCATACCTACAGAGCCAGCTTGGAGCTGAGACTTTCTCTTCTAGCCTCTCTTAGTTCCCCCTCACCCCAGGCAGAGTTTTCCTCCAATGGCTCATATTCCAGGGAAAATCTATGCAAGTCCCTAGTTTCAATTTGAGGGTTCTTCTTGGGAGAATTTTAGTCTCATGAGTAGAATTAAACTAATTTTCTGTCTACAACTTTACTGTGAGGTCTTTTAGTCTCCCATGTTAGGCCTGCCTGATCTTACTGTAGATAATCTGTGAAATACAAAAGCCCCCTAGAGCTGTTCCCAGACCCCCCTCCCTATTTTGATCTCAAGTAATGACAGGCCCTAATACGATGGGTACAAACTCAATTAGAAAAAAGAGAATCAGGATGGAGAGGGATAGAAAAATGGGACAAAGTTGGGTTTGTTTGTTTTTCAGCCCTGCCTAAATATATGGAGAAGTGAGGTTGGAGTGGGGGGGAGGGAAGGGAAGATTCCCTTCAACTGCTTGTCTTCACAGTTGAAAGACGAAAAAGTGGAGAGTGGGTAAATTTGCCATCCCCACATTTCCATGAGGTAGGCACAATTAGGCAACAGCAAGTTATATATAGGCAAATCACAACTTAAATGAATCAGCAAGCTAGACAAGGTTCCAGCTTCTTATGATTATAGTCAATTTAACGGTCCATCATGGCAGTAGCACATTTCAATTGCCATCGACTCCCACCGCTGGTATTTGTTCTCCCTCTTTTGCTTCTCTTTGCACAGCTCCCGCCTCTCTCAGTCCTTCTGTGGCGCCTTCTAGCTGGGAAAACTACATTTCCCAGCAACCTCTACTACCAATATAGAGGCATAAACTAAAAGTAATTTGAGACTCTTTTCCCAGCTGGTACCTGGGAGGAGCTATCTTTCCAAACATTGTGCACCTTCATGGGTGGCCTGGGTTCCACCAATCAGCCACATACCCAGATTGTATCAACAGCAAAAATTAGGCTCTTTAATTCTAGGGAGGTGAATGGTCCTGAGTTCCCCTTTAAGATCCTGCTTTTAGGAACTTATAGCATTATAAGGAAATATAGAATAAGTGATTCACAAATCATGCCCCAAATAGAGTCCAGTCTCTGTACTGGAAAGAACATTTCCTTATCAATTTCTTGAATACCTAGTATTATCCCATTGTGCACTCACATTGTAAACCAATTACAGAAGAAAATACATACATCTGGGTTAACCTTACTCTTATAGAGCAAAAGAGGAAAAATCAGTATAAAGAAAACAGCTTACAACACAAAACCAAATTGTAACCTAATGCTTTTTAATGAACAAACAATTGGAGGTCAAGAATTGTATAGAGACGTCCAGTTCCTTCATATTGCCTACAATGAATCTACCCAGATCAGGACTGGGTATCACAACCATATATGTGATCTTCGATGGTATAAAACAACCTTTATAATTCTCCAACAGTTCTCAGTGTCTTCCCTCATTCTTCATGTTGCTTTAGAAGGGAAATCTTAACTTCTGCTGTTGACACTGCTACTGTTGAAATTGACCTCAACCTGCTTCAAGTTCCATGTGACCATTGCCCCAGCTGAGTGCCACAACTACCCCCAAACCACCTGTTCCATTTTTCCTATGGCCAGATTATCTCTTCTCTCTCAGTCGACATTGCTCTGAGTAAATCATTTCATCAAGAACCCAAACTACATTTTCCCAGGGGGCTGTGTATTTAAGCCTTGGAAACTGGCTTAGCCAACAGAAGTCTACCAGGTGTTGTATGGACATAAATAACAATAAGTAACTTATTTGGGGCCTAGAGTGTTGGGACACTGTACCCTCTCCCTCTCTGCCAAGGGGCCCCTCCACATCTAAATATATACATGCAAAACAGGTTCAAACTTAACTTGGGGGACACTAACCTCCAAAGAGAGAGTTCAAAGTTTTATCATCTCTTTTTTTAATGCTCCTACCTTGGAACTCTGGGGGAAATTACTTAAAGCTTAGGTTTTTGTTTTCTACCCCAAAAAAGGAGAGTTGAAAGGTATTTAACATACACTGTAGAAAGGCAGAGAAGAGCTATTTATTTTTCTCTACACAAAAGAAATGTTTAATATACATAAGATCCATAAGCTTAAATTTCCAAAAATAAAAGATAACTTAAATGAACAGCAGTAACTTATAAAGACTGTTTACCCTTCCCAGAGATTGCAACATAAGACGTTAAGACATGAGCAGGATTACTAATAAATTATCTTACATTTTATCCAAGCTCATTTCATCTTAATCCATAGAATTCCTTTTAGTTAGGTAGATGTCTTCTAGCTTGCTAGACCAAGTCATTTTCTCTACAAAGAATTGAAGATGCAAATGCAGAGATGCCTTCTGTACTCATTGAGGAACCAGGATCTGTTAATTTCTCATTCATAAGCTAGGAGACATCCATCAGTCACCTATGCTCAGGGAAAGAATACAAAACAGAAGTGCAGCTAGGGCTTTGATATCTAGTTTCAGGCCTGTCTAGGCAGAACAGATGCTCAAAGTTGCCATGGATGTGGGAAAAGCATGAAGCTCTTGCTCTTCTCTAGAGAGAAGCTCAAATGGTATTAACACAGTCTGCAGAGTGGAAGAGAAGAAAATGGCAGAAGATCTTTAGGGTAAATTAACTCTTTCTTCTCAGTGGCCAAAAAAGGGATCACATCTTTATCTCAAAGCCAAAGTCCTCCAGTGCCAAGCCCCACGTGTCCCCAAAAATTGTCAGAAGAACTCTGATGCACATTCCACGGGAAGGCTCACCCTCGTTCTGCCCATGTTCCAGGGGGCACAATACCTATATAAATTGTTGTTCAGTTGTATCAGTTGTGTCTGACTCTTTGTGGCCCCATTTTGGGGTTTTCTTGGCAAAGATACTGGAGCAGTTTACCATTTCCTTCTTTAGCTCATTTTATAGACAAGGAACTGAGACAAACAGGGTTAAATGACTTGCCCAGGATCACAATCAGTAAATATCTGAGGCTGCATTTGAATTCACAAAAATGAGTCTACCTAACTCTAGACCTAGCACTCTATCCACTATGCCACCTGGCTGCCCACCTATATAAGTACACTTATATTTCATATCTATGTGGGTATATAGAGAATACATACAAAATGAATACAGTCATTTTGGGAAGGAAGGCACAAATTACTGGAGAATCAGGAAAAGCTTTGTATAGAAGGTTAAATGAACTTTTTTTTAAAGGAAATCAAAGATTCCCTCCTCTCCCCTTTTTCTCCTACCTTATCACTTAATTTTTGTAATGCCCAAAGTGAAAGAATGCATTAATGCTCATACTAATCCTTTAAGCTTTTGTATAAAAAAGGCTGCAGTTATAATTCTAAAAATATAGCTCAATCAACAGCCATTTATTAAGCACCTACTATATTCCCAACATTGTATTAAGTGTTGGGGATATAGAGATAAAAGCAAAGCAATCCTAGTCCTTAAGGAATTTACATTCTAACAATGCAGACAACAGGAAAAATAGAACATATGTGTACATATATGTAGTATATATGAGTATATGACAAGGGTCATCCCATAGAGTATATTCAGAATTGCTCTTTCTGGTTTTGGCCAACCACATGTGCTAGTTCAACTTTCAGACCCTTTGAGGATGACAAACTTCCTGGATGCTTCTGGCTATGTGGTGACTCATCGATGAAAGGATTCATCACTTTGGTATTACATAGAAAACCTAGAGTGGTCCTTTAAATTCTCCCCAACCTATGAAGGGAGGTGAGGATAAGGTACTTTGTCAAGTTAAAGGAGATACAGATTCCCACTCACTTTCTTTGACCTTCTAGGTGGTATTATGTAACTCTAACACTCTGTGTGTGTGTGTGTGTGTGTGTGTGTGTGTGTGTGTGTGTATAAATAGGTTAGCCCTTCCCCATCATGTATGGCCCTTCCCCCTCCTGTATGGAATATAGTAAACTGGGTAAAAGCTTTTACCTAGGCCCTGGCTACATTTTCTGCTTTGAATTTCCTTTCCTGAGTGAGCAGCTCGAGCATCCATCAGATATGTTCAGACTTAGAGACAACTTTGTGTGTTTGAGAGATTTGGAGGTACATCAGGTCCAACTGATCAGTGCCAAAGAGAATTTCTTCATCAGAGAAATTGGCCATTAACAGGAAGATGATGGGGAATTGTTTGGACAGTGCAGGGCCAATATGAAATGACCCCATGCCTATTCAGTGTTACCACAAACTACTTTATATTCTGATGAGATTTATTAATCTACAAGGAATGATTAATCTTGTTTTATGTTTCTTTGTCAATGTGCTTTGCAAGTCCTTTAGCATTTTTTTATGTGTAAGAAATAAATATCTGTCCCATACCTGATTTATTGAGAAATATTTCTCCCTCTCCCTCTTGGGGGTACCTAGACATTAGGCAAAATCTAAGCTTCAAATTATTTATGCTTGGGTTGTCTGAGTAGAATTTAAGTAAATCTAAAAGGGTGAGAAAAGGAACCTACCCTACTCTCAAAAGAAGCCAAGCTTCTAAGACTGAACCTGATGGATAAGGGAATGGGAACAGTTTTGTAACCTCCTGGGTTTAATGTTACTCCCCCACTCCCACTGGAGTTTAACATTAGATAAGAATTTAAAAAAAATAGATGCAACCTAGCTTTAGAAGGGAAATCACTAACAATGGGGGATGGGAGTGGTGGAGAACACCAGGAAAAGCTTCCTGCAGAAAGAGTTGCTTAAGCTAAGTCTAAAAGGGCTTACGAGACGTGGAGGTTAGGAGGGAGAGCATTCTAGGCATAGGGGACAGCTAGTGCAAAAGCATGAAGATGGGAGACAGAGTATTGTTTGTGACAGAGAGCCTACTTAGCCAATATTATTGGCCTGTTAGGGTAGGATTTTGCAGGAAAGAGGAAGAATAATGTATGATAAGGCTGGAAATATATGATGGAGTTAGGTGGTGAAGAGCTTCAAATGCCAAACAGGAAATTATATTTGATCCTATAGTAATAGGGAACCTCTGGATTTTATTGAGTGAGTGTGTGTGATGGTCAGACCCTATGCTTTAAGAAAATCACTTTTGCTGCTATCTAGAATATGGATTGGAGTAGATATTTGAGTCACGGAGATTGATTAATAGACTCTTGAAACAGTCCAGGAAGATAGAGGAAAGTTCATTGAAGCTACTTGCTGAGTATACACATACATATATGAAGACACACATATGTATATACACATACTCACATGTGTGTGTATGTGTCCACTGAAAAAAATCAATCACCCACAAAGTGCAGAAAGTCCTTAATCACTTTGGAAGGAGTGAAAACCACTGGAGGAAATGAAGTAGTATATTAGGATTGACTGAAAATACCCTGTGAGGCTGATATAAACAAAATTGCAAGCCAGGTCAGATTTCAGGATGCAAGGACCTGACCAGCTTGCTGGTGGAAATTTTGCCCGAAAAGGCCCAAGAAGGGAAGAGCCATTGTCCTTTGCCCACCTCCACCACCACCTTGAACAGAGGAGGACCTTGTGAACTTTAAAAGATTGAAAATCTTGAAATTCCTAGCAGTGTCCTTGGGATAGCTGTGGTTGAGAGCAGAATCCACATCAAGAGTCAAAGACAAAGGAGACACACTGAGGGAAAGGTGACTAGCTCTCCATAAAGATCTTAGGAGAAAGTTATACAGTACCTAAGGAAAACTGTGTCAGGGTTTCACAGAGAAAAAGATTTTTAGAAAAAAAAAAGACAACCCCCCCCCGCCTCCAAAAAAGCCCCAAAACAAAAACAAAAACTTCCAGGAACTATGGGTTAGCCCTTTGCTACATGGGCTTTCTAAGTTTGGACCCAATTTCCTCTGGACTCTGTATATACTTAAGGGAGAGTGTGCTTTCAGTTTGGGTGGGATATTTTATACCAGCTGTTTTTACTATACCATCATAGGAAATATTGCTTTTTAAAAGTTAATTAAACTTGGCTGACTAATTAATACCTGCTGATAATAAATGAGGGAAGAATATTGATTAGGGCTTATGAGCTGTAGTACTAGAACTCTATCCTCAACACCTCAGGGGAGATATTATAAAACCTGAGGGGAGATATTTTAATAGCTGTACTCTAGGGACCCAGCTTACCAGTGCAAGTGAGAATTGGGGTAGTACCTTGATAGCCTGCATTATATATGATTTATGGGAGGATATGAAATTAGTTTGCTCTCCTAGGATAGCATCTGACCAGGATGATTGAATTGCTAGGAATATTGGTTAATGTGAATATTAGTGTGTTTTGCAGGCCTGAAAGCAAGTAGGGTTAGCCTTTAAATGCTCCTCCCATGAAAATAACAATGATTTACAGCTGACCTATCTAAGTTCAGCTCAATGATTGATATAAAGTCTTTTTTTTTCTCCTTGATAAATCTTATAACAGTTTAGTTTACTCTATCTCTCCTATGTAAGAACATATTTTTTTCCAGAGACATGAAGCTCCTAGATATAATGCACAATCTTCTCTGATTTGTTTTCCTCATCTCTTAACCTCAAATACAAGTGATAATATCTGTCTCCAGTGCCCATAATTGTAGCCTTTGTGGCAAAACTTCACATCCCCCAAACCATATGCATTGGAAGTGATTAATTATGGCAGAATGATTAATTGGGGTATAGTGTCTGCCCAAACAGAGGGAATGAAGGCACAATTCAAGTGCAAAAAGAGGAAGCATGTATTGGACTAGTATAGCACATGCAAACTCCAGGAACAGAATAACCAATCTGCCGCTCCAAAGACTGGGGGTTTAGGAAGTGGTTTATGTGGTTTCACAACAAAGGGAGGCAGGAGAATAGGAAGAGTGCGCAGAGTATCTGGAACTGGGGTGTTTGTGAAAGCTCTGTCCCTCTGGAGGCTGGTATAAACCAGTCTGAGTCAGCCCTGTGGCTGCTGGCACAGCAGAGGTGTTCTAGGGGCACCCAGTGGACACCACAAAGGATCACTGTTATGTCAAACTTGAGCAACACTCATTCTGCCTCCTGACTGGCTGATTTTGATTCTGAGGTTATTTCAGCCTCTTCTAGGTAATAAGGGAGCTCAAGCAAATCAAGGTAATTGGTAATCTTACTCATTATACTTCTACAGTAGAGAAACTCAAGTCTGGCTGGAGCAGAATATCGTAAATGAAATTGAATTTTAACTTAGAAGCATCCTAATTAGTAGATAGAGTGCTGGTTTTGGAGTAAGAAAGTGTCTGATATTTGCTGTGATATTCTATTGTAGTAGAAACTATATCCTAACTCCTCCCTTCATGTAAGTTAGGCTAATTTTTCCTCAAAAGATGTCAAGATATCCCTAGAGATGGGTTGGCTCAAAGGACTAAAGGCTCAGACTGTTGACATTACTTCCTTATCAGAAGAGTATTAATCAACTATGAAGAGCTAGCTGCAGGGCCATGTAGATACTTGGCTCAGAAATTGAGATGGAAGTTTTGTTTTGTTGAATTAACTCAAAAGGTTCTCAATGTCTGTCCTTTTTGAATGTCCTTCTGTTGTGTCTAAGTAAATCTCCTTTTGTTAAGTGTTGAATGATCTATGAATGTTTTTGTTTCAATGTAGAACCTAAACTATCAGGGTATTGGCCAAGTCAGGCCCAGGCCTGTACACTGAAATAAGTCATTTAACCTGTGTGCCCCAAACAATTGCCTGTGACTCATCTACTGAGACTTAGATGTTTGCAATTTCTTGAAGGGTATTTGAGGAAGGGGCAGCTAGGTCACACAGTAGATAGAAAATTGGGCTGAAGTCAGGAAGACCTGGCTTCAAAATCTAGCCTCAAACACTTGCTAGTTGTGTGACCCTGGGCAAGTCACTTAATCCTGTTTGCCTCAGTTCCCTCATCTATAAAATGAGCTGTCAAAGAAAATGGAAAACCACTCCAAGTATCTCTGCCAAGAAAAATCCAAAAGGGGTCACAAAGAATGTTTGAATGACTTATAAGTGTCATTTTGTTCCAATGTAGAGGCTAAACTAATCAGTCAGTCTTGATTGTAATTGTTGCCATGCTATAAGAGTTTGCTCATGCCCCAGAAACTTCTTTCCTCCTGGGTGCTCACTGTACACATCTCTCCTGAGATCAAGCTCTCTCTCTCTCTCTCTCTCTCTCTCTCTCTCTCTCTCTCTCTCTCTCTCTCTCTCTCTCTCTCTCTCTCTCTCTCTCTCTCTCTCTCTCTCTCTCTCCCCCATATCCCCTTACCAGGTACCTTCATCTTCTTTCACCTGCCTTTTTTTCCTTTTATTTATTTATTTATTTATTTATTTACTTTTAGTTTACAACACTCAGTTCCACAATCCCTTGACTTCCACATTTTCTCTGCCTCCCTCTCCTCCTCCCTCCCCTCCCATAGTGGCATGCAATCCAATACATTGATTAGAAATACCTTTGCATTAAACATTGGTCAAGTTGTAAAGGAGACATAACCAATGGAATGAACAATGAGAAAGAAGGAATGAAATAAAACAAAACACAAAAGACAGAGAGGAAATAGTTTGCTTCAATCTGCGTTCAGATCTGTAGTTCTTTTCTCTGGATGTGGATATCCCTTTCCATCATGAGTCTTTTGGAGGTGTCTTATAACCTCAAATCGCTGAGAGGTGTCCAGTTTATCAAAGTTAGTTATCACACATACGATGTGTTTCACCTTCTTTTATGTGTTGTGTTTCCCTATTAGGATATAAGCTGCTTGAGAGAAGGGATTATCTTTCTTTTTACTTATATTTGTATTTCTCAACACTTAGCACTGGGTCTGGCACATAGTAGGGTGCTTAACAAACACTTATTGACTAAACTACTAGGCCAGCCTAGAACTTGGGTAGAGGGAGTTACCCTTCCAGGAGTTCTCCCACACTGATGTAATCCAAGACTATGGAAATGTTACCAAGAAAACAATAAACCACAATACTGACACGAGTTCTGGGCTGCTCAGAGGGGGCAAAGATTTAAATGGGGATGGATTGTAATAGTAAAGAAACTGTAACATGAGAAAAGAATAAGGAGGGATTGAATAAAATGTCTTTTGAATATTCTTCAAGACTATGTACCAAGAAAGGAAGTGTTTGGAGTTATAGGCTATTTCAAAGTGTAATTGCGTAGTCTTGTAGCTAGAGAGGGTCTTGAAAATCCAACTCTGTCACACAGAGAACAAAACTAAATCTTGGAGAGGTTGTTATTTTCGTGTGTATTAAGTCAGAAAAGGTCATACAAAGAATTAGGAGAAGAGTCAGGATTAGAACATATATCTTCTGACTCCTAGTATCTCTTTCTGCTAAGCCACATGACTCCTACAATGTACTGTATTCTTTGGGCAAAATCTGAGCTTGAGTGGCTGCAATAAGAGCAATTCTAACTTGGCTCTAAGCCCCAGCCCAGACCTTACTTTCCTAGAGATAAGAGGAAGAACTGCTGTCCTGGGAACAGGAGGCTGAAGGAAAGGATGCCCTAGGAAAAAGATCTGGAATCGACAGTAAAATCTGAGATTCTCTTTGCCCTTCCCACACCCTGCCTTGTTTTATATTTATTTGTATACCTGTTAAAAATCTCCCCTAGGAGGTTGTAACTTTCCTTAAAGTAGGGATTGTGTTCATGATCTCAGTATCCCTAGACTAGCATAGTACCTTATACAGATGCTTAATATGTTTAAATTCAATCTATGTATGAAACTGTGACCAACTGAGTTGAAGAAATAGACGTTGTACTTGTAACTTATTTAACTTGTATGCATTTTAAACAGCTGGCTGAATGTGTTATGCTGGAAAGGACACCATAGGAGCGTTATTAAAAAAAGGTGAAGTCTTTGGAGAAGATCTCTCAGGAGATGGCAGTAGAGTTACCTACCAGGGTAAATGACTGGGGGAGATAACTGAGAAAATAATTATCTTTAGTAAAGTATCAGGACACAAAAAAATCCATAAAAATTATTATTTCTATATAGCAATATAAAAAAATCAGTAGGAAAAATAGAAAAGGAAATACCATTCAAAATAACTGCAAAATTCATTGTGTGTCAAGAAGTCAGTGTACCAAGACATATTCAACATATATAAATGCAATTTATTATTATTATTATCATTATTAACATATATAAATGCAACCCATCTATTCTTAAGTAAAGGAAAGTTTTCAGATTTCTGTGTCTCAGACAAGAGTTTATATGTCTGTGTTCATCAAATATTTCTGGTCATCTTCTAGATTAACACAAGATCACATCCTTAGAGGAAATTTGACCCTCTCCCCATTCCCCACTCTTGCACTACAGTACATACAAACTAGTGAGACCCAACAATAGAACTCAGTGACACAGGCAATGATAACCACACCTGGGACAAGTGGTTGGTGCTCAAGGAAAGGGCAATGTAACTCAGATCATGAAGGAGACCTGGGGGTGAATCACTCAGAGTTGTAAGGTCAATAATCTTTGAATGATATGAACCTGAGTTATTGAGAGGATGGTGTTATCCTTGATGATAATAATAAGGGAGCTAGGAATAGACTTGACAACTGATTGGATGTGAAGAGTGTGAGAGAGAAGGAAGAAATGAGAATGATTTAGAAGTTACAAACTTAAGTTTCTAGAGTGATGGTGGTGCTCTAACAGAAATAAAGAAATTAGGAAGAATGGCAAAAGATAATGAATTCTCCTTTGGAAAAAAGGTATTTAACATGACTCTCAGAAGGGGCAGCTATAGGTGGCACAGTGGATAGAGAGCTGGACTATCAGGAAGACTCATCTTCACGAGTTCAAATTTGGTCTCAGACACTAACTAGCTGTGTGACAAGCTGGCCAAGTCACTTAATCCTCTTTGCCCGATTTCCTCATCTATAAAATGAACTGGAAAAGGAAATGCAACTCATTCCAGTATTTTTGCCAAGAAAACCCCTAGTGAGATCACAAAAAATTAGACACAACTGAAAAATGACAGAACGACATGTCTATTGGACATCCAGTTGGAAATGTTAAACCGCTAATGATGTAGGATTACAATCCAAGAGAGAAGTGAATGATGGATATAGAGATAAGCAGTTGGCATGATTTGTGGCACTTAAGTGGCCTAATATATGTCTGCATGCATGTAGGCCCAGCTTCATCCCCCAGATTCTACAGTTGTTCCTTTGACAAGAGAGTCCCTTCCCACTATCATTGCCCTTAGTTTTCTTACAACAGTGCAGGAGTTCACATGATATTGAACACTGGAGAACATAAGTGATATTTTCATTCCTTATGTTAGTATGTAGTGTTGGAAACCCTGACTTTGGAGACAGAAGATCTGGGCTCAAATCTTGGATCTTTTATTACTAAACAAATTATTTAATCCCTCTGGAACTCACCTTCAAAGACTAAATGATCTCTAAGTTCTTCCCACTTTAAATCCAACAATTCTAAGGAACTTTGGATTTTTAAGAACAAAAATGATTGAAAGAATGTTCAGCCTGGATATGAGAAGCCTTAGAAAGGAATATAAATCCTGTCTTCAAATATTTAAAGGGATGTAATGTTGAAAAAAGATTAGAATTATTTTCCCTAGCTCCAAAGGGCAGAACCACGATCAGTTGGTGGAAATTACAGGGAAAGATATTTTGGCTCAATCTAAGTAAAAAATTTCTAACAATTAGAGAGCTATTTAATTATTTAGGTAGCCTCATGAAGTAATGAGTTCCACATCACTAGAAGTATTCCAACAGAGGCTGAATGACCACTTGTCTGAAATATGATAGGGGGGATTAAGGCATTGTGCGAATTCTGAGGCTCCTCCAATTTTCAGATTCCAGTCCAGACTGATAGATGCTTTTGTTAAGTGCTTTCTTCTTCCAAATACTATGGCTAAACTACCTTAACTTTTTGTCAGAAATTCTTCCTGATTTTCATCTTGCCCAGTTAATATTATCTAATTTTTCTATACAAACTATTGTTATTCCTAAACAGGAATATTAAGGTGATTGAAATAGGAGATCAAATGATTTGCCCTAAGTTACAATGAAGTCAGTTCTGAAACTAGGAATTGAATATGAATTCTCTTTATTCCCCCCAAAAAAACCAATCAACTTTAAATTTTCTGCATTAATTATAGATATAAAGTTTCTGGAATTTTTTACTTCAATTTTATTTTTAATTTGTGGCATAAAGCAAGCATTTACATAACAGTACAATAAAAAAGATGATTGTAAATGAAGCTGCAAATCTACTATGCACAATTTGCTATTCCTTTCAAATATATAGTAAAATTGTCCTGTAAATTTCTTTTCTTTTTTTTTCTTCCCTTTCCCCCTGTCCTAAAGATGGCTACCATTAGACACAAATAGGTATATAAATGTAAAATTATTCTATACATACTTCTATTTATCAGTTTTTTTCTCTGGGTGCAGATAGATCTGGATGCAGATAGCATCCTTCTTCATATGTCCTTTATAGTTCATTTGGGTGTTTATGATAGACAAAATAACTTATTTGCTCAAAGTATCTCTTAAAACCATAGTGCTATTACTGTATATGATGTTCTCTTGGTTTTGCTCACTTTGTTCTTTGTTATTTCATGCAAGTCGTTCCATGTTTTTCTGAAACCATTGAGCTCATGATTTCTTATAGTGCAGTGGCATCTCATCACAATCATATACCACAACTTATTCAAACATTCCCTAATTGATTGGCGTCCCTGAAGTTTCTAGTTTTTTGCTACCACAAAGAGAGCTGCTATAAACATTTTAGAACATATAGGTTCTTTTCCTTTTTCCCTAATCATATTTAGAAATAGACCACATAATGGTATTCCTGGGTCTAAGGAAGGGTATAGATAGTTTAATAGCTCTTTGGGCATAATTCTAGATTGCTCTCCAAAATGGTTGGATCAGGTCACAATTTCAATTGTGTCCCAATTTTTCCACATTCTCCTCAACATTTGCCACTTTTCTCTTCTATCATTTTGACCAATCTGGTAGGTATAAAATGCTATCTCAAGGTTGACTTAATCTGCTTTTCTCTAATCGATAATGATTTAAGCATGTTTTTATGTGACTACAAATTGATAATTTTTTTTTTTTGCTTTTTGGAGGGCAACTGGGGTTAAGTGACTTGCCCAAGGTCACATGGCTAATTTTTGTGTTAAGTGTCTGAGGCCAAATTTGAACTCAGGTCCTCCTGACTCCAGGGCCAGTACTCTATTCATTGCTCCACCTAGCCGCCCCTACAAATTGTTTTTATTTCTTCACTGGAAAACTGCCTATTTATATTCTTAGACCATTTATAACTTGGGGAATGACTCGTATTCTTATAGATTTGACAAAGTTCTTCATATATTTTAGATATGAGACCTTTATCTGATAAACTGTCTATAAATTTTTCGCCCCAGTTTTCTGCTTTTCTTCTAATCTTGGCTATATTTCTTTTATTTGTAAAAAGTATTTTAATTTAATGTAATTTAAATTATCTATTTTACACCTAACTTTTCTCTCTATGTCTTTTTTATTGATAAATTACCCGCTTATCTATAAATCTGATGAGCTCCATGTTCTTCTAATTTTTTGTAAAATCTCCCTTTATGTCTAGGTCATGTATCCATTTTGGCCTTATCCTGGTAAATGGCATGAGATATTGGTTCATACCCAGACATACTGCTTTACAATTTTCCCAACAATTTTTATCAAATAATATATTCTTATCCCCAAATCTTGAGTCTTTAAACTTGTCAAATACATGGATATTATGTTTATTTATTGCTGTAAATTGTATGTCTACTCTATTCCAACCTTTCTATTTCTTAGCCAGTACCAGATAGTTTTGATAATTACTGCCTTATAATGTCATTTAAGATTTGGTAGAGATAAATCTCCTTTATATACTTTTTTCATTATTTCATTTGAAATTATTGACTTATTGTTTTTCAAAATGAATTTTGTTATTATTTTTTCTAATTCAGTATAATAATTTTTTCGGTAATTTAATTGGGATGGTGTTGAATATATAAATTAGATTGGATAAAATTATCATTTTTATTATATTGGTCCCACCTACTCATTGACAATTAATATCTCTCCAATTATTTTAATCTGATTTTGTTTATATAAAAAGTTTTTTTTCATAATTTTGTTTATATAGTTCCTGGGTTTGTTTTTGGCAGGTATACTCCAAGATATTTTACACTATTTAGGGTTTTTGAATAGGGTATTTTTATGATCTCTTCTTGCATAGTTTTGTTTGTGATATATAGGAATGCTGATAATTTATGTTGATTTACTTTATATCCTGATACTTTGCTAAATTATTAATTGTTTCAACTAATGTGTTAGTGAATCTTTGGGATTTTCCAAGAATATCATCATATTGTCTGCAAAAGAGTTCTGATTTCTTCAGTTTCTTTTTCTTCTCTTATTGATATTGCTAGGATTTCCAAAACAATATTGAACCATATTGGTGACAATGGTCATTCTTGTTTCACACCTGATCTTATTAGGAAGGCCTCTAGTTTATCCCCATTACAAATAATGCTTGCAGATGGTTTTAAATAAATACTTTTAATCTTTTAGTTCCTGCAAATTTTAGAGCAAAATTTTCCTGTTATTAGTTTTCTAGTGAAAATTGAAATATACATATAATTAATGTATTTAGTATCCTTCACAGATATAAAATAAATTTGTTACATTAGAAAAATTACATTATCTATAAATTGTGTAATGGGAATGTAAATTTTAAAGATATTCCCTACCCCTAGGCTAAAGTGCACCTGGAGCCTGGGGTGAGGGGCTTGTTTTTCAGTAGATACTTTTTGATTGGCCAGTGGGTCAATAAGGTTGTTACATTCTCTGAGCCAGGAGAAGGCTATTTAAGCCCTGATGTGTAGCTTTGTTTTGGGTCTCACTTTGAGAAGTGTTCTGTGATTTGATATGGATTATGGGAAGCCGTGGTCCAGAGCCCCCCAGCTTTGAAAAACCCAGATGTCGATTTGGTATGGATGTAATGTTTGGACAGTTTGGAAATCTGTCTACTTGATCTGTTTCTCTGTATTGATAATTCTGGTGTAATCTGAAGTTCGGGGTGCTGACCTTTTTCCCCTGAACTAGGTAAACGATACATGTTTGACTGATTAAAGTAAGCTTATTAACCCATTTTGAGTTGCTTTCCTTTATCAAAGCAGATCCAAGAACCTGTGGGAGCAGCCACCCTAGGGATGCCGGGGTGCTTGCTGCTACAAATCGTTATATAATTTATATCATATAAGCCATTTTATATAAAACTATATTGCATGTCAAAATTTGTTTATGGGTTGCCATGGCCAATGAATTAATCTCTAGTTCCCTTCTCCTCCTCTCCCTTCAGAGGATAAGTGCCACTGTCCACACAATGGACAGTAGAAAGGTGCGTAGAAGGTATGAGCAAGCTTCCAAATAGAAGCAAAAGAGAATTCTGAAAAAGAGCAAAGTGATGATATAATTAAAAAAATATGTGACAAAAGGAGATGGACTAGTCACATGGCACGAGTTAGGGATGATGGGTAGCTGGCCTTTGAGATGCCAGGAAAAAGCAAGGGAGTTCTCTAGCATGTTAAATGGACCTTTTGTGGTGGAATTTGAGGAAGACATGGACAAGAATTGAATGATGAACAAGATGAACAAGTGGGACATAATGCAGTTTACATGTTTGGGGAACTCCCAATACGATGAGATCACAGATCTCTTGAATATCATTTTCAAGGCTCCAATGTTTCATTTTTATTGTTTTTATATGTGGAGTTGGGGGGAAGAATTCGGTCTTTGATCGCCCCAACCCCCAGTCTTGGATGTAATCACAGAAAGTAAGAACCAGATAATGGGAGGCTAGAATGAATAGAAAACCCTACTTTGTGTCCTGATGAGATTTAAATATCAACTCCCTTGCAGATTGTACAGTTGTTGAGTCATTCACTCACATTTGACACTTTGTGACTTCAGGGATCATACTGTCCATGGCACTTTCTTGGCAAAGATACTGGAATGGTTTACCATTTTCTTTTCCAGTGGATTAAGGCAAACCAAGATTAAGTTACTTGCCAGGTTTGATTTCTGAGGCTAGATTTGAGCTCAGGTCTTGCTGACTCCAGGTCCAACACTCTCTACTGAGCCACCTAGCTGCCTATAGAGCAGATTATAAAGATATTTATGGAAACTCCCCAAAAGTAATATCAAATGGTCACCTGCCAAAAAGAATTCATAGAAGATCTTCAAAAATAAAATGACAGAGATGGAGGAAAAACTAAAAAAACAAAAAAGCAGGAGGCGGCTAGGTGGAGCAATGAATAGAGCAACAGCCCTGGAGTCAGGAGGACCTGAGTTCAATTCCGTCCTCAGACTCTTAACACTCACTAGCTGTGTGACCTTGGGCAAGTCACCTAACCCCAAATGCCCTGCCCTCCCCCTTCCAAAAAGAAAAACAAAAGCATAATCCAAGAAAAGCAAGAAGGTTAAGAAAGGAAAGTCAACCAACTAGAAAAGGAGATCCAGAATCTTAAGGAAGAAAATAACACCTTGAAAATTAGAATTGGGCAAAGTGAAGCCAGTGAAATAAGGGATCAGGAAATTATTAAACCAAATTTGAATAATGAAAAAATAGAAGAGAAAGTGAAACATCTTATAAGAAAAACAATAGATTTTGATAATAAATCAAGAAGAGAAAACATAAAAATAATTGGACTAACTGAAAGTTTTGATAAAAAAAAAAGAATCTTGATACAATAATACAAGAAATAAATTAAAGAAAATTATCCTGAAAGATCAGAACGGGGGGGGGGGGGAGTAGAAATAGAAAAAAATCGATCAATCACCATTTAGAAGAAATCCTATGAGGAAAACTCATAGGAATATCATAGTCAAATTCTGAAACCCCTAGCTCAAGGATAAAATATTAAAAGTATCAAGATTAAAATAATTCAAATATGATGGTGCCACAATTAGAATCACAAGACCCAGCAGCAGAGACATTAAAGTATCACAGGTCTTGAAACACAATATATCAAAAAGCAAAAGAACTGTGACTCCAGCCAAAAATATCATACCCTGAAAAGTTAAATATTATCCTGAATGAAAAAAAAATGAACATTTGATAAACCCTCAGACTTTCAAGACTTTGTTTAAAAAATCCTAACTTAATAGAAGATTTGACATACAAGAACCAAGAGAAATATAAGGTACATACCAAAGACTTATTATAAGGGATTCATAAGGACAGACTGTTTACTTTTTATGTATGTAAAATGTATGTCTAAGATTCTTATTAATAACTGGTATCTCTGAAGAAAGATTGGGGTAAACCTGAGTATGATATGAATTTAAAAAGTAAAACCATTTAGGAACAGCTAGAAAGAGTAATTATTTTATATAAATGAAGTACAAGAGGGAGAATTGATACAGAGGAATTAGATGGGGGAGGAGGGCTGATAGTTCTGGTAACCTACTTTCATCAGGAATGGGTTTAAGGGGGAACTATATATATGTATATACATATACATATATTTAGAAGAGTATAAAAGTCTTCTAAATTCAGAAGAAATAAAATGGTGGGGGCATAGGGAGGTGGGAGAAGACAAGGGAGAGATCTTTAGAGGGAAGAATGAGGGAATAGGTAAAAGGGGGTACAAAAGGGTGTTTAGGTTTATGGGAATGGGAGGATGGGGAGAGATCCTTGGAGTGGGGGTAGGCAAGTAATAAGAGAGCAAAGTATTTGGTAGAAGTAAAGTAGAGGAGGCAGAAGGGATAGAAAACACGAGATATGCACAAGCATAAAAACAAAGATCAGGAGTAGAATAAGTTTGGGAAAGTATATGTCTGTATATGCCTGTATATATGTATATGTCTTTGTATATATCTATAGATATAGAGGAACCTATCCAAACTTTATTTTGGTCCTTTGAGGGGGGAGAGGGGAAAAAAAGAACAAAGTAAAAAAGTACACAGCAGAGAACAAAAGAAAACTCACAAGGAAGCAAAGATGGACAATTCTCAGCACTGTGTGTATTTTTTTATCATACAGACTTTCTTGAAATGAAAATTTATTGTTACAATCATCTTTTTCTCTTACATTGTATTTAAGTTCCAATATTTGAGCTTATGACATATTTTTGGTTCCTTTCCCTATTCTGTATTTGTGTTCTGGACTTTGAGTCTAAAATAAAATTTTAAAAAAGGAAAAAATGGTATTTATGGAGTTAGGTGGTGCAATGGATAGAGTGCCTCAGATCCTTACTTGTTGTGTAACCCTGGGCAAGTCACTTAATTACCTCAGTTTTGCCAAATGGGGTCATGAAGAGTAGACCATGACTAAAAGACTCAACAACAAAAGATAGTTAAAAGTTGTTACTTGGCAGAACCCACAAAATGACACAGAGAAGAATGACTTTATGAAAAATCAAGATGCTATTAAACAGATCCAAAAGTTGTTACTTAATCTATTTTAAGTCTCTCTGTCAATACTTGTGTTGTAAGTCTGTGTCTTTTGGCATTTTTTAATGGGTAGGAAAGAAATAACTAACCCAGATCTTAGTAGATACTTTTTCTACTCCCAAGACAATGGATGAGAGGAAAGGGAGCCTAACCCTGTAATTATTAGAAGTTAGGCTCTTCTAAGATTGACCTTCTCTGGATTGTATGCAGTGATGTGCTGGTAAGCATTTAACAACCAGCTCTCTGTGAAAAAAAAAGAAATATGCATGAAACACCTTTAAATTTAGTCTGCATTATTACTATTTTCTCTATCACTTTCTCAAGTCTTGGCAACAAAATAATCAAGCTCTAATTCTTATGGTTTGCCAATTTCAGAGATTTAATTACTTATACTGAAAATTTAGTTATCAGTTCAAAGCTGCTAAGAGCTGGCTTTAGCATATCCCTGGCTTCATGCATGGTCCAGTGAAGAAGAGCCCTTTAAAGAGGGGGAATGGGTGTCATATTAGGCCTTTTGAGTCTAGTAACATTCTCTTAACATTAAATAAGTTTCGTAGTTTCTCATGAAAGTGTCTAATCAGAGTACAATAGGGTCCTCCACTGATTTTAAAAGATTAAATTAAGTAAAAGGAGAGAGAGAGACAGAGAGAGAGAGAGAGACAGAGAGAGAGAGAGAGAGAGAGGAGGAGGAGGAGGAGGAGGAGGAGGAGGAGGAGAAGAAGGAGAAG
>NW_027185735.1:14844948-14851454 GCF_028583685.1 Petaurus breviceps papuanus | reverse complement strand
AAGAAGAAGAAGAAGAAGAAGAAGAAGAAGAAGAAGAAGAAGAAGAAGAAGAAGAAGAAGAAGAAGAAGAAGAAGAAGAAGAAGAAGAAGAAGAAGAAGAAGAAGAAGAAGAAGAAGAAGAAGAAGAAGAAGAAGAAGAAGTGTGTGTGGGGATTTACTTTTTGGTTCATGTTTTAGTTTCCTGATCCTGAATAGAAAAAGACCAAATGACTATAACTCTTTCCATTTTCCTCTTCTTCCTTCTCACGCCAATGCCAGCAATGAAGTCAGATCTGCTGCCATATGTTAATGAAGCAAAGATAAGTCAAGCAAATCAAAAGAGTAGAATTTAAAAATTAAAAATATTTGATTTTAGGCTAGTTAGTTATGGCAACATTTTCGTGGATACAATTTCAAATGCTGCTGTTTGAAGCAAATCCTAAGTTATTAATAATATAGTAATCAAGCAAGAAAAAAGGGGCATCCCATGGAAAGACACAAAAGGTACTCATTAATAGGACAGGTATAGGACAGAATCGGGTACCTGTGGTTTCAAAAACAATAAAATGATGTAAATGAAAAATCTGTGGAAATTATATATATATATATATATATACATATATATATATTTTTTGCTATGGAAAATTAAATTTTTTTCAACAAATAACTACATCTTCTCTCCATTTCACCTTTCCCACATTGAAAAAGAAAAACAAAATCCCTGTTACAAACATGCATAGTAAAGCAAAACAAACTCCTCCATTGCCCCACGTCCCCTCCCCCCTGCCACATGTCTCAATGTGTACTCTGCGATCATCAACCGTCCCTCAGGAGGTAGGCAGTTCCATCATGAATCTTCTGGAATCATAGCCATTGCATCAATCAGAGTTCTCAATTCTTTCAGTGTTTCTGTTATATACATTGTTCTGCTTGCTTCACTCTGAATCAGCTCATACAACTCTTCTCAGGTTTCTCTGAAACCATCCCCTTCTTTGTTACTTACAGCACAATATAGTATTTCATCTTGTTCATGTACCACTTGTTCAGCCATTCCAATTATGGAAACAATTCTTTGCCACTGTAAAAACTGTTTGCCACTATAAATATTTTTGTAGACCCTTAGTTAGAGTTTATTTTGCTTAGGATGAATCCTTCCCTTAATTTACTCTTCCTTTTATGCCCTACTCTCCCTTCTCCCCTTTCCCTCCTGTTTCCCTCTTTAGTGAATTGCATTTCTGCATTTCCTTTGTGTGTGTGTGTGTGTATAATATGTATGCATATATTATGCATTCATATTTGTGTATGTGTGTGTATATAGATACCTGTGCTTATATCTACATAATAGAGCTCATATATATTATATACATTGTGCATGTATATATAGTGTATATATAAATAATTGTGCTCATATCTTTATAACAAATAATCTAAATAACAAATACTCATATATCTATATTATATACTATTCATATGTTATGTGCATCACACATACACATGCAAATAAATATGAAGTAGCACAAATGTTACAGGGAGGAAATGACTAAAGACTAGAGAATGCTCTGTAGATGTTGACCTGAGTTTCACATTAGAAGAAGGATAGGTTTTAAAACAATTAGGTGAGATGGAAGAAGTCATTTCAGGCAGAGGGAATGGTCTTGCCAGACAGGGCTGGGATCAGGTGGGAGGAATGGATCATAGCAGAGTGGAGATTTCCTTGCAGAGATGGAGCCTAGCTGGATCAAGTAAGTATAATGAGATAAAATTCAGAAATGGTGGGCCAGGTTGGGGGTTAATTAGATCAGCAGGGAGGTAATAACTGTCTTCAAATATTTGAAGGCTTATCATGTGGAAGAAAGATTAGATTTCTATTTGTCATCAAAGGGCAGAATAATGAGTTCAAGTTGCTGAGATAAACTCAGTGTAAGGGGACATTATGCAGCTAGATGGTACAGTGGATAGAGTGGTGGGCCTCAGACAAGTCACTTAACCCTGTCTGTCTCAGTTTCCTCATCTGTAACATGAACTGGAGAAGGGAATGGCAAACCACTCCAGTATCTTTGCCAAGAAAACTACAATGGGATCACAAAGAGTTGGACATGTCTGAACAACAATATTTCTTTATAATTGAACTATCTCAAAGAGAAATGGACCAGTTAGGGAAGTAGTAGGTTCACTTTCACTAATAATAATAACAGCTAGCTTTATAGTGCTTTAAGTTTTGCAAAACACTTTAATAATAACCACTCCAGTATCTTTGCCAAGAAAACCCCGGAAATGACTGAAATGACTGAACAACATTTATATGGTACTTACTATGTGCCAGTCATTATATACTAAATGATTTACAATTAGTATCTTATTTAATCCTCACAACAATCTTGGGAGGTAGCTGCTGTTATTATTCCCATTTTACAGTTGAGGAAACTGAGATAAAGTGATTTGTTCAAGGTCACACAGCTGGTAAATGTCTGAGGAAGATTTGAACTCATGTCCTCCTGACTCCATCTTTTTATTCATTGTGCACCTAGCTGTTATCTTGTTTGATCCTTAAAACAATCTTGAGAGATAGGAATGATAATTATCCCAATTTTACAGATAAGTAGACTGAGGCCAACAGATGTTAAATGACTTGCTCAAGGTCACATAACTAAGTACATTTCTGAGGCAGGATTTGAACTTTCCCTCCCACACCTCAACTTCTTTCAAGGGCATTTTTAGTATAATTATTGGTACCTGCACTGGGCAGGTTACCCTCCCTCCTCTTCCCAAGATTATTGCCTCTTCCCAAGATTACTGATACATCATCCTTAAACTTAGGAGAAACTGACAATATTGGCCTCTTTTTCATATTACAATCATCAGTTTCTAAGGCTACTGAGGCCTTTTATAGAGGACTAGTTGACCAAAAGACCATTCACAAATTAAAAAAGAGAGTTAATGAGCTTATTCACCTATGGCCTGGCTTACTGTTGGGAGTCAAAGAGGCCTGAGTCAGGACTTCAGATAATTACCTTGACTTTACTTTTCCTCAAGTTAGCTCCTGAGTTCTTTTGATATGGGTTACACTTATAAGGATGTTGTTTGAGTTCTGAGACCAACAGGCTCCGCCCCAAGACTTTAGTTGTTCAAAACCAAAATATCTGAATTCTTCCGTGGTCAGTTCCTATGCAGATGAACTTGATGATGCGGCTTTGGCTTCAGGCCCAGGGGCCAGCCCTCAAGAGCATCCTTTGTAATGTGACTGCACATGGAAGGAGTTAACTGACTTTTCCTAAGACTTTCTGGCACCTAGAGAACAAAAGCCTTACTGCCATGCTACTTCCAGGATATGACAGACTAAGGTAATGATATGAATACTTGAGTTCCCTTCCTTTGTCTCATTGCTCTAAAAACCTTGTCCTAAGAATCAATAAATGGAGTTCATCCTTCTTCCTTGAACTACCCACATGGCCTGGTCATTTCTTATTCACGTCTCCAGATCATGCTAAATGCTGGACACTGAGCAGCCCACAGCAGCTTACCAAATCTTTAAGGCCAGATTTTAAAAAGTGAAACTTTGAACTGGATAGGCTACTTCAGAAGCATGGCTTTGTCTCTTTGTAAGTATAGTGTGTGTGTGTGTGTGTGTGTGCTGCCTATGTACATTATGAATTCCACATGTGTCTATCTAGATGTGGCTTACAAGGAGATATGAAAAGATATCTCTAGAGTCTTTTCTGCCCACCCTTTTATAAAGGAGACTTTGATTCCTGCCAAGAGGATAGACAGAAGGTATCACCAGAGGCTGGCTCTCCTCTGAGACAAAGGGTAGTGGGACTAGAATTATATCTATCCAACCTCCCCCTTCTTAAGTATTGTTAGTCTATTGCTAGTCTAGTAATGGCAAGCAAAAAAGTAGTTAACACCTTGTTTCAGCTATTTAATTATTTAGCACCAAGTTTCTTTCCCATGATTATATCAAGTCTTTTGTTAAGAAACAGAACTTGTGAACCTCTGTTGCTGATGCAGCAGGAAGGGGGCAGAATAGGGAGGAGCTTAATGACCATATATAAAGAGAAGCCAAGGCTGAGAGAGAGCAGAAACTAGGAGGAAGCATGGCTGTGATGTCAGTACTTTGTCTGTCTGTTTTGGTGTTATTTTTTTTTTTTAAGCAATCGGGGTTAAGTAACTTGCTCAAGGTTACATGGCCAGTTATTTCTGGGTGTGGTGCTGAGTGTCTGAGCCCGGGATTCGATCTCCAGGTTGTCCCAACACTGGAGCCGGTACTCTTACTCGCTGAGCCACCTGGCCACCCCTTGTTTTGGTGTTATTTTGTCAGATTCGTCTGCTGATACAGGACATTGCTGTTATTACAGAAGCCCTGAGACCTTACTGCTGGTTCAGAAGTCATGAAAGAGGATTTTCTTGTTGTATGTTTACAGAAGTCCTAGAGGAGGGTCTTACTGATGTTTTCTGAGGTCCTGGGACTATGCTGATGATTTGTATTGATTTCTCAGACCTTGTTTTTGGGTTTGTGTTGATTTCACAGGCAGAAAGTGAATTGCTGATGGTGCTGGAAATGTAAATGAATGTTATTGTGGCTTTGTTAAGCTTTGTCTCCCCAGGAACAGAAACTCTAAAGGACTTGAGGTGGACTGGACACTGTGAGCTTCAATATGGAACAGGAACTGGACAAGGAGCTGGATGAGGAGTTGGGAGCTGCTTGCCTTTGAACACAGGTGACAGTTGGGTGGATTCAGATAGGAGCTGGAAGAGGAAACATGGAAGCTGAGAGCCAGCCTCCAATCAAGATGAAAAGACTTTTCTTTGGGTATTTAATGCAAACTGAGAAGGTCATGATTTACTTTGGCCTAGGGGTGGGAGGACTTTGTGCTCTGTATCCTGTATCTCTTCAGGATGACTGAATTAAAGATGATTAGAAACTAATCTCCAATTAAGAAGAAAGAAGTCTTTTTGACTGAGATTGAGACAATGTGACATAGGGGTGAAGAACTTTGACCTTTGAATGATTGCACTTTGTGTCCCTTGCTTAAAACTATGTGACCACTTTGGTGAAAACTATGTGGTCATTTTAGTAACAAGTTATGTTATAACAATGTGAATACTATACTTTGGTTTCTGTGAATGTTTTGCTTTAATTTACTGCTGAATAAATAGAGAGTTTACTATAATATGAAATCAGAACCTTGAAGCTGTTCACAGCAGCAGTCCTCTGGAAAGCTGCTCATGCTTGGCTTTACAATAGGGAATAATCTTTAGGTTAAGCTGAATTCCTGATTGCCATCTCTTCATGGAGAAGGAGTGACTAGACTAGATAGCCAACATTTATCTCTCTTCCACCCAAATGCCAGTACCACAAAGAACATGTTTAGGGAATAGCAAATAAACCCATTTATCCAAGTGGATAGTAAGCAAAAATCAAAGATGCTAAAATGAGTATATGCCAGAAAATATACGGTGTGAATAATATCTCAGTTCAACTAAGAAAGAAGTCCCAAATCTCAATCACGGCTAAATCCCCTAAAGGGTTAAGAAGATAACTCTTCTCTACTTGTTGGCTTCTTCTCAGAGGCTTTCTCTCCCTTTAAGCACCTCTCTCTGTAGAGAGTCTGGAACTGCATGGCTTTTTTTTTTAATTCCAGGTTTTTTCTTTTCCTGAATAGTTAACTCCACTCCACATGTGAGAAGCACTGAGAAATCAATATCTACCAGTGATTAAAGTCTTATGCAAATTGACTTTGAGTCCCAGGTTACCTTAGGAAGAAGGACCTGACCTCAAATTGCTTTGCTGTTAAAGAGTGCCATTGCCAAAGATGGTTGTTCTGACTTTCCTACATGTGCAAACTGATGAAACATCTGTTGGTTTTTTATATTTAAATGTTTCTCTAGGTTTCTGTTTTTTAAAAGACTTATGATAGCTCTGGTGGTACATTGGAAGCAGTTATGTTTTAGTATTTTTCTTCATTATGTTGGGACCCAGTCACCCATACCATATGATCTACATTGTGTTCTTTCACTTTCTAATGGCTTAGTGATAATGCTTACCATATAAACATCCACTCTAAGAGCATTTGCTATTGAATGTTGGAAAAGCAGAACAGTCTGAATACTTCCCCAACCTCTGAAATTAGCCTTTTGAACTTAGGATAGAGACATAAAATTGGGAAACATGCTCACTAATGACATTTGCTACTGTAACAATCAATATCATGCAGAGGATCCAAATAAAAAAAGGGATTCCCTATAGATAATAAGCTCTTCTAGATGTTTTCATTTATAGATGACATTATGCTGATTACATCAAGACTTATATCACTGTAGAACCTCCTAGGTAAAATCCATAGTCACCCAAAATATTTCAGATTAATCACTCACTGGAAAAACCAAGTTGATGAACAATGTCAGTTGTATCAATTATGATATATAATTAGATGGATAGACCACAGAACTTGTGTATTTGTGTCCTTCCTTCCTTCCTTCCTTCCTGCCTTCCTTCTTTCCTTCTTTCCTTCCTTCCTTCCTTCCTT
>NW_027185735.1:14830345-14844848 GCF_028583685.1 Petaurus breviceps papuanus | reverse complement strand
TCTCTCTCTCTCTCTCTCTCTCTCTCTCTCTCTCTCTCTCTCTCTCTGTATTTGGCAGATACCATGTATATATAACAACTGGATCCAGGACTGAATAGTTGGGGATTGGACTGGATTGCTCTGGGAAATTACATAGTGCTGACACAGAGGTCCATCTTTTTTTAACACCAATATTTTTCTGGTGATGCTATGTAGCTGGGAATCATGGATTATCATAGTTTTGCAAGTCATTCAAAGGACAATTGAAGAGACACATGAGGTGGACATAAATAGGCTATGGCCAAGAAAGAATTGTGCATCAGAAGCACATATCATTGAAGAGAAGTATAACCAGGAAAGGAGGTGAGCAACCCACCTGCTCCACTGATGCCTACTTATCAAGCATCAATCAATGAGTATTTAGTAAGTGCCTACAGTTTGTCAGATACTGTGCTAGGTGCTAGAGCGACAGAGACGACGGATGGAATAATCTCTATCTGCAAGGAGTTTATATCATGACAATATGAAAAGACTTAAAAGAAAGATGCCCAGTTTGTTGTAGTAGATGCTATACAGAGGCAGGATGGGGACAAGAAGCACAAAGGAGGAGAGGTCAGGTGTGGCTTGAAATCCACCTCAGTGAGATGATACATCAGCCAAAGGATGGAGCAGTATGGTGCTTCCGGTACGAATGGAGGGAATAGCAGCAGAGATACATGAAATCTAAAAGTCATCTTTCAAAAATCACTTCTGATGGCACCAACTCCGCAAACAGGGCATAAGCGTCCCAAATTTTCCATATCCTCTCTAGCATTTATCATTTGCTTTTTATGTCATGTTAAGCCAATCTGATAGGTATGAGGTAATACTTCAAAGTTGTTTTAATTTTCATTTCTCTAACCAATGCTAATTTAGAACATTTTTCTTCAAGTGACTGTTAATGGCTTTGATTTCTTCTTCTGAAAACTGTTTATATCCTTTCACCATTTATCAACTGGGGAATGGCTCTTATTTATACAAATTTGACTCAGTTCCCTATGTATTTGTGGAATGATGCCTTTATCAGAGATACTTATGATAAAAAAAAATTCCCCATTTCTTGTTTTCTTCCTAATTTTGGCTGCATTGGTTTTGTTTGTGCAAAATCTTTTAAATTTTATGTAATCAACATTATCCATCTTATTTTTCCATGATCCTCTCTATCTCTTGTTTGATCATAAACTTTTCCCTTATCCATAGATCTGTCAGCTAAAATTTCCCATGCTCCTTCAATTTATTTGTGATATCACCCTTTATGTCTAAATCATGTAGTTATTCTGACATTATTTTAGTATATAGTGTGAGATGTTGGTCTATACCTAATTTATATTAGTGGCTACTCATAATAGAAACTCCCATTTAGCACCTTCCTTCCTATCACAATATTTCTGATGTATCTATTTGATAGAAAAGAATAAACTCTCTTCTAATGGGATGATAATCTCATGGGATATCGTATTACTTTCTGGTAGACTTGAAGATAATGATATGGTACAAGTAATTCTGATCACTAAAACAGGGAATAAAAGCCAACATTTGGTTTGCCATTAAAATGTCTCTTGATTTGCTTCATTTTCCTTTCAAGAGTGCAATTAGTGATCTTTTTTTCTGTCCTCATCTCCATCCAATAAGTGGTTGAGGGTAGAAGTTGTTTGGTTGAACTCTTCCCTTTCACTGGCTCCCACCCTTGATAGATATTGCTACTTCTCTCCAGCTCCTCTCTTCAGATATCCTCAAGGGTATGTCTTTCTCCTTAGTCAAAATCCTATTCCATCCCACAAGAAGATCTTTTACATCTATTACAGACAAAGACAATAAAAAGGAAAATTGCCCAAGACCATTTCTTCACACAAGAATGTTTCTCACTCATTCAAACATCTTTCCACCAAAAAATTGCTGACTTGTCCTATATCCAGGATGGCATATATTCACTTTTCTGTTCTAGAAGAGCTATAATAGCATGCATTTTAAAAAAATCTCTTATTAGAGAAATTCCATTTAAAATAACTGTAGATAATATAAAATATTTGGGATTCTGGGGGTGGAGCCAAGATGGCGGAGAAGAAGCACAACCTGCCCGAAGCTCCAGCTTCCACCCTCCCCAATCCATGTAAAAAGGGGACTCTAAACAAACTTTGGAGCTGCAGAACCCACAAAATGACACAGAGAATCTAACCTCCTGCTGAGGACACCCTGGCAGGCCAGCAGGAATCGGCCAGCTCATTGCTCTGGGAGCCAAGCCCAGCCCCATGCTGAGACTTTAGCCCCAGGGCGGGCCTGACCAGCCGACCAGAGGGACTCCAGATCAGCAGCAGCTGTGGCCGTTTCCAGATTTATCAACACATAGACACAAAGGACAAAGTAAGAGGTCAGTACAGTCTGGACTTTGGGACCAGTAAGTGGGAGTGCGTGGCTTTTACCCCCCACGGCAAAAAGCCACTGAGACGCTGTGCCAGCGCCATGTGGCGGCTTCAGCTCTTGGCCTGCAGAGTGTAGGGGGACCAAGCACCAGTATGAGGGGTAATCTCTCTTGCTTTAACCTGCTTGGATCTGGATTGCAGTCTAGGGTGGAGGTTCTGGGGTGTGTGTCCAGCTTGCCAGAGCATGTGGAGACCTCAGAGAGGGCACCCATCTAATACCTCCAGCAGCTGAGAAAACCCCAGCGTTTGGGACGAAATCTCCCCTGTCTGGTGGCAGAGTCCTACTGTGGCAAAAAGCCCAAAAGTCAAGTAACTGAGTGGCAAAATCAGCAGGCAAAGGAAACAAAGCAGACAGAAGATTCCAACAATACACTCCTATTTTGGGGACAAAAAGGAGCAAAGCATGGAACAGGAAGAAAACAGTGAAGTCAGAAATCCTGCACCAAAAGCTTCAAAGGAAAATACCAGCTGGTTACAGGCTATAGAGGACCTTAAGAAAGATTTTGAAAACCAAATAAGAGAAGTGGAGGAAAAACTGGGAAGAGAAATGAGAACAATGCAAGAAAATTATGAAATGAGAGTCAACAGCCTGACTGAGGAAAATAATACCTTAAAAAACAGACTGACTCAAATGGCAAAGGAGGCCCAAAAAGGCAATGAGGAGAAGAATGCCTTAAAAAGCCAAATTTGCCAGATGGAAAAAAAATCTCAAAAACTCAATGAGAAGAATCATTGCTTCAGAATTAGATTGGAGCAAATGGAAGCTAATGACTTGATGAGAAACCAAGATGCTGTTAAACAGATCCAAACACATGAAAGAATAGAAGGCAATGTGAAATATCTCATGGGGAAGACCACTGACCTGGAAAATAGATCCAGGAGAGATAATTTAAAAATTATTGGACTTCCTGAAAGCCATGACCAAACTAAGAACCTAGAGATCATCCTCCAGGAAGTTCTCAAAGAAAACTGCCCTGATGTTTTAGTACCAGAGGGCAAAATAGAGGTTGAAAGAATCCATCGATCACCTCCTGAAAAAGATCCCAAAAAGAAAATTTCTAGGAATATTAGAGCCAGGTTCTGGAATTCCCAGATTAAGGAGAGAATATTACAAGCAGTCAGCAGGAAACAATTTGAATATTGTGGAAACACAATCAGGATAACCCAGGATCTGGCAGCTTCTACACTGAGGGATCTAAGGGCTTAGAATATAATATTCCAGAGGGCAAAGGAGCTGGGATTAAAACCAAGAGTCACCTACCCAGCAAAACTGAGTATCATGTTTCAGGGGAAAATATGGTCATTCAATGGAATAGAGGACTTTCAAGCATTCTTGCTGAAAAAACCAGAGTTGAATAGAAAATTTGACATTCAGATACAAGAAGCAAGAGAAGTCATGAGAAGGTAAACAGGGAAAAGGAATCATAAGGAACTTATCAAAGTTGAACTAGTAACATTCCTACATGGAAAAACAATAATTGTAACTTATGAAACTTTTTTCAGCAGTTGAAGAGATTAGAAATATATATGTCTATATATGAGGGCATATGGGCATTTGAATACATATGTGAATGTGTGTATATATGTTTACAGGTATACACAGATAGAGGGCACAGGACCAATTTAACAGGAAGGAATGATACTTAAAATGTGAAATTAAGAGGTGAGAGGAATATAATGAGAGGAGATGGGGAGAGACAGAATGGGGTAAACTATCTCATACAGAAGAGGCAAGGGAAAATGGTTACAATGGAGGGGAAGAATAGGAAGGCAAAAGAGAATGGGTCAACCTTATTCCCATTGAATTTGGCTTGAGGAGGAAGTGAAATACACACTAAATAGGGTATCTCACCCTCCAGGATAATGGGGGGGGGGAAGGGGATGAGAGAGGGGATGATAGAAGGGAGGGTAGGTTGGCGGGGAGGGAAGTTGGAAGCACTCACTTTTGAAAATAGATGGGATCAAAGTAGAAAATAGAACAAGTGGGTGGTCGGATAGCAGGGAGGGAAATATAATTAGTTTTACAATATATCTACTATGTTATTCTTTTGCATTAGCCACACTTGTCAACCTATACTGAGCTGCATATCTTCCCAGTAAGGGTGGGTGACAAGGAAGGAAGGGAATGAATCTGGAATTGAAAGTTTTAAAATCAATTATTCAAATATATATACATATATATGTATATATGTGTGTATATATATATATATATATATATATATATATACTATTATTAATACCATCTTACATGTAATTGGGAAATAAGATATACAGGCACTGGAGCATAGAGATCCACTGGAAAAGTAGAAAGGGGTATGGGAGAAAATATGGGAGAGAGCAGATTGGAGGAGGGGATATCCTGTGGGACTGCTATTTTGGGGCGGTGGGTAGGGGAAAAATGGGGAGAAAATTTGTAACTCAAAATCTGGCGGAAAAGAATGATGTAAATCAGAAGTTAATAAAGCATTAAGAAAAAGGAAAAAAAAAATAAAATATTTGGGAGTCTACCTGCCAAGACAAACCCAAGAACTATATGAACATGACTACAAAACACTTCTCACATGAGTCAGATCTAAACAATTGGAAAAATATTAATGTTGATGAGTATGCTGAGCCAAGATAATAAAAGATGAGAATTCTACCTAAATTAATCTACCTATTCAGTATCATACCAAATTATAAAAAAATTATAGAGCTTTTTAGCTTTCTGTATTATTTTTTCTAAAATAATAACAAAATTCCTCTGGAAGAACAAAAAGTCATGGATGTCAAGGGAATCAGCAAAAAAAAAAATGTGAAGGAAGGTAGCCTAGTTGTACCAGATGTCTAACTGTATTATAAAGTGGTAGGCATCAAAACAATCTGGTACTGGCTAAGAAATAGAGTGGTGGATCAGTGGAATAGATTAGGTACACAATATGTTGTAATAAATGACCATAGTAATTCAATAAACTGAAAAATAAACCGATAAACTGAAAAATCTAAGCTTTTGGGACAAAAACTCATTATTTGACAAAAATAGCTGGGAAAATTTGAAAACACTATGGCAGAAACTAGGTATACAGCAACATCTTACATTGCACAACACAAAATGATTAAAATAGATACATAGATATAAAGAGTGATACTATAAGCAAATTAGGAAATCATTGAATATTTTACCTGTCAGATCTTTGGATAAGAGAAGAATTTAGGACCAAAGAGTAGAATATTATTGTGTCATAAGAAATTATGAGCAGGAATTCAGAAAAAACCTGGAAAGACTTACATGAACTAATACAGAGTGAAGTGAACAGAACCAGGAAAAACACAGTAACAGCAATATTGTATGAAAAAGAACTATGAATGACTTAACTATTCTCAGCAACACAATCATCTAAAATAATCCCAAAGGACTCATGATGAAAAATGCTATCTGCCTCCAAAAAAGAAACTGATGGCATTTGAATACAGACCAAAGCATGCTATTTTCACTTTCTTTTTGTTAGTTTTGTTAGTTCCCCCCCACACACAAAATGACTATTATAGAAATGTTTTACATAATTACATATGTGTACCCTATATCAGTTGCTGATTGTCACAGAAAGGAGGGAGGATTAGAATTTGGAACTTAAAACTTAACAGTGAATGTTAAAAATTGTTTTACATGTAATTCAACAAAACAAAATTTAAAACATTTTAAAAGTAGTTCCAGTAATGAGACAATCTATTTCCTCTCTCTCCCTCTATGTACCTGACTGACCACTGCAACACTATTATCTTCACTTAACACTTCCTCCCATATATATAAACAATATCTTAGAGAAACTGGTTTCTTTTGAAAACCTAGCAAATATAGAAAGCAAAGACTGAGATTATAGGTTCAGTAATGGACAGGTAAGTAAAAATGTCAACAGCTTTGTTTTCAACAAAGGGATAGCTACAGTCATTTGCATGTGTTCCATCTAGCTTTTGCATGGTTGAGCTACAGTTTTTTTCCTCAGCCTCTTGTTTCTCGTTGGGGCAGCAGCAGTGGTAGTGCTGGGTAACTTCCCAAGATGGCAAATCTCTTGTCCCCTCTTCCTTCTTTCTTGGTCACTCATGTCCTTGACTCATTACACCTGCCCTCTTCCTATGAGATTCCAGCAGAAACTTTTATAGTCCCCCAAATTTTTTCTGTCCCATCTATCTCAGCTGTCCTAGCACTTCATGAGTAAAGGAAGCTACATTACCTTTAGTGCTCATTCCCCATCCTATGCCTAGTGTGATTTATGTGCTAGCCAGTGCTGTTTCCACTCCAATATGTTTGCTGGACTTCCACGTCAGTGATTTTCCATAGGGTGAACTCCATTAGTGTGCCTTCAAATGCTCAAGAAAAGGGAAGGAGTAGTTTAATGCAGGAGACTTTGCCTCATTTACTTGCTATCTTTGGGCTTCTTGGTTTGTTCAGCAGAATATACCATTAATGGAGAAGGAAAATTGAACTAGAACATAAAAACTGATGGCTCAAGGGACTCTTTCTCTCTAGGTATTGTTTATGCTAGCACATTTCATAAAAATAGCCTACATACAAAGATCAGTAGGATATGCCTTCTAAATTATTTTTACAACCAACTAATTAATGATAATTTATCAAGCACCTACTATGTATCAGGTACTATTCTAGACCTCAGGGGTACAAAAACAGTCCCTATCATCAAGGAACTCACGCTCTTTCAGAATTAAAAATAAATACACATATTTTGAACTCATGGTGTATATGTGTATAAACATATAATGCACATATACACATAATATGTAAAACATAAAATATACATATATACATTTATGTAGTTATATATTAATGTATGTATACATATTTGTCATGTATGCAAAATAAATACAAGGTGATTTTGTGGGAGGGGATGCCTTACTAGGTGGGAGAATCAGAAAAGGACTAATGTAGGATTTTGAAGGAAACTAGGAATTTTATAAGGTTACAGTTGAAAAGGGAATATGTTTCCAGGAGTGTGGGAAAGTCTGCTTAAAGACACAGTGATAGGAGATAGAGCATCATGTATGAGAAACAGAATTTTGCATGGACTAAGAAAAGTATGAATGGGAGCAATATATAATGATAGGTTGAGCTAGAGTGTGATGTGTCTTAAATTTGATCCTAGAGCAGGATTTTTTAACCTTTTTTGTTTCATGTACTCCTTTGGCAGTCTGATGATACTTATGGACCTCTTCTTAGAATAATATTTTAAATGCATAAAAAATAATACATAGGATTACAAAGGAAACATATTATATTGAAATAAAATTATTTTTAAAATTTTAAAACAACTTTATGGATCACATTAAGAACTCTAGACACTATAGGGAGACAATGGAAATTAATATTTTTAATACTTTATTTTATTTTTTTAAATGCTTTAACTTCTGATTTACATCACTCATTTCTGCCAGATTTTGAGTTACAAATTTTCTCCCTGTTTTTCCCCTACCCACCGCCCCAAAATAGCAGTCCCACAGGATATCCCCTCCTCCAGTCTGCTCTCTTCCATATTTTCTCCCATGCCCCTTTCTACTTTTCCAGTAGAGCATGGTGGATCTCTATGCCCCAGTGGCCTGTATATCTTATTTCCCAATTACATGTAAAATAGTATTAATAATAGTACACACACATACACACACACACACACACACACATATATATATATTTGAATATTTGATTTTAAAACTTTGAATTCCAGATTCATTCCCTTCCTCCCTTGTCACCCACCCTTACTGGGAACATAAGCAGTTCAGTATAGATTGTACATGTGTGGCTAATGCAAAACAATAACATAGTAGATATATTGTAAAAGACAGACTATATTTCCCTCCCTCCTATCCCACCTCCCACTTGTTCTATTCTCTGCTTTGATCCCATCCCTTTTCAAAAGTGGGTGCTTCCACGTTCCCTCCCCCCCAGCCTGCCCTCCTTTCCATCATCCCCCTTCTCATCCCCTTCCCCCCCTACTCTCCTGGAGGGTGAGATACCCTATTTAGTGTGTATTTCATTCCCTCCTCAAGCCAGATTCAATGGGAATAAGGTTGACCCATTCCCTTTTGCCTTCCTATTCTTCCCCTCCATTGTAACCATTTTCCCTTGCCTCTTCTGTATGAGATAGTTTACCCCATTCTGTCTCTCCCCATCTCCTCTCATTATATTCCTCTCTCACCTCTTAATTTCACCTTGTATCATCCCTTCCTGTTAAATTAGTACTGTGCCCTCTATCTATGTATATCTATAAACAAATATACACATTCACATATGTATTCATATACCCATATACCCTCATATATATATATATATATTTCTATTCCCTTCAACTACTGAGAAAAGTTTCTTAAGTTACAATTGTTGTTTTTCCATGTAGGAATGTTAATAGTTTAACTTTGATAAGTTCCTTATGATTTCTTTTCCCTGTTTACCTTCTCTTGCTTCTTGTATCTGAATGTCAAATTTTCTATTCAACCCTGGTTTTCTCAGCAAGAATGCTTGAAAGTCCTCTATTCCACTGACTGACCATATTTTTCCT
Source organism: Petaurus breviceps papuanus (assembly GCF_028583685.1). NCBI lineage: Eukaryota > Metazoa > Chordata > Mammalia > Diprotodontia > Petauridae > Petaurus > Petaurus breviceps. The sequence goes on along the minus strand of NW_027185735.1, from coordinate 14,835,865 downwards.
CTGAAACATGATACTCAGTTTTGCTGGGTAGGTGACTCTTGGTATTAATCCCAGCTCCTCTGACCTCTGAAATATCATATTCCAAGCCCTTCGATCCCTCAGTGTAGAAGCTGCCAGATCCTGGGTTATCCTGAATGTGTTTCCACAATATTCAAATTGTTTCCTGCTGGCTGCTTGTAATATTCTCTCCTTAATCTGGGAATTCCAGAACCTGGCTATAATATTCCTAGAAGTTGTCTTTTGGGGATCTTTTTCAGTAGGTGATCAGTGGATTCTTTCAACCTCTATTTTGCCCTCTGGTTCTAAAACATTAGGGCAGTTTTCTTTGAGAACTTCCTGGAGGATGATTTCTAGGTTCTTACTTTGATCATGGCTTTCAGGTAGTCCAATAATTTTTAAATTATCTCTCCTGGATCTATTTTCCAGGTCAGTGGTTTTTCCCATGAGATATTTCACATTGCCTTCTATACTTTCATTTGTTTGGATTTGTTTAACAGCATCTTGATTTCTCATCAAGTCATTAGCTTCCATTTGCTCCAATCTAATTCTGAAGCAATGATTCTCCTCATTGAGCTTTTGAGATTCTTTTTCCATCTGGCAAATTCGACTTTTTAAGGCATTCTTCTCCTCATTGCCTTTTTGAGCCTATTTTGCCATTTGAGTTAGTCTATTTCTTAAGGTGGTATTTTCCTCAGTCAGGCTGTTGACTCTCATTTTGTAATTTTCTTTCATCGTTCTCATTTCTCTCCTCAATTTTTCCTCCACTTCTCTTATTTGCTTCTTAAGGTCCTCTATAGCCTGTAACCAGCTGGTATTTTCCTTTGAAGCTTTTGGTGCAGGATTTCTGACTTCACTGTCTTCCTCCTGTTCCATGCTTTGCTCCTTTTTGTCCCCCAAATAGGAGTCTAATATTGGAATCTTCTGTCTGCTTTGTTTCCTTTGCCTGGTCATGTCACCCCTCAGTCACTTGACCCCTGGGCTTTTTCCCACAGTAGGACTATGCCACCAGACAGGGGAGCTTTCATCCCAAATGCTGGGGTTTTCTCAGCTGCCAGAGGTATTAGATGGGTGCCCTCTCTGAGGTCTCCACATGCTCTGGCAAGCTGGACACACACCCCAGGACCTCCACTCTAGACTGCAATCCAGATCCAAGCAGGTTAAAGCAAGAGTGATTACCCCTCAGACTGGTGCTTGGTCCCCCTACACTCTGCAGTTCAGGAGCTGAAGCCACCATGGAGCTAGCGGCTTCTCGCCCAGGGGGAAAAAGCCATGCACTCCCACCTACTGGGTCTCAAAGTCCAGACTGCACTGACCTCTCACTTTATCCTTTGCATCTGTGTGTTGATAAATCTGGAAACGGCCACAGCTTCTGCTGATCTGGAGTCCCTCTGGCCGGTGGCTGGTCAGGCCTGCCTTGGGGCTAAAGCCTCTGCGTGGGGCTGGGCTCGGCTCCCAAAACACTGCGCTGGCCAATTCCTGATGGCCTGCCGGGCTGTCCTCAGTGGGAGGTTAGATTCTCTGTTTCATTTTGAGGGTTCTGCAGCTCCAAAGTTTGTTTAGAGTCCCTTTTTTACATGGATTGGGGAAGGTAGAAGCAGGAGCAGCAGGGAGGTCCTGCTTCTTCTCCGCTATCTTGACTCCGCCCCCCGACAATGGAAATTATTGAGGATATGATCAGATCTGTGGTTTGGGGGATATTACTTTGGAAGCTGTGTGGAAGAAGGAGGAGAGAGACTTGAGAAGGGGAGACAATTTAGGAGGCTATGGCCAATAGTCCTGATGATAGGGGAAGAGGGCCTGAGTCAGGATAGTGGCTGCATGAGTAAAGAAGGAGAAGGATGTGAGAGCTGTTGCAGAGGCAGATTCGACAACTGATTGAATATGTTGCGTGAGTGAGTGAGCAATTGGAGGCTGTGGTGAGCTTGGATGGGTAGGCATTTCCTTGACTGATAGAGAGAGGTTTGGAAGAGGGGTGTGTTAGAGAAGAGGAGATAATGAATAATATAAAATTAATTTAACTTCATAACGGGAGAAAGATATAAACAGGAAAAAAGGAAATATCAAGCAGTTTGCTCTATGGGCTTAACTTCATACTATGTGGCAAATGCTGCTTTTACTTACAAAAACCAGCTACTTTCTTGTATGTTAGGAACCTCAAGCAGTAACTTAGCAGGGTTTTTCAGGATAGTACATTTCGGTGCTGTTTTTATTTTTAGTTTTCAACATTCACTTCCATAAGATAGTGAGTTTTAAATTTTCTCCTCCTCCCTCTCCTCCCCCTTCCCCAAGATGACATGCAATCTGATATAGGGTCTACTTATACATTCATATCAAACATATTTTCACATTAGTCATGATGTAAAGAATTAGAACTAATGGGAGGAACCACAAGAAAGAAGAAATAAAACAACAAAAGAAAGGGAGAACAAATAGTATGCTTCCATCTGCATTCAGCCTCCAAAGTTCTTTCTCTGGATGTGGATAGCATTTTCCATTGTGATTCTTTTGGAGTTGTTGATCCTTGCATTGCTGAGAAGAGCTAAATCTATCAAAGTCAATCATTGCACAAAGTGGCTGTTACTGTGTACAATGTTCTTCTGGTTCTGCTCATTTCACTCAGCATCAGATCATATAAGTCTTTCCAGGTTTCTCTGAAGTCTGCCAGTTCATCATTTCTTGTAGCACAATAGTATTTCATTACATTCATATACCAAAACTTGTTCAGCCATTCCCTAATAGATGGGCATACCCTCAATTTCCAATTCTTTGGCACCACAAAAATAGCTGCTATAAATATTTTTGTACATGTGAGTTCTTTTCCTGTTTTTATGATCTCTTTGGGATACAGACCTAGAAGTGGCATTGCTGGGTGAAAAGGGATGCACAGTTTTATAGCCCTATGGGCATAGTTCCAAATTGCTCTCCAGAATTTTAGATCAGTTCACAACTCTACCAACAGTGCATTAGCGTTCCAATTTTTCCATATCTTCTCCAACATTTATCATTTTCCTGTTTTGTCATGTTAATCAATCTGATAGGTGTGAGGTGGGACCTCAGAGTTGGTTTGCTGTGCATTTTTCTAATCAGTAGTGATTTAGCACATTTTTTCATATGACTATAGATAGCTTTAATTTCTTTTTCTGAAAACTGCCTGTTCATATTCTTTGACAATTTATCAATTGGGAAATGGCTTTTATTCTTCTAAATCCAACTCAGTTCTCTACATATTTGAGAAATGAGACTTTTATCAGAGACATTGGCTGTAAAATTTTTCCCCCAGCTTTGTGCTTCCCTTCTAATTTTGGTTGCATTGGCTTTCTTTGTACAAAACCTTTTCGATTCAATGTAATCAAAATTATTCATTTTGCATTTCATAATGTTCTCCATCTTTTGTTTGGACATACATTTTTCCCTCCTCCATAGAGCTGACAGTTAAACTATTCCTTGCTCTTCTAGCTGTAACTGGTTTTTCTCTAGAAGCTGTTAACTGTATTAAATGAAAGTCTTCCTTCTTTTTGGCTGTTTAAAAAAAAAAACTCCTCTGAGAACCTTATTGTTGAGGGAGAGACAATCCAGTCTCAGTTGAATCTCAGGTCTCTTTTTCCTGAAATATTGATCCCATTTTGGAGTAGTGGAATTATTTCCTTAATAATAGACAGAGCTGGGGTGGCTAGGTGGCACAGTGAATAGAGCACCAGCCCTGGAGTCAGGAGGACCCGAGTGCACATCTAGCCTCAGACACTTAACACTTACTAGCCATGTGACTTTGGGCAAATCACTTAACCCCAATTGCCCTATCTTACCCCTTCCAAAAAGAAAAAAAAAATAGAGCAATATTGGGAATAAGAGATTTACTTAGTACTTTTTGGGGGCAGGCCTGGAGCTGGAAAGGTCGTTTTAAAATGTAGTTCCCCCACCCTCAACAAAACATGTTCATTCACTTATAAGAAGGGTGTCAACAGTTTCTGTCCACAATGCCCTATTCTTACCTCTCCATTGTGAGTTTCAACTAATTTCTGCCTTCACCCTTGTTGTTTCATACATTTAGAAAGAACTCTCTTACAATCAGAAAGGAAATCTTGACTTAGAAGTGTTCAATAGATTTTGAACTTTCTGTAGATCCATTAATCCCTAAATTGTAGTCCAGACTCTCTAATATGTACCAGGTTGGTAACCTTTCCCACTCTACTTCCCCACCCCCCACACCCATTAGATAGTAAACTCCTTGAGGACACAAACTATCTTTTCAAATTCTTCAAATTCCCTTAGGCTTATTAAGGGGCAGGGAAGATCTTCAAATTCCCATTCCCATTACAATGACATTTCAGCTCTGGCCAATGTGCCTTTGCTCTAGCTGTCCCTGATACCTGGAATGCTTTCCTTCCTCACCTCTGTTTCTTAGAACTCTTAGCACCCTTTAAAGTTCAGCTTAATAGTTTCCTCCTTCAAGAGGACTTTCCTTATTTCCCCAGGTATTAGTGACCCTCCCTGCCAGATCTGCTAATCACTGTATCTTTCTTTGGGGTGTGTGTGTTTGTATATATGTGTGTATTCCACATCAGGAGGCAACTTGGTGTAGTAGCTAGAGAGCTTGCCTTAAGTCAAGAAGACCCAGGCACAAGCCCTAACTTTCTCTGAGAGGCTTTGAGGTCCTGTTTCTGTCCTGTTTCTAACCCATACACCATAGCTGTCAATCAGGGAGAGGATTCTTTGTGGAGATGAGATCTGGCAACTGCCTCTTACGGGTGTGGTAGCCCCTGCTCCCACAACAACCACACCTATAGAAGGCCTGGAAAAGAAAGTCATGGACCACTAAATCCTTGGCATTGTCAAATGGCACAACATCAGGAATAGGCTAGATTTTATCAATGAAAACAACAGTAAAGGATATTGGTTACCGCTGCTTTTTTGAGCCATTTGTAGCTGAAACTTGAATATGTCATCCACTCCTATAAGAATATGAGCTATTTGATAGCAGGGACATTTTTGCTTTTCTATTTGTATCCCTATCACTCAACAAAGTGCTTTATACCTAGTAAATTTTTAATAAATGCTTTTTTTCTTTCATTCAATATGTTTTTTCCCCCTAAAAAAATCACTTGGTTCAACACCTAGCATGCTACCACACAGAGTTAGATGCTTAGTCAAACTTCAGTGATTAAGATAATGATAGTGGACCACAATAGGAAGCATAGAGCTACTGATTTGCCTCAGAGTGATTTGGGGCTTTATATTTCTTGACTTGAATGTAATAATATAATATAATATAATATAATATAATATAATATAATATAATATAATATAATATAATATAATATAATATAATATAATATAATATAATATAATATAATATAATATAATATAATATAATATAATATAATATAATATAATACAACTAAACTAGATGTCATGGCACTCTTGTTATTTGATAACCAGGAGATAGTGCTTAATGGATCACATGACAAGCCACTGGCTATGAATCCTATGTGAAAGTAGGAAAATTATCTAAACTTATTATTT
>NW_027185735.1:14799800-14830245 GCF_028583685.1 Petaurus breviceps papuanus | reverse complement strand
AATGTAATAATATAATATAATATAATATAATATAATATAATATAATATAATATAATATAATATAATATAATATAATATAATATAATATAATATAATATAATATAATATAATATAATAATATAATATAATATAGGACAACTAAACTAGATGTCATGGCACTCTTGTTATTTGATAACCAGGAGATAGTGCTTAATGGATCACATGACAAGCCACTGGCTATGAATCCTATGTGAAAGTAGGAAAATTATCTAAACTTATTATTTAAAGATTTTTTCATCTCTAAATAAGGATAGTGATAAGAACTTACTTTTCAGAATTCTTATTAAAATGGTTATCAAAGCATTTGACAAACATAAAATCTCAAATAATAATTTGTAAAACATAATTTCTATACCCAAAAGAAAACAAGAAAAGACTCAATTTTTAAATTAAATTTGGCAATTTCTGCAAAATGTTATGTCTGAATGTTGATAGATTCCAAAAAATTGAAGGAAGACCCAGCCAGAAGGCTAGCAGCTGCAGAAACTTACTCCACTAACAGAAGAGGGAATTATATCCATTTGTAGAACCAATGGAGTCTTTTATGACATAAGCTTTCCAAGCTTTATTGAAAGTTTCCCAGTGGTCTCAGGCAGTATTATGAAAAACATTTGTGAATTCAAAAACTACTTATTAGAGAAAACAAAAACAATTAACAAAATTGTTTTTGCTGAAGATATAATTATCATGTAGACAAAAGTAGTTCAAATTATTAAATTAATCAAACTAGCAGTTTCATTTCTTATTTTTTAAACTTTTTTTTTCAGGTTTAATGTTCAGTCAACTCTTGATTATGCACATTTGAAAAATCCAATCTAGCTCCAAATACCACCTACTGAGGAGGCAAGCCAGTCTAATTGAAGCAGCAAGGCACTCTGAGGGAGAGAAAAGAGGAGGCATGTGTCAGGCAAATGAAACCACTGCCTCCACCTTGACCACTCCTTCCCCTCAAATCATGTTGGACACAATACTGGACATTGAGCCTAAAAGTCCTGGCATTAATAGCACTCCCCAAGACACCAACCGTGCTATCATTCTGGTCCCTGTATCTATCCTCTGAGGGAGCAACCCTGGTGTAAAATGTATCTGCCATCCCTACCAACACCAAACCACCAAACTTTTTCATCAGAGACACTGTAGACTTGGCAAAGAAAGTGCTTATCACTGTTAGCATCACAATATTCAAAATCAGAAACATATAGTCATATCAATAGAAGTGATATTAAAGAAATTTAATTATCTGCTTTGCTACTTCACCTAAAGGACTACTGGGCTGGACCACTGGCTCTTTCCATCTTACTTGCAACTGAAAAGTGGGTATATATTGTCTTACCTTGTCTTATTATTCTTTTTTTTTTCTTTTGGGGCAGCAAGATGGTGCAGTAGATACAGCAGTGGACCTCTGGAGTCATTAAGACCTGAGTTCAAATATAGCCTCAGGCATCCTGGGCAAGTCACTTAACCTTGTTTGCCTCAGTTTTCTCATTTGTAAAATGATCTGGAGAAGGAAATGGCAAGCCACTCCAGTATTTTTGCCAAGAAAATCCTAAATCAGGTCACAAAGAGTTAGACATGATTGAAAAACAATTTTTTTTCCTTTATGCTCTCAGCACAGTACTTCATATACTACAAGCACTTACTGATTTTTCATTCACTCCCTGAATGTTGTTGAATCATTTTCCTCTCATTACTTTGTTGAGATGTCCTCAGTGCTGTGGTACAATTGGGAAGGAATCAGGAATGTGACAGCTATTCAAGGATGCAGCCTGAAGACAAGGAAAGGATTTGCAGTAGGTGCATAGCAGTGGCAGAAAATGATTTGGACTCCAGCATGCTGATATCATTTTTGTAGCACATAATTCTCCACTGCCACTCCTGCCATTTCTGTTATCGTTTTTATTTTATTTTAGCTATAAATGACACACACAGTGGGATAATAATTAGATAAGCTAATGAAACTTGCTGGTAGATATGCATGCATAATTTACACTATACCTTAATGGTGACCTGAAAAAGGGAAAAGGAAAGGAAAATGGAAGGGAATAAGCATTTATATAGTGCCTACCATATCACAAGCACTGTGTTACATGTTTTACAAATATGTTTTACAAATCTTATTTGATGCCCATAACAACCTTGCCAAGTAGGTGCTGTTATTAGCCCCATTTGACAGTTGAGGAAACTGAGGCAAACAGAATTTAAATGACTTGTCCAGGGTCCCACAACTTGTAAGTATCTGAGGCTGGATTTGAACACAAGTCTTCCTGATTCCAGGTTTAGCCCTTTCTCCACTATACCAACTAGGATGGCACAGAAAAAGGTGATCCCTGGGCACAAAAATCTATATTTAGCTTCAGAAATGCATTTTAATATTAAGCTCAGTCCAATATAATTAGAAATGGATCTGCTGGCCAAAAGAAAGATTATAGAATCTAGAGGGATCTTAGAGATAATTTAGTCTAATCTTTTCATTTTACAGATGAGAAAACCACAGCTCATATAGACAGAAAGAGAAGGGAATCCATATTATTACACTATACCACATTGCACATACTATTCCAGGATTTTTGCCTGATAGTTCCTTTATGTCATCATATGGATCCCCTTCTCTTTCTTTTTGGCTCCTGTGGACACATTTATTTTATTTAAAATTGCATGTAATTTGGTTTCATCCATTTATCTATCTGGACTTCCATTCCAAGAAATGGAATGTACTCCAGAAAAGGAATGGAGAAAATTGCAACGACCCCCAACAAACAACATATTGTGATATTTGTGCCATCAATGAACTGGCATAAATTGGCACTCAGAAAGAGAAAAGCAGAAAGACAGCTATTGAAGGCAGCAGTTTCAAGACTCTATTAGAAGCATCATGGAAGAGTAGATGGCAGAGGGCTTCCCATGTCCCCTGTTCTCTCTATTGTTGGTGAAGGGAATTTTGAAATTGTTTCATAAAAAAGCTGCAATATTAAAAAATTATTATTTTAGAGCCTACTGGCTCTAAGTTAAGCTTTCAAGTTCTTTTGACCAGATGAAGAAGTAGAGGGAAGAGAGTCCCTTGTCATTTGCTTCTCTATGTTGCCATTGGAAGATTTTGGGAACTGATATTATTGTCAGCCTGCTTTTGAGGATGATGGAAAGGAAGATGTCCCTTATTGTTTCTAGAGAAAGGATGGAAATGCACCTACTTATTTATGAATCTCAGTCCGTGGTTCATTACTTGTTTTTAGCAGGATTAAAATCTCCACCCCACCCCACCCCAGTTAATCAAGGCTTTTATTGTAAAGTATTTTAAAAAGAATTCAGTCAACTATTACCTAGATGGGGGCAAGCAGAGTGGACTAAAAAAGCTGTTCTTTTCTACATCACCAGGAGAAAGACCCTGGGATTGCAACCCCCATGAGATTGAGCTCCCTATTGCCCAATTAAGTCAAAACTGAAGAAAGTTTCTTTTTCCTTTTTTCCCCAACGTTCACTTTTATAAGATTTTGAGTTCCATTTTTTTCTCCCTCCCTCTGTGTTCTCCCCCCTCCCCAAGAGGGCAAGCAATCTGATATAGGTTATATATGTACAGTCATATTAAACATATTTCTACATTAGCCACATTGTGAAAGAAGAATCAGAACAAAAGGGAAAAACCACAAGGAAGAAAAATACAACAAAAAAGTAAAAATAGCACCCTTTGATCCATATTCCACTCCATTTTTCTTTCTCTGGATGTGAGTAGAATTTTCCATCATGTGTTCTTTGGAATTGTTTTAGGTCCTTGCATTGTCTATCAAAATCAGTCCTCAAACACTGTGGCTGTTATTGTGTACAATGTTTTCCTAGCTCTACTCCCCTCACTCAGCATCAGTTCATATAAGTCTTTTCAGGTTTCTCTCAAGTCTGCCTGTTCATCATTTCTTACAGCACAATAATGTTCCATTATATTCATATACCACAACCTGTTTAGCCATTCCCCAATAGATGGACATCCTCTCATTTTCCAATTCTTTGCCACCACAAAAAGAGCTGCTATAAATATTTTTGTACATGTGGGTCTTTTTCCCATTTTTATGATCTCTTTGGGATACAGACCTAGAAATGGTAATGCTGGTCAAAGGGTATGCACATTTTTATAACATTTCGGGCATAGTTCTAAATTTCTCTCCAGAATGAGTGGATTATTTCACAGCTCCACCAATAATGCATTTGTGTCCTGATTTTCCCACATCTTTTCCAACATTTATCATTTTCCTTTTCTGTCTTATTGGCCAATCTGATTGGTGTAAGGTAGTAGCTCAGAGGTTTTTTTAAATTTGCATTTGTCTAATCGAGAATAATTTAGAGCATCTTTCATATGACTATAGATAGCTTTAATTTCTTCATCTGAAAACTGCCTGTTCACATCCTTTGATAATTTATCAATTGGGGAACAACTTGTATTCTTATAAGTTTGACTCAGTTTTCTTTCTATATTTGAGAAATGAGGCCTTTATTAGAAATACTGGCTGTAAAAATTGTTTCCCAGCTTTCTAGCAGGATTAAAATGAAAAATCAGTGAGATTTAGGTTTTGTATTAGAGAATATTTTGATGCTCTAATTATGGTTCAATGTCTCTGAAAATAACATGTAGTTGGGCTCCTATTTAAACTGGTTTATTTGGGAAGTTGTCTTTTTTTTAAAGAAGCTAACCAAAAACATATATCTTCAGTTTAAAAATAATATTTTGGTTCAATTTAGTTGGCATTTCAGCAAATTGATCTTTTTCACTTTGGGGTTCATAGTGTATTTTGGTTCAGGTCACTAGTTTTTAGTAGAAAACTCTTTTGTGAGTGAGTTTTGGAATGGCTTTTAATCTAACTTGAAAATATTCTTTACCCTTTCTTTTATCTCTAAACCCTCTCCCTCCACTCTGATTTATCATTTTACTGTAACTCTATTAGCTGCAAAGCATTTGGGGATGCTGTTACTATGACAAGCTCTGTAGCAAATGAGGCTGCATTGAATTATTTAGCTTTCAGCTAAAGTGGAGGGAGAGAAAACAGCTGAGTTGGTTCATAAAATCTCTTTGAGTTAATTTGTTCATGGGCTTGGGGCTTTTATGATATTTTTTGTGACTGCAAATTATGAATTTTAAGACAGCAAAGTGGAAAATTAACAATTTGGTATAATAACAAACCTATGGCCAAGGAATTATCTGTCTCTTATTGTATATATTTTTGTAACTATGTAGATACAATGTTGAAGGATCATGAATATATTTAATATCTGTATTCATAGGAGATTTTTCCATTCACTAATAACATCATTTCCATCAATTTTTTTCTTTCAAAAATAGATCAGGATTTCTACTTAAGACATACAACAGCCTCTGCTTTTGAAGTTGGCCTATTTTCCTTAACAGAATATGGTTGTTAAAAATTTTTTTTAATTGAAAAGTTCCCTTTTCATCTTCCAATTCAAGAAACAGCAAATAGATTCTTAAATCTGTACCAAAAGTAGGTTATGCACAGCTGTAGTGATGGGAAGCAGATCCAGTAGAGTCATGGCTTATCAATTCTGGTACTTGGGGCAAGGACAACACCTCTTCCCCAGACCTTTTTTCAGAGAAAGCAGCATTAAAAGTTCCCACAAATCAACTTTTTAAGATAAATTCAGTGGGAAGGGAAGGGGAGACCTAAGGAGAGATCCTGGATCTCAGGACACAAGGCTTGGTTGGGGGAGACAGGGACCCTGAACATCAAACAAGGCTGCTGCTGGAGAAGCTGCCATAGGGGAGGAAGCATAGTCTTGGAAAAACTCAATCTAGGGTGTGGGGGGGTTGGAGAAAGGGGACCATTTGGTAGTTTCCTACCTTAGCTCATTATCACTGATAAATAGGTGCTAAATGAATGTTTTCCTGTTGATGGAGTTTAAATGTTCTTCATATTCTCTAAATTTCAGTGACAAAGTTATGGTTTCTCCATCCTCTATGGTTTTTATGAGAGGACACAGGCTATGGTAATGTCAATGGCACTTGTGTAACCTCTTTCCTATTTTAGCTGCTGTCTTTTGAGAGATATGGTTATAAGAAGACGCAGAGAAAGTGACACAGGTTTTACTTATGGCAGAGATAGCCCTTTGATCCTATGTATCTGCCAAAGTTGTCACAGTCTCAACATGGTTCTGTGTCTAATTCTCACCACAAGGTGAGAAAGTAGCAGAAGGGGAATATTTTTGCCCATTTTCAACATATAAACTAGCTGTCTTTCACCATATACCCTAGATGTGCACACCTGGCAAATAGGCAAGAGATTGAATGGTACAGAGGAAAGAGCACAAGGTCTCGCTGCCAGTTTTGAAATCTGTGAGTGCTTGTTGATTGATTGGTAAGAAGCTTTTCCCTGAGGAAGGCTGCAAAACAGCATAATTGCACTCAAGTAAATAACTCAGATGGGTCTGTTTTTCTGTGAATACTGGGAGGACTGCGCAATAGTTATAACTCTTCAATAAGCATACGCTTTTCGTCTCAGCTGTCAATTTTTTTAATACCTGTGATTCTCAAGTCAAAGTGACAGAGAAATCGAGAAACCATTCTTGGGCTCAGGTGTAGAGGAACAGAGGTGAAAGGGACAAGGGGGCGATGAATTATAATCCTTAGCAACAAACATCTTTTGAGTGCCCAAGGAGTCTTAATTATATTAAGCACAGAAAATCACGACTTTACTAAGGCAGGCTTTGAGACCTCTCATCTTTGTCTCAATCTAATACAGGCTCTTGTCAGTCCACTTTGACAGCATCTACTATTCTAGTTTCTCCTCTAGCTGTTCTGGCCCTTTCCTACCAAATCCCAGGAGCAAGAACCGAGTTTTTGTGAAGCATCAGATCCCACTCTCAGACCAGCAGGCAGTTGATTATCGTCATTGCGCTGTGTGATCACTACGGGATAGCAGGCTTTGTATTGGCAGCAAATACATCAGGTTTGCATAGACACAGTAACACTGAGCCTTTTCCCCTCTGAGCTAGGGAAGGGCGAAGGATAGCTACACCACGGTTTATTGCCCCAGAGAAATCAGCCCCCGTGGTTTGGAAAACAAAAAATAACTACAAACCAGAGGAGCGGTCAAATCCCAGGGTATCCTACTCAGCTGCTGTGCTGAAATGAGAACTGTCAAGGAGCAGGGGTCTAGTGTGAGGGAGTAGAGGTCACCTTTTTTTTTTTTTAATGCAACTGGACTATATAAGTAAGGGAAGGAAAGGTTGCAGAAGTATCCCTGTCTAGGTAGGGTTCGTAGTTGCATTTGCAAGAATTAGGCCCCAAACAAGGGAGCCCAATTCTTCCCCGCCGCAGGGGGCTCTTCTTGTGAACTGCTGGCGCGCAGTTGGTGGATGTGTAGAAAGGATGTGAGCGCTGTGGTTCTCTCAGGCTCTGCCCGCTCCAACCCAATTGCAGTGCTGGAAGCCAGAGGCGAGGAGGGGTTGGTGGCCTAAAGGAGGGCCTAGGTCACGGAGGGAGGGAGGAGAAGGGAGGCCAAACTGTGGCCAGGCAGGTGCTCCCAGGGGCCTCGGGAGGGTGATTGGCGGGTGTGGGGATATGGGTGGGCGTAGGCTGGGGCCGGGCCTCAGCGCTGCGGGAGCCTGTGGCTCCGCCTCCTCCGCCCCCGCCGCGGGACTATCTGGTCCCGGCAGCAGCGATGTCCCCCGGCAGGAATGTCCCTCCACAGATAATGTTATTTATATCTCTGGGCGGGTCTGTGGCTCGGCAGCACCAGGCGCCCGGCGGCCGCTGTGCCAGGAGCCCCGCGCTGCCCTCCTCCCTCTGCGCCCCAGTTATCCCGCTACTGCTCCGGGCTCGAGGTGGCTGCAGTTTCAGCCCAAGTGCAGGTGAGGAGTACTGGGAGGGACGAACTAGAAGCCCGGGAGGAGGGGTCCATTACGCGAGGAAGGAACGCGCGGGGCTGTGGCCCGGTGGGGGCGCGTGACTGGAAGCCTGGGGGAGGACTGGGGGGTGGGGGGAGTAAGGAGCCTGGGGCTCGTAGGCGGCAGGGCCAGCGCTTGCATCCAGTAGGCTGGGGTGAAGGGTAGAGCTTCGGGCTTCTGAGGCTCCCAGCAAGCTAGGCGCTTTGGAGACGCAGATCCTGGAGTCTAACGGCCCTGGGCGGGAGAGGCTGGGGAAGGCACAGTCTGGGTGCGGGTCCAACTCAGCCTCTGGAGCCCGGGCAAGGTTGTGTTTTGCGTACTCACGACCTCCAAGCTGCCCCCATAGTTCCTTCTGCCATTCTACCTAGCCTACCCCCGCCCCGCTTTCATCTTCTTGGGGACAATTAGCTCCGCTTCTGTGTAACTTAGCGTTCCCGCTTCCCGGACCGTAGGACGCCGAGTCAAGAGAGAACAGGGTAATAGGGTGGCAGGCCCTGAGGGGCACCATACTCTGTGCATGGCTGGCTGCAGCGGGAGAGAGAAAAGGTTCCCAGCCAACTGGTTCTCCCTAGTCCTTCTGCACCTTTCCAAGCTCCAGACTCTTTCCAAAAGAATACGCACCTCTTCAGAGATGCTTGGGACTTGCATCTCCCCGACCAGATCTTGACCCAGACAAATAGCAGAAAGTCGGAGAAATACCTAGAACTTAGGTACTAACAGTACAGAGCTCCCAGGATCTTGGGGTTTGTGGGTGGGTGGGGGAGCAGAGTGGAGGAGGGTTAAAGTTACAGTTTCCGTGACAACGAGTTTCAGGTAGGGCCTTGATTTATTAGCCTATTAATAACGAAGCCTCTGTTTGGAGTGAACAATTAGAAGTGCTGGGAGTTAATAATAATGCACTTAACTGTTGCTGAAGCCAAAAGAAAAGGAGTCCCTGTTTCTGAAAATTTAAATTTTACATGTTACCGACGTTAGTTGGGGGGGGGGGGGAAGGGAGGTGACAATATTTGCATACTGAGAACTCTCATTAAAGCTTAAGTGGGGAGATACAGAGACTGTCAGTCAGCCCAGAGCAGTGGCAGTTCTTTTCGAGAGTCAGGGTTATTCTTTGCTTTCTAAGGAATGTGCCCTGTGTGGCACCTAAATGACAAAAGCTAGGAAAATGACTACAAATTGAGATTTCTCAGGTGTGATTCTTAATTCTCCACCAGACTTCTCTGGACTTCCGAGATATTTCTTGGTCGTATTCAGTGAACCTTCATGGATTCGACAATAGTAATGATAGCTTGCGTTTATATATTCCTTTGATATTTTACATACCCTATATATATATTTTTATCTTCACAACAACTTGTGAGATAAGTATAATCATCCACATTTTACACATGAGGAAAATGGAGCTTTGAGAGGTTAGGTCACACGTTATTAAGGGGCTACTTGAATCTAGGTGATCTCTCCCAGCCCTTTGTTATTTTCTGTTTTACCTTAGTCAAGGAACTTTCAATCCAAAAATCACGACTTCTTTACTAGGGTATAGGAGAGCCTGATAACAGAGACATTGGGGCATAACTGAAAGCTCAATAAAGCTGGAACCAAGAGTATGTGGGTTTAGATCTGTGGTCTGACTCTACCTGTGTGACCTTGGGCACATAATTTCACTTTTCTGGGCTCCAGTTTTCTCACTTCTAAAAGGGGGGGGGGAGGATAGTGGATGACCTCTAAGGTCCCTTTCAGATCTAAATTCTGTAGTGCCATGATGATTTCAGCAAAGACTAAGCAGACCAGTTTACTTAGATTGTAGGCAAAGTGCAAGGATTGAGGTAATATTTATAGTTTTATGCATATGTTTTAGGTAATTGGAAGAAGCTTGGGTGGGTCCTTGGTTTCAGAATCTTCCATTTCTAGGTCCCTGGTTCAAATTCTGTATGTTGGTCAGTAGAGGCTGAAAATCATTGACTGGTTGCTAAGGGTGATTCTGATAACTTGCTAAGACATTTTGAGCTTCAGTCAGTTAAAGAGAGGGTTGATGCTTCAAGGACATACCTCTACTGTTGTAGACAGCAGTTACAACATAGATTTTTTGGAGGAGGGAAAACCTGGAAATAGCTAGGAAGGTTTGATAGTGCACTTGAACAAAGGGATAGGACACAGGGAAGGCTGTGGAAAATGCTTAGAATTTAGTTGTTTGTCCTTTTTAAGGGTTGGATGGGATCCTAGAGGTCATGTAGTCCAAAGTCTCAGGTAAATTTTTCTTTAGAGACCTTAAAATATCTTTTTTTTAAAATTAGGACAGTTTTTAGTTAATAATTTCTGTGATTCTGACTATTCACAGCTGGTATATAATCCTAGCCCATATCTTTTCTGCCTCCATGATTGCTTCCTGAAACTTTGCCAGGCCAAAATACTGAGGTTTCTTTTCTTCTTGGTAAGAAGAGAAAGGGCACATCTTCTACTGTATATTTCTTTTATCATAATGAACACCATGAATCTTTTTAAAATTAGATACTTAAAATCAATTTCATGGGGAGGTGCACATAATGATCATTCAACTCTGAACTTAATATCTTTCAAATTTCCTTCTAGTTTTTGATGATTTATATGCATTTTTATATAGTTGTAATTAGTGTGTAATATTCTCTTGAGGTGTTTCAAGTCAGCTGAGGCACAGCATAAAGAGGTGTGTGTATGTGAGAGTAGTATGCAAAATTGAGAGATGTATTAGGTCTTTGGGATGTCTGTCTTAACCCAAATTAATCACCAAACTACTTTTGAAGTGGTTGTGTTTGGGGTGTTTGTGTTTTACACAGAACACTACCCACCCCCAGCCCCAAACAATAACCATAGTTGGTGCTTGCAGAGTTGAAAATCACACACACACACACACACACACACACACACACACACACACACACAACTACTGATGTTTTCCTGAAGCTTCAAATTTATGGTCCATAATTTACAAATTTATTTGAAAGCACTAAGAGTAAAAACAACTGTGATGGGAAATTTGATTCTATGAGGAAAGACAGTGAGGTACATTACATAAGGGCAGAGAAAACATCAGTGATCACACACTGAAAATAATCAGAAAATTGTATTTTTTCTCAAAATACTTTCCTGACTTCTCCACTATTCAGAAACTGAATAATGTCCTCTAGCCTTTAAAGATAGGGAAATTTAGGTAGAAAAATTAAGGGACATTAGTTCTGGGTGTCAGAATTGGAACCTAAAACATCCTGGCCATATGACAAAGATGGTTCTTTCCTGTGACAGCTGTCACACCAGAGGAATGAGGCATTCTCCATTTGGGAATGCTAGGGTCAGGGGAGAGGAGGCAGTTGGGAAGGTCTGCCATCAGAATAGTAAACCTCTCTTTGTTGCTGAAAGCTTTTCAACTTCTGCATACATTTTTGCTCCTTCTCTCTATGAACAGAATATGTAACCCTCCTTCTTATTTAGAATAATTCCTCTACCTGTGTTCTTGATCTCTTTCCACCTTGTCTCCTATTGGCCTCTTTACATCTTTTAACAAACAGTGTCAGCCATAACCAATACTAAAATAACCTTTCATCAACCCTTCCAGTATATTAGCTCCCATCTCTCTTCACTGCTAAACTTAATCAAAAAAGTTATGTATCTTAGGTTTCTTCATTTCTTTACCATTCACTCTTTCTCCAGCCTCTTACAAACTGGCTTCTGCCTCTCCCATTTAAAGAGCTCATCAGTGACTTCCTTATTGCTAAATCACAGGATCATGAGATTTTGATTTGATAAGCGACCATAGAGATCATATAGTTCAACTCTTCTCATTTAAAAAAAATGAGAAAACAGAGGTCCAGGGAGATTGTCATTTGTGAAGGTTACACAGGTAAAATAAATAAGCAGAGCTAGAATTTGAACTCGGATCTTTTGGTTCCCAATTAGTCAATGAAAAAAATTATGCAGTGTTTTTTTCCTCCATTGGATGATTTCTGGTTCTCACTCTCTTTCCCCCCTTTGCAGCTTTTGATATTGTTTAGCCTTCCCCTCTGCCTGCCACTAGAAACTCTCTTCTCCTTTACCTTAAGAGATTACCACATTCTCTTGGGTTTTGTCCGCTCTGCTCTTTCATCCTCTTTGTTGGCTCCTTATGATCTTTCTGGTATCTTAGTGCAGATGTTCCTCAGGGACCTGTCCTCTGTCCTATTCTCATCCCTCTCTATACTCCCATGGTGAACTAATTCACCCCAAAAGCTTCAACTACTAGCTCTGTGCTGTTGACTCTCAAATCTGTTTTTATATATAGTCATGAACCTCTCTTCTGAGCTCCAGAATATCTCTATATAGCTATCTCACCAGCACCTAGAGCCAAGCTTGTTCTGAACTGAGCTTATTTATCTTTACCCCTGTTCATCCTCCTGACCACACCATCTCTATGGATATTATGGCCATTTACCTGACCTCCATGTTCAAAGTTTTTTCCCTCACTTTTCACAGACAATCAGTTATCATATTATATGTGACCTGTTGTGAACATAGTTCTCTTACTTCCATCCTAGCCTTTCTATTACCATCACTACCACCTTTTTATAGATCTTCATTACTATCCAACTGAATTATTGCAACTTATTCCATTCTTTCCCCTCCAGTGACAGGATAATAATTGTCAAGGTGGAAGCACCTCAGAGGTCATCTGGCCCAGGGTTTTTTAAACTTTTTTGACTTCAACCCCTTTGGTTCAAGAAGCCTTTAGTACAGCCATTTTATAGATGGGGGAACTTAATTCAGTAAGCATTCATTTAAGCTTCTACTGTGGGAGGCACATCATAGATACTTAATGATTCATTTGCTATGCTGCTGCCAGAATGATCTTTTTTATGCGTAGATCTTTCTGTGTCACTTCTCTGACAAAAATCTTTTGTGGATCCCTATTGCTTGGTATATAAAGTTCACTTTCCTCTTATTGGCCCTCCACAATTTCCAGCCTTATTTATTCTTTTTTGTATACTCTATGATCCAGTCAAACAGGAATATTCTGCTTCCCCTCTCTGAATGCACCCTGTATTCTCATGTGACTGAAATGTCCTTCAGTCCGATTTTTTTTCCTGTTAAATTCCTACCTATTTTCTAGGTCTCAGCTCAAATGCCACTTTTTAGGAAGACTCCTCTGAATTCCTCTAGTTAATGACTTTCCCATATGGATCTCTCATAACATTATTTTGTACCTCCCTAAGACACTTACCACATAATAGTTTTATTATAGTTTTATGTATTTGCATCTTATCCCTTTGCTAGGCTGTATGCTCCATAGGGATGCTATGTCTTATTGAAACTACATATCATTCCTCATGCCGAGTACAGTGCTTTGCACATAGTAGGGGCTTAAATGTTTGTTGAATGAACTGGCTCAATTAAGTATTTAGTGATTATTGTATAAATATTTGCAAAATGTTTTGTTGTGTTTCTCCCTTTTACTGCTCCTATTTCGCAGTCTTTAGACAGAATACCTGAGGTACTTTCCAGTGTCAGCCAATCTCAGCACACCATTCACCAGGGGATTCCTAGTCTTACAACTCATGAACTATTTTAAAAACCAAAGTGTACAGGAATGTTCCCTTGCAGAACCATCTTATCCACTTATGACATTCTGATATCATCTTCTTACATTCCTCTTCCTGGTTCTCTTGGCTGCAAATATAAATGATCGGTGCACATTCTCCACATTATCACTCCTTTTCTCTTTCTTCATTCCCCTCCCTCTTCCCTTCTTCTTTTTCCTCCCCATGAGTTCCTTTTTCTTTCCCTATCACTCCCCTTTTCCTCCATTAATTCTTCTTTCTTCTCCATCACTAACTCTTTCTTTTCCATCAGTTCTTTTTTCCTCCCCCACCACTCCCTCTTTCTTCTCCCATCCTTTTTTTCCCCTTCTCTCTCTCTTCTTCTCCACACCCCTTCTTTCTCCTCTCTTTTAAAAAATAGTATTATTGATATCTTTCATTCATTTCTGGATATGCCCCTCATGAGTCTCATTTGTAACAGAAAAAGTTCAGCAAAATTCATCAAGTGACCATGTCTGACAGCGTATGCAGCATTTTGAACCTATAGTACCTTAACTGTATCTTCAAAGGAGAAAGGTACGTTTCCTTATTTGTTTTTGGGGAACAAAATTTCACTTCTTTTTTCCCCCATACCGTAATCTGGGTTTCCCTGGTTTCATTGTAGTGTTTCATTATCCCTCTGCATTTCTGTAGTCCAGTCCTAAACTGCAATTTTCTGGGTAGTTAACAATCAAACAGATCCCTTCTATATAACATCATTTTTTTAAAAAATGTAGCAAAAATCACTTGGGGACAAGGATCTGGATGCTCTTAACTACAATCAAATTATCTAGTATTTTTAAAAATAATAAAGTATCTAGTTGGTTCCAGAAGAGTAATTACTTTCAGTTATTCTCAACTCTAGGTTTCCCATATTAACTAAGGGAAACAGAGACTTGGATAATCAAAAACATGAATAAGGTGAAAATAATTTGCAGTTGTCTTTAAAATATTTTTTTGTACTTAAATTTGTATATAGTATGTTTGATCTGGGAGGTCACAGCCATTTAAGTGAAATAAGACATACAAAGAAGATCTATCAGAGGTATAATGGGAAAACTGATCAGATATTCTGTCTCTATGTTCAGTTATTCTCTGTTCCCTAAGGCATTCAAGATATGACTGTTACTACTTTAGCTGCCTCTCTGCTACCTAAGTATAAATTTATCCATTTGATAAGGTTTTATTGTTTTGACCCATCCCAAACTTAGTGGTATAATTTCTTATTATGGGTCCTCACCAAGGTTGAAGCTGTGGTTGTTTTCTATCTTCAGGGACACATTTAGATGGAGTTTAGTTTGTTTCCTTTGGGTGGATAGAGTTCAGTGATTTCTCTTTAATTTAGTCCCCAGATTCAAAACTGAACCCAAGTGTATGAATGACTGATATTGCCATGTATTCATGTTGGTAAAGTCTGCTCATGTTAAAGGCCACAGATGGGGCCTTTATGTAATATTACATGCAATTCAATTAAATAAATATATTAAGCACCTGTAATGCACTTTACTAGGCTTTGTAGATACAAAGATACAAGTGATGAAGTGTCTGCCCTCAAGAAGCTTACAATTAGGAGTACTGTTTCCTGATTCCCTCCCCTAATCATCCACCTCAAACTGTGGAATTTGTTCAGTGATCATGAGTGTCTGGATTCTTGTTTCCCATTAGGGAAACTGAATTTATATTAAAAATTGAATTTTTTTTCTGAGGAGCTGACATGAAATGGAATCATTTGTGTAGACTTTTTACTTAAATATACTGAAAAGAGATTGTTCTGTTGTGGGTGATTCATGATATCTGTTTGTTTTGGTACAAAGCATTCGATGTGCAGCTGAAGCTGTGTTTTTGCTTGAATTTACTACTTAAATTTTTTCCTACATTATCTTTAGGTTACAGAAGGGGAAAATAAGATTTCTCCCTGCTTTTTTTTTAACTTTAAAGTCTTTTGCCATATTACCACATGATATCCCTATCAGATTCTATAAAATAAAGAAAGACTGAGTTTGGATGTCAGTTGATTGGAAAATTAAGACAGGAAGTATTACATGTGGTTCAGTAGTTGGTATCTCGTTAATTGGAAAGGTGGTGTACAGTGGGAAGAAATAGTATTTACTGTATTTGCTTATCTTTTTGGTCTATCTACTTGTGGTCATTTTAAATCTTGAGAATGTAGGCAGGTTGGATTTAGTGTACTCATTGAATTCTAAATGGGCAGAGAAATGAAAGGAAATGTCACAAGTACTTTATTTTGTTGGGGAGGTGGGGAGATGTGGAATAGAAGGGATAGATAAAGGGGCCTTCTCTTGTTTTGAAGGAGTCTGTGTCTGCTACTTACATGTGTATCAATAAAACCTTTGTTCAGATAGCTGCTGTGTATCATTATAAAGTAGAGGCCCTGCTCTGGGTCTGTGATTTCATTGGTATAGGGAACTTCTGGTATGGAAACTTCCTCCTTTAATGGAACTCTTATGTAATTTATGGTTTTACAGAGTTTCCTGGGGGCACTGAGAAGTTTAGTGACGGCGACAAGTAATTACGCATCAGAAGTAGAATTTGAGCACAGTTCTTCCTGACTTCTAGGTGGTTTTTATCATGTTGCCTTTTAGAAACAGAGTAAATTTGGAGAACATTTTTTCATCAAACTTTGGGAAAAAATAATAACAAAAGTGATGACCATTATATTAGTAAATATATGAAAACTCTTTGAAATGCCGGTACTAATGTCACCCAGATGAAATACTTAAGATTAGAATTGAAGTAAATTGTCACAGTAACTTTTAAATTCATTCTCACAACACCTCTGCCAGAAAATTCAGATTAAGATGCTGCAGGGATGAAATTTAGATCTGGCAGAAACAAATCTTAGAAATGTTTTGAATCTGCTGCTGTCTTTACATTCTTTCATGTTTTTTGTCTATATATTTATGCATATGTATGAATCTTTAAAAAATATATTCATATACCTATATTTCATAGGTTTGAAATCTCAACAGCTTAGGTTTTTAAAAAAAATTTGTGTGATACATCATTATACTTTTCTACTGATTCAATAGTTTTGGTTATGGATATATTTCATTCATATCCCACTGGTATGGAGGTTTGGTTTTTTGTTACTGTTTTTGGCCATACAGCATACTGTAAACATATCTCACCTCTTCTGTGAAGCTTTTTTTGCTTGTTATAGCCCACAGACATTTTACTTTTCTGAAGTCCTTAGAGCACTTTTTGTCACTGCTACTTACATATCATATATAGTTTATCATATCATATTACATTATATCCTATCATAGATCTCATTTCCTCTTATCTCCTGTATATCATGCCATGTCATATCATATATCATATATATTATGAAATTCTTGCTATTTCAAGAATCACAATTTAGAATCATAGTAATTAGAAGCATAGTAACAAATGGAAAGCATTTATTACACGCCAAGAAAGACCTAGTTTCAAATTCTGCTTCTGACACATATTGTCTCTGTGATCTTGGATATGTAACTTAACTCCTTGTTACATCAGGCAAATCATTAAGATCATAAATTACAGATAAGTTGCTACACTGCATTGGAGGAAGTTTCCACACTAAGAGTTCCCTACACCAATGAAGAAGACACAAGTCTGAGCCAGTTAGAATGTTTTAACTTTTTCATGTGTCTGTCTGGTCTCCTGAAATAACTTTTGAGCTCCTTGAAGACAAGAACTGTGTGATTTTTATATGACTTCTTTGTGTGTCCTGTTGGGCAAAGCACATAATAGACAATGAATATTTGTGGATTGATTCTGGAATATTTATGTAGACAATTTTTTGCTCCTGAGCTTACTAGTGGGGTGGGAAAAAGTACACAGGACTCATGAAGAGTCCAAGAAGCAAACACAACCTTGTAATTCTTAGCTTTTTTGTTTTGTTTTAAAAAGTACTCCTTCCTCATTAATATGTAGGACTTCATATTATATTATATTATACTAATGAGGACTTCAGTGAAATCATTTTAGAAATTTATTATATTTATATTAATGAGGACTTCAATGTAATCATCATTATAGAAATTTCTTTTCAAATGTAACTGTGATACTTAGTATCATAGGAACAAAGATGAGATATTTCTTGTATATTGACAATGGACTTTAACGTGGAAGTACTTGAAATAGACTGTGAACTCCCTTAGCTCCCATGGATTCTTTTCTATGCTAATTCTCAAATCTACTTATCCAGCCCTAACCATTCTCCTGACCTCTTCCAGTCTTGCATCTCCACCTGGACATCTTAATCTGTATGTCCTATAGACATCTTCAACTTAGAATGCCCACAACTGAACTTATAATTTTTTCCCACCTAAGCCCTCACCTCTTCCTGACTTAACAGTTGCTGTCCAACCTAAATGTCATCCTCTCCTTCTCAGTGTCTTTCTCACCCCATCCTTCCACACCAACTAATTTGTTGCCAGATGTGGTTGATTTTTAACTTCATAATATCTCTTGTATATATTTTCTTCTTTTCTCTGACTGTCACCAGCCTGATGGAGGCCCTCATCACCTGAATTGTTGTTGTAGCCTGCTGGTTTGTCTCACTTCCTCTAGTCTCTCTCTACACTCCCCTCCAAGATCAAATAGGAAATCCACTCTTTGGCATTCAAAATCCTTCATAAGCTAGCCCACTCCTTTCCAATCTTGTTATACCTTAGTCACCCCCACATAATTCTGCAGTCCAGAAACACCGGTCTCCTTTCTGTTCCTCACACAGGTTCTTTCATATCCTGATTCCATGCATTGTCCCTTGATGTCCTCTGTCCGTGTAATTCCCACATCATGCCTCCTGGCTTCCCTGGCTCCTTTCAAGTCTCAGCTAAAATTCCTACCTTTTATAAGAATCTTTTCCTGATTCCTCTTAATGCTAGTGCCTTCCTTCTGTTAATCGTCTCCAATTTATCCTGTGGATGGCTGGTTTGTATGTTGTCCCTTTCATTAGATTGTCCCCTTTCTTTGTAACCCTACTCCTTAGCATAATGCCTGTACCCTAGTAGGCACTTAATAAATGTTGACTGACTGACTTTGTATCCCCAGCATTTTGTACAATACCTGGCACATATTAGGCTTGTTTCTTTAGAGTACAAAATCTAACCTCATTAGGGTAAAGGTATATATCACATAACTTGCTTTCATTTTTAGATGACTTTCAAGCTTTTTTTAAATTGGTTTGGATAGAATCAATATGCCCCCTTTTACATTATACCTTGTACTCATGTATATTATACCTCGAGCTCTTTGTACCAGACAGTGGGATTAGTTGTTCTGGAGCCTACTTTGGACAAAATTTTTATAGCTGATTTAAACAATGATGATTAATACTACCTAGTATTCTAGCTGGGGCTTCCAAGAATATGCAGGACTAAGAATATCCACAAACTTCTTTCCTTGTAGAAGATTAAAAAGAAATGTCCAGAGGAATTTAAGGGGCTCTGTACTGAAATTTGCATTTTTTTTTGACAACCTCTGTGTCTTTGTGGAGCTAAATCCTCTTTTTAAATCAATGTTTAATGATTGTTTTCATGTTTTAGGATTTAAAAAAATAGCCAACATTAGACTGCTCCTGATGATAAAACTATATCCTAAAATAATTAATTATATACACCCAGATCAAGGTCCTCCCACATGATTTTCAAATGAATGTTTGTTTCATAATGACCCCTGGGATGAAATGCTATTGTAGTGGGTGTTCTGGGTGATAGTAACCAAGGGAACATGGGGTTCAGAGAAAGAAAACCCACAAAATCTCTATGTTCATATTTTTTCTGAACATATTTTACATACTTTCCTTAATTTAAGTTTCAAGGTAGAAAACACTTTGTAAATGGGCATTGGTTTATTTCTTCATGCCCTTGTTCTCTATTACACCCCTATAAAAAAAGTCAGT
This sequence comes from Petaurus breviceps papuanus, assembly GCF_028583685.1. Lineage (NCBI taxonomy): Eukaryota > Metazoa > Chordata > Mammalia > Diprotodontia > Petauridae > Petaurus > Petaurus breviceps. The sequence goes on along the minus strand of NW_027185735.1, from coordinate 14,810,835 downwards.
TTCACCAGTGATAGGACTTAGGATACTGCTTGCTCAGGCCTTTCAGTACTTTTTGTTTCTTCAACAAAACTCTCTCTCATACACACACTCCCATTGCAATCCAACCTCTCTCCTCTGCCCCATGATTGACAGGAGCTCTTGTTTAGCTCCAGAAGCAGCCAGAATGGGGCCATTAGGCCTCTTTAGATCCGTGTAGGAGTTTGGGATACTGCTCTTGGTTTTGAAAGGGACCTCAGAGGCCCTTGGGAAAGTATTGAGAGGGATAAGGAAGTAAAGAAGATAAGGTCAGTCAGTAAACAAGCATTTATTAAGGGCTTAAGATGTGCCAGGCACCTTGCTGAGTTCTGGGGATATAAAGATTTGTGAGTCTGGACAAATCACTTAACCCTGTTTGCCTCAATTTCCCCATCTGTGAAGACATAGAAGGAAATGGCAAGCCACTCCATGAAGAGTTGGACATGACTGAACAAGAAGATGGAAGATGGAATGCCTTCAACAGGAAGGCATTAGCATTAATGAAGACTTGGAAAAGCTTCTTGTGTGTGGGATTTTAGTTGAGACTTGAAAGAAGCCAGGAGGTGAGGGACAAATGTGAAATGGATCAGAGCATCAGGGAAGTAATGAGGCTTATTGAGGAAGAGGAAAGGGACCCAGTTGTGACAACAGAACCCTGAGTGGTAAGGCAGTCATCAAAAGCCAATATTACACAGATATGTATTCAACTAGTGATCATAATATCTCTGTATATATCCTAGTGTAAGCAATATACTTTTAGAGCAATACACTTTTAGAGTGGAATGGGTGTCAGGTAGAAGTGATGGAACCAGGATTTGAACTCAGATCCTTTGCTGCTAAAGCCAATGTTCTTTTCCCTATATCATCCTATCTCTTCACAAGGTAAACTGTTATGAACCTTTTCAATGGCTTTGTCTTTCAAAGATCTCTTAAATAAACAGAGGCCATACTGTCCTTCGTATGCTCAAAAAAGAATTCTATCTTTATCCTATATAGTAGAGTCTTTAGATATAATGAAGTTCCTAGAGCAGTCAGAGGCAAGGATAGAACATTTTATTCCACCTGAATGTAAAGAAATAGGGCATTTGGGATAGGGAGTACCTCTACTTATTGCTATTGGCATCTAAGAGTACACTGTTAGTTTGGAGGGGAATTAAAGAGAATTTCACCTCTCAGGCTAAGCCAAGTAGTTTGCATTTCAGAAATTGGATAGAGTCATTCTGATTGTGAGACCAGATATATTTCATCCAGATTCTGGATCCAGGACATTCAACTGTAAGTTTTTCATGGAACTCATTTTGTGACTATGATTTGTAGTACAGGATGGTAACTTAATACTGTACCCTCAATGTATCAAGCTATCTGACAGTTCATACTGCTTCTGACCCAGAAGACATTTACCATGCTTTTTAAAGTTACTCAGAAAAAAATTAGAGAAAATTATCTTCAAGGTACTCCCAATCCAAGTGAGGAAAGAAAAGGACAGGGATAATCATTGTTTTGCAGAGCTATTCTCAAGGACTCAGTACATATTTCTTTTTGTTTTTTTTTTATTTTTTTGCCTTTTTTGGAGGGCAATTGGGGTTAAGTAACTTGCCCAAGGTTACTCGGCTAGTTTGTGTGTGTGTGTGTGTGTGTGTAGGTGTTAAGTGTGGAACTTTTGGCAGGAACCAAACTCAGGTCCTCCTGACTTCAGGCCGGCGCTTTTACTCACTGTGCCACCTAGCCGCCCCTCAGTACATATTTCTTAAAGGAGTATGTGTACTACTCTAGGTTATAAGTATGCACTGTTTTGGGCATTGGTATATGACTCAGGATTAATTTGATTCTTGCTTTATTTTTTCTCTCAGTAAATATCTATTTTACTTTTATGAAACCTGTGTAGCCTACCAAAAAAGAGGTAGAAGATGAATTGTGAACTCTAAACATCATAGATTTAGAGTTAGAAGGAATCTTAGAAACCATTTTGTCCAATCCAAATACAGATAAAGAAACTGAGGGCCAGAGAGTAAGTGGCTTGCTCAAGTTCACAGAGTTAGTGAAAGGCAGATTCAGAATGTGAACCCAAGGGTTGTGATGTTAAGGCCAGTTTTCTTTCCACTAGCCTAGTGAATTGTCACCTAGGGTAGGAGTTGGAAAAGTTGAAGTCTAATCCTTAGTCACTAACTGACCTTCAGCTTTCAGCTTCATGACCTTTGCATGGAAGGCACACTTGACCACTGAAAACTCCTCTTTAGAAAAGAGAAGCTAAGATAAAAATAGTTTTTATTTTAAATGTGAAACTTCTTAAATCATTTAACCTTCCTAAAGATAAGTATTCCATAAATACAGTGTAATGATGGCACTTTGCAGACATCATCTGGTCTCCTTTGAAACCTTTCCAATAGAGTGGTTGGGAGTAGATGTTCCCATATCTGATTTACAGAATCATTGAGAGAATGATTTTTGTCAAGGTCACACTGTTCAGTGGGAATGAGAATTCTGAGACCCAATTTGTCTTCTGCTTACTAATTATACTCTTCTGAATTGGTGGTGGAGGAAGAAATTATTTTTGTCAAAGCCAGGACACAAGCAGGAATGGTAGTGGGATTGATCATGCATTAAGATATAGTCTAAATTGTAATTTTCAAATGTTGGTGGGCTTGGACCTAACTAAGATTCCACTTCCCACACAATATTGAATCAGTGGACTTCCAAGTGGATGAAGCAAATGGTATAGAGCCTGGGGAAGTACTTTTATGGAGAAAATTGACTGTGACCATCTTGATGGACTCATCAGAAAATTCTGTTAGTGGCAGACTTTGAGCACCATCTCTGAAGCCATGGGAAGGCTGGAGCAGGCTCTGCCTTTTTAGCTTAAAAATTCTTTAATTCTTCCATTCTTCATTCTTCTCTGGAGGTATTTACAAACAGTTAAGTCTCCTGTCCTTAAACAAGGGGGAGTAAGGGGTGGAGAAGAAGATCCATGTCTTTGAAACCAATTGGGGAAAGGGAGTGATGGGGGGTAAACGGGATCCCAAAAGGTTCAGCAGATATTCTGATCTTATCCAAGACCAGAAAACCTGCAATATCGTCTGGAAAGAATTCAAGGTCTCAGGCTTAATTGGAGTGAGAGTTGTAGAAGTTTATTGTTACACTTCCATGAGAAGCGGGCAAGAGTCCTTTAGGGGACCTGCTACACTTCCATGAGAAGCGGGCAAGAGTCCTTTAGGGGACCTGCTACACTTCCATGAGAAGCGGGTAAGAGTCCTTTAGGGGACCTGCGAGTGAGAGGGGTACATGCTTTTACTTTTAAAGGGTAGGGCTGCCATTGTCAGGGCTGGCCTGACAGGAGGGGCCTCAATGCATAGACAAAGGTCAGAGCTGACCAAGAGGAGCATGTGAATAGATAGTTTAGATAAGATTTGGGCCAGACTGGAGGAGACATGAGGGATTAAGTAAGAACAAAGGAGTCCCAAGGTGTTGCCTAGGCCTAGTGGGGATAGGGGGAAGGGGCAGAGTCGGAGGTTGGGAAAGGAATTTTACAGATAACAATTTTACAATACAAATTGCAGTTACAATTTCACAGACTGGTTTCACAAGTTGGTTTTACAAATTGACCTAGACCCCAGGTACCCCATCAGGAGGAATTTGGGGGCAACTGGATGCTCTATAGAAGTCTGGAAAGAATGTGGGAAACAAAGAGGTACTTTCAGTGAGTTGGTGTAAGATGAATCTTGTGGTTGATAAGGATAAGGGAAGGATCTTGTTTCCTGAAAGCTCTTTGGGTGTGAATGCTTTTTCTTTGGTTGGTTCATGTCACTGGAGGATTTCCTCATGGATGTACAGTGTTAATGAACGAGAGAATTGTTTGCCTCCTACCCCAAGCCATCTTCCTGGGAAAGACAGAAGCACAAGGACCTGTCCTGGTGGGTAGTATGAGGATTTTTTTCCTGGGGTTTTCTTATATGATAATAGTGTACAAAATGGTTTCATGTGATGGTGGTGGTGGTGGTGGTGGTGGTGGTGTGTGTGTGTGTGTGTGTGTGTGTGTGTGTGTGTGCGTGTGCGTGTGCGTGTGCGTGTGCGTGTGCGCGCGCTCGCGCGCGCTGGGGGAATGTTGCTACTATTACATCAGTACTACTTCCCTCTGTAGGGAAAGGTGAGACCCCAATGAACCTTCATTTAGGGTCCCTGCTAAACTCTTCTTTTAGTATTAATGGTGGTGGCCTGCTCAGGTGAAGGTGATAAGATGGGGAGGGAGGAGAGACTAATCCTGTATTTGAGACAGGAGTTGGGGAAGGGGAAAGCCAATCTGCATGGCTTCCTTATTCAAATCCTCTTGGGGAGCCTCTCTTACAGCCAGATTGAATAGGGAAAGACATTTCCTGGGAGCCTGGTGTAGCAACCAGATACTTAGTCCAATTCCACAGCTGTTGGCCAAGTTAGCCCCTCCTCCCAGGCAGGGCCCCAATCATCAACCTTTTGATACTGAGGCATACTTGGCTCAAAATAGCATTGGCTTTTTTTCCTTCTCATCCTCCCCACCCCTTTTCTAAATTGATGCAGTATCTTATTGTGAGATTCCCTCTGGCTTTCTTAGGTCTTTTTCGTGCTTTCCAGGCGGCTCCCTCCCATCACTTATCTGTCTTGGATGCTCTGCTTCTCCCCCTCCCCCAGCGAGTCCTCCCACCCCCTAAGCCTGTGAGCTCTCTTTGATCTCATTTTATTCCCTCTCATGTTTCCAATCTCTCTAGGTGGTGTTGGTGTTGGTGGTGTCCTTTCTGGTATCTGAATGCCTTGCATTCAGTCTCATCTGTAAAGTGCATTAAATATGCCTCAACACTCCCCTACTTCTTTCCACTGAGGGTTTTAAATAAAAATGGGCTTAACACTGCCTCCTGCTGCCTTTCCCCCAACATGCTTTGACACTTTTGTTTACTGTGCAATAGCTAATTCTTAGCTCATGTGAGACGGTCACACATTTCCAGTAAGAAACTGTTTTTATGCCTATTATGTTGATTCCATCCATCTTGAAAATATGACACAGATATGCCAGTTGTCTTTTTTAATTCCGTTCTGTTTTTGGGATCCATAGTTAGCAGTCAATCAATAAGCATTTATTAAGTGCTTACTATGTTCCAGGCACTATCTTAAGCATTGGAGATACAAAGAAAGACTCAAAGAAACCAAATATTTTATTTGAACAGAATTTTGTTTCAACACGTCATTACAGTAAAAAAAACCCTTTGTATAACAAAAAATTATCTGGAAAATGACTCACTTATTATTATGCTTGATAAAATAAAATTGTAATACATGTATTTGTATGCCCTCCATGAAGTTTATTGCAACTAAAACTTGATTCATATTTCTTGACCTGTGGATGTTCACAGTTTCAGAAAACTTTATCATAGGATGTTATACTTGGGATATGACACTAGTTCAAGTCCCTGATTTTATGATGAAGCATCTGAGGCCTGGAGAGTTCAATTGACTCAACCCATGTCATACATGAATCTTTTTTTTTCCCCTTTTTTGGAGGGAGGAAGACTGGAGTTTTTCCATTCTTCTATACAGGTTTCCGCAGACTCTATAATTGTAACAATGATAAATAACAACAACAATAAAAATAGCTAGCATTTGCATAGTGCCCTAAGGCAGGGCTTCTTAAACTTATTTTACTCTTGACCCTTTCTTTATTTTGGGCAGCTTTTGTTGTTGTTGGGTAACCTGAGGACATTTGTAGCGTGGAGTGCACATACTTTGTATTTTGAACCTAGGCTGCAGTGAATTGTCAGGATGTAACAGAGGCAAGTGCTGACAGAAACACCTCAGATTCATTACGTGTTTGATTTTTAATTAATTTTTGATTGTTGTGCATTCAGAAACTTTTTACGGTTGCCAAATTTTTGCGACCCCATGTGGGGTCATGACCCACCCCACATTTTAAGAAGTGCTGCTATAAGGTTTATAAAGCATTTTATAAATATCTCTTTTGTTCTTGTGACAAACCAGGGGAGTAGGTGCTATTATTGTCCCCATTTTACAGTTGAGAAAACTGAGGTAGACAGAGGTAAAGTGACTTGCCCTGGGTCACATAGCTAGAGAATAAATGTCCAAGGCTAGATTTGAATTTGGGTCTTCCTGATTTCAAGTCCTGCACTCCATCCACTGTGCTATAGTTGGGAAATTAGCATAGACGTTTGCATTATTTTGAGTCTCAGGGGGGAAAAACCCTGGATAGTTCAAAATTTTGTGACTTGAACACTGAAGTAATTGGCCGTCCAATGTTACATGGCACATTAGTAGCCAAACTACAGCTAGCACTCTGTAGTGACAGCGATCCTCATGGTCTCTCAAGGACCCTCAGCAAATTCTCTTGGACATGGAAGGGCGTCTCTCTGATGCCACTGAGGAAGTTAGTTAACAGGCTCTATCAGAGCTACATCTTCAAATAAAGACAATTTCAAACCCCAGTACTGCACACTTCCAGGTTTCTGCATATTTTTCTCCTTAATTCACTTTCTAAATCCTGGGAATCTTTAATCACTGTGGTGCTCTGGATGGAGCATTCTGCCTGGGGAGGTGATTAGTGAGCGTTTTGGTTTTCAGTTCTCAAACTTTACTATTGTTATTTTAGCTAATCCTTATGTGTAGTCCCTGAGAGATAGGCTGGGCAATACTCCCACCCCACTTTATAGTAGAAGAGAAATATTGTGATAGGAGAGGAGGGACTTCGTCCAGAGCCACAAAAGTTATTAGCAGAACCAGAGTCATACCGGCAACCTGGGAGTTTTGTTTTGTTACTGAGCTTGCTTAAAGAAAGCCCCTTGAGAAACGGCCAGTTAGTTGCTGGCAGCAAGGTCAGGGGATTCTGGTGAAAATATTGGATGAGCTGAGGAAGTGAAAGGGAAAGAATTTTGCTGTGGAATCTTTCTGTGGCCCATGCTGGTTTCTTCTCAGATGGCAGGGTTTTGAAGGAGTTTTGTCCGAAAGGTCATAAAATGCCAGTTTTCCTGACTTTGCTATTGACAAAAGTGACAAAATCAAAGGGAAGGTGACTGTTAGGACAATTGTAGAGCTGTTTGCTCTAGGGAGGATGCCTGATAATGCAACCATTCTTCCCCCACCTCTTCCCTCTCCCGCTCTTCACTGGATTCCTGGGGACTATGACATCATATTCCCCTCAGTTGCTTTATCCATATATCTTCAATCTGAATTTCCTTTTTCTTTGCTTCTCTCCCCCCATATTTTTTCCTTTTCCTCCCTGTTTCCTCAATCAGTTACTAGATGATACTAGGCCAAGTAGGCTGCATGCATTAGTACCATCTGCTAGGCATCCAGTTTGTCAGGTCAGAGCCTGGTCTGTGGCCAGTGTTTTCACAGCTTAGTTCTTGGTGTCCCTGCCCTCTGTGTCTGAGTGCAGCACTGAACAGGTGCAGTGCTACAGTGTCTGTTTTTCCTGATGTACCCCCCCCCCCCAGTCAGGCCCAGCTTTGCAGTCTTGCCAAGAGAAGATTGAATGGGGGTAACAGGTCAGGAGAATGCCTGCCCTTTGCCATCTCACCTCTGTGGATCATCTTATCCTGGGTGATCTGTAGGAAGCTCAAACAAAATATGACCAAAACAGAACTCATGTTACCTGTGCACCCCAACCTGTCTGTCCCCTAAACTTCTGTATTTATTTTTTATTTTGATTTTATGAAAATATTTTCATTTTCAGTTCCAGGTACTCTCCCTACTTCTACCTCTATCTACTCTATCTATTGAGAAAGCAAGAATTATGATAGCCATTATACATAGGAAGTCAAGCAAAACATATTTCTGCATTAGCTATGTTCCAAAAAAACCCCCAAGAAAAATAAAGATAGGAAAAAATATGCTTCAATCTATCCTCTGAGAGCATCCAGAGGTAAATGCTGTTTTATGTCATTAGTCCTTTGGGGTTGTGGTGAATCATTGCATTGATCAGAGTTACTAAGTCTTTTACTCTTGGTTATCTTCATAATATTACTGTTACTATATAGATTGTTCTTCTAATTCTGCTTACTTTACTTTGTATCAGTTCATATAAATCTTTCTAAGTTTTCCTGAAACCATCCCCTTCATCATTTATTGTAGCACAATAATATTCCATCATATTCATATGCTATAATTTGTTCAGTCGTTCCCCCAAATGATGTTCATCCCCTCTGTTTCTAATTCTTTACTACCACAAAAAAATTGCTATAAATCTCTATTTCTCTTGAAGGTATTATGTACCTCCCACTCATCCAAGCTCATAAATCAGAGCCATTTTTGACTCTTACCTTTCTTACTCCCCATATCTATTCAGTTGCCAAGTCTTGTCCATTCTACCCCTTCAATATTCTTGGCATTTGTCTCCTTTCTTCTTATGTGGTATTCTAGGTCAGACCTAACTCAGGACAGTCCAGTGATTCAGGTTTGGCATTGGAATGCTTATGGACTATAAATTATAATAAAAGTCACTTTACTTATAACAAAGATTTATTACTTAAAACAAACCCTTTTCTTTTCAGAATAGCAAAGGAGTCCTTGATTGCCCCCTTTTTCGCCTCCAAACTTTTTTGAAGGGGTCTAATGGTGGGTAGCATAGTCAATCATATCATGTTTTTATACCATTATATCAAGGAAAGGCAATTATGTTAGTACTGCAGGGATAGAAAAGATAATGCTTTAACCCTTCACTTTGATTAGGGAAACAACATCTGATTATGTTTACTGCCTTTCAGTGTGAGTTTATTAGATATTTTCCTTTGATTATGAAAAGGTGGAGCTAAAAGAAGCCATTGACTTATAAGATACTCTAGCTTTGGGTTGGGTTGGGTTGGTTAGGGAGTGGAAACCATGGAGGAAGGCAAAGGACACAGAGAGCAGAGGTTGAGGGTGGTGAAAAACTATATAATAATTTGGCCTAGGACCACTCTAGTTTTAGACAACCAAGAGAGAAAGGAGGAGAGAGAAGGTCAAGGACCAGGTACTTCTTCTGCACATGCTATAGAAGGTGGACTTTTCCCACAAGTCCAATCTCCTTTTTTAGAGTACAGACAGAGTTTTTGGTGGGTATTAGTTTGCTGATGAATGTGGAATGCATGAATCCAGGGAAAAGGTTACCATACAGAGAGTCTGGGGTCAGTGTGTAAGCCATGGTTTACTAGCATTTTAGTTTTCCTTGGATATTAGAATAGGAAGGTGGAATCCTGAGGGATTTTGTTTCAACCTCTTTTTCTGTGGATTTTGTTTTCTAACAGAGGAAGAGACTAAAAGGGTAACTGAATTTAAAAAAAAAAGTTTTTAGCAAAGTTATTCTAAGGACATGAAATCCTTAAAAAATCCATAGGTCTGACTAGCTAAGGTTTGGAGAGAGTAGTGGGTATCTCTACAAACACTGTTGTACTTGTTATTCTTCCAGGTACAGAGAGCCCACACAACTTTCTTTTCCTTTTCTTTTTCCCTTTCTTGGCCTTCAGTGATGGATTTAGTACAGGTGACAGACTGCTGTATTCTAGGACTCAAGAGGCCTGGATTTATGTCCTCTTCTGACTCTGCCACTTACTAACTGGTTGACTTTAAATAAGACAATTCACTGCATCTCAGTTTAGATTTTAATCATCTGTAAATCCAGAGAATTGAACTAGATAATCTCTAAAATCCCTTATAGCTCTATGGTGCAGATTAGATTAGGTAAGACATTTGTTAAGCACTTACTATGTGCTACAAACTATGTTAAGTGCTGGGAAGACAAATCAAGTAGAAACAAAGTCCCTGCCTTCAGAGAGTTTACATTCCAACAAGACAAGATACCACATTGAAAGGAGATTGAAAAGCAAGGATGGGAGGGGAGAAGGAAGAAAAGTCCAGAAAGTCAGGATGAACTGAGTCAAGTTAGAGGTAAGCAGTACTGGCTTGGGTTCTCCCTCAAATGGAAGTTCCAGAGAGGAACTGGCCAATTAGAGTAAGAGACCACAGAATTGGAGATATTTCCAACATGAGAAGGCAACTGGAGTAGAGGTGGAAAGGTCCAGAGTCAGGGACTGAGCTCAGTTATAAGTAGAAAGAACGCTGAGTGCCGTGTGACCCTGGGCAAGTCACTTAACCCCAATTGCCCTCCAAAAAGGAAAAAAAAACAAAGTCTCCTTATGGGGGTGGCCAGGTAGCACAGCAAGGAAGAGCACCGGCTTCACTGTCAGGATGACTTGTGGATCGAATCCGGGCTCAGACACTTAGTACCCACCCAGAAACACCTGGCTGTGTAACCTTGAGCAAGTTACTTAACCCCAATTACTTTAAAAAATAAAAAAAGGACTCAGTGTGAAGTCAAAAGAACTCGTCTTGAATTTCAACTCCTCTAAGTAACTGTGTGACCTAGAACAAGTCACTTCAACTCTCTGATCCCTGTCTGTAAAACGAGGGGGTTAGACTAGATGACCTCTAAGGTCTTTGTCTACTATGGAGCTCATTCTGTGATTTTGCTACTCTAGAGCAGTGGTGACAAACAGAAATGGCAGCCACTGAACTATCTGAGGATTCCTGCCGCCTCCTGAATGCTGACTTAGAAAACCACATATTAACAGTATATATGTTTTATTGTTATTTTTGTTTAGTTTTTGTAAAACATTTCCCAATTCCATTTTAATTTGATTTTGGCCACACTCAGGAGTGTTGTGAGACACATGTGGTGGCAGTGGGTCATGTGTTGGATACCTTTACTCTAGAGTAGTAGTTGGGCTTTGTCCACAGGCTGATTGGGAGTGGTGGCTTGTCTGTACCACTGAAGGTTTCAGTTGGATATACAGTAGTTATCTTAGCCAAAACTGAGGCAAAGACCTTTGTTCCATTGTTATTTACTGTTGCCTGAGGTTTGGAGGATGCTATTCACTTCACTCTCCACCCAGTGATCTCATGATACAAACTTTAGGAGAGGAAAGATGCTTTAAAAAGAGAAGAGGGGGTGGGGAGAGAGAGAGAGGGAGAGGGAGAGAGAGAGAGAGAGAGAGAGAGAGAGAGAGAGAGAGAG
>NW_027185735.1:14775204-14799700 GCF_028583685.1 Petaurus breviceps papuanus | reverse complement strand
AGAGAGAGAGAGAGAGAGAGAGAGAGAGAGAGAGAGATTCCCTGTGTATAACAGCTCCATATGTTGCTTAAGTGATATGATTCAGGCTATAACTGGAAGGTCAAATACTGAAGCTGAAGCTTAAATACTTTGGCTACATAATGAGAAGATGGGATTCTTTGGAAAAGATCCTGATGTTGGGAAAAATGGTTGGAGGCAAAAGGAAAAGGGGATAGCAGAGGATGAAATGTATAGATACTATCATGGAAACAACAAACATGAACTTGGATAGACTTTGAGAGATAGTGGAAGATTGAAGGACCTCATGTGCTATGATCCCTGGAGTCATGAAGAGTCAGACAAACTAGACAATAGCAAGTGATTTGGATAATGGAATAGAAAGCATTTTCCTTAAGTCTGAAGATGATTTCACTATTAGAAATGGCTAGCATATTAGAGGATATTAAAAATTACAAATGACTCCTGAAAAAGTTAGAGAAAGGATTTGTGGCACAGTGCAAAGAGTGCTTGATGTGGAATAAGTATACTTGAGTCTGAATCTCACTTCTCTTACTTGTTGCCTGTGTGACCTTGGCCAAGTCAATTAACATCTCTAGATTTCAGGTTCTTCATTCGTAAAGTGAGGAGTTTGGATTGTATGATCTCTAAGGTTCTGCATAGTTTTAAATCTATGCTCCTCTGAAACATAAAGAAGCAAGATGGAGATCATCAGGGAAGCATGCCATATCTAATGTACTCAAAGGAGAAAGATTACACCAGGTTGGTTTTGGTTACTGTGCCCAAATCTTTTTTTTTTAAGCAATCAGAGTTAAGTAACTTGCTCAAGGATACACGGCCAGTTATTTCTGGGTGTGGTGCTAAGTATCTGAGCCCGGATTCGATTCCCAGGTCATCCTGACACTGGAGCCGGTGCTCTTACTTGCTGAGCTACCTGGCTACCCCTAGTGTGCCCAAATCTTGATAAAATGGGACAAATATTTCTAATCTGATGTATCTGATTGCCTTTGTTTCTTTCCAAATATTTAGGTTGATGGGGCATGGTTGGGAAGTAGATTTGTGATTTCACTAGAATAAAGAACTGGTGTAAAAACCTCTCTACCAGTGCTGTTGCTATTTTTCTGCAATTTATAGCCAGAGTTGACTAGAACACTGATGAAAGGTTAATTGATTTACCCAGGACCTCATGGCCAGTATGTGTCAGATGTGGGAATTGAACTGGTGTTAGCCTGACCTGCTATCATCAATTCTGCAAAAAAAAAAAAAAAAACATGTTTCATGACTCATTGTAGAATGGATCCTTGAGTTCTTGAAGGTTACAGTAATGGACCCTAAGGTCCTTCAGCTCTTACCAAGCTGAAAAGGCTTTGAATACAGGCTCAGAGAAAGACTATCTAAAGACTGTCTTGTGAAGACCAGCTGAGTTAAATTTGGAGAGACTTCTCACCGAGGAGCCAGCCTGGTAGTGATTTTATCTTTTGGCAGCAACAGTTCATTAAGTTGTTTACAGATGTACCAAGGGGTTACAATTTCCATTGATAAAGATTGTACTAACTGGTATGAAAGCATGAATCTGTAAAATGTTGAAATAGGTAGAATAATAAAACATTTCTCTTAATGTATAAATTCATTTGTAATTATACACTTATTTGGCAAGTAATTTAAAAAACACCCAGAATATTAGAGATTGAAGACCACGTACTATCCAGATCCTTTTTATGAATAAGTCATACCTTAACTAGATTGTAAACATTTTGAAGGCAATGACCATGTCATACTTCTTAACATTTAGCACAATGCTTTGTACACAGATTCTTGATAAATATTTGTGTGATTTACTTGAAATATTATGTTTGTACTCAATCAGTAAACACTTATTCAGTGCCTACTTTGTGCCAGGCACTGTGATAAGCACTGGTGATACAAAAAGAGGAAAAGACAGTTCTTACCCCCAAGGAGCTTACAATATAATGGGAGAGACAGCATCCAAACTAATATATACAAAGCATGCTATATATAGGATAAATAGGAAATAATTAACAGAGAAAAAGAACTGGAATTAAGAGGCGTTGGGGCAGGCTTCCTATAGAAGGTGGGATTTTAGTTGGAAGTTAAAGAAAACCAGTGAGTTCAGTAGTTGGAATTGAGGAGGGAGTGTTCCAGGCTTGGAGGACAGCCAGAGAAAATCTCCAGAGCTGAGAGATGCAGTATCTTGTTTGTGACAGCCAGGAGGCCAGTGTAACTGGGTTAATGAATATGTGTCACAGAGTAAGTTAAAAGACTAGAAAGGGGGCTAGTTATGAAGGGCTTTGAATGCCAAACACAGCATTTTGTATTTGCTCCTAGAGGTGATAAACCAGTAGAGTTTGAGTAAGGGAGGTGACATGATCAGACTTGAACTTTAGGAAAATTAATTTAGTGGCAGATTGGAGAATGGATTAGAGCAGGAAAAGACTGGAGGCAGGCACACCCACCAACAGACCATTACAATATTCCATATAAAATAGTGCCAGTGTCAGGGGAGAGAAGGGAGTGTATTTGGATGTGGACAGGGGTAAGAAATGTTAAGGAATTGAGGGTGACACCTAGGTTGTGAACCTGGGGGACTAGGAGGGTAGTGTTGTCCTCTGTAGTAATAGGAAAGGCAGGAGAGAGGTGGTTACAGGGAAAGATAATGAGTTCTTTTTTTGGACATATTGAGTTAAAGATGTCTACTGGACATTCAGTTTGAGTTGTCTGAGAGGCAGTTGGAGATGTGACGTTGGAGGTCAGCAGAAAGATTGGGGCAGGAAAATTATATTGGAGAGTCATCAGCATGGAGATAGGACTCATCTATTGATGATAAACATTTAAAAATGTCTAATGATGCCATTGGTAAAGCTAGTATTGCTAGGAACAGAACATCCAAGAATTGTGAAGTAATTGTCACACTTTAGTATAGTGCGGAAGAAAAATGAATTCAGAGTCAAGAGTCTTGGGTTCAAGTCCTGGCTTTGACACATAATCCTTTGCACCCTGTGACACTTGTAGTGTGATCCAAGGCTATTTATGTTGTTTATGAGTTTGTTTCCTCATCTGTAAATGTGGATAACAATAACTTCCCTGACCTTCTTCATGGGGTTATTTGGAAGAAAGCCATTTGTAAATTTGTAAGGTGCTAGTTGTTTGACCCTGGGTTCTCACAACAATAGTTTCCCCATCTATGATGAGTATTGGTACTTGAGAGAAAGATTGAATATAACTTTCTTACCTTTCACCCCTCTCATTCTCACTAGTTTTTTGTCTGCTAAATTCTGAATGATAATTTTTTTTTTAAAGCAATCAGGGTTAAGTAACTTGCTCAAGGTTACATGGCCAAGTTATTTCTGGGTGTGGTGCTGAGTGTCTGAGCCCAGGATTTGATCTCCAGGTCATCCCAACACAGGAGCCGGTGCTCTTACTCGATGAGCCACCTGGCCACCCCTAAGCAATTGGGGTTAGCTCAAGGTTACACGGCCAGGTGTTTCTGGGTGGGTGCTAAGTGTCTGAGCCCGGATTTGATCCCTAGGTCATCCTGACACTGGAGCCAGTGCTCCTAGGACTCGCTGTGCTACCTGGCCGCCCCTGTATGATAATGTTTTAGCAGCTAAGCCCCAAAGATGGGATATCTTTGGAACATTGACACCCAGATTCTCCTAGTTTGGAAACTGTGTGATGTATTCTACATATTTCTTATTTATGTAGAATGTACATTTTTTTAAATGTTCTTTTTGTAGGCAGCATTTGACCTTGAGGTGTTTTCTAGGAGGGGGGAAACCTTGGGCAGAACAGTGAACTCTGTTAAAAGACTTGCTGGCTTGTTGCTGTCTGTCTGGTGAAGCCCCAGTACCATTTCCTGGAATCTTTATGGACTGGTCTCTTAACCTCATAATGACCGGGATTTATGCTGCTTAGCTTGTGAAAACTGAGGAAATCCCAGCATGAGGCGGCATCTACACACAAACAAGCATCTTTTACAAGTGCTAAGTAATGAATATAGAGGTGTTGTGGGTGATACGTGCTCAATATTCCTGGATGAGGAAGAACCCTGCTCTCATTTCTTAGACTAATTCATTTATTTATTCACACAGGTTCTGCTTTTCTGCCCTGCCTTTAAAGGACATGAGTTTATGTAGCATTTTTTTTTCCCTTTTGGAGCAAAAATGTTTTGCTTGGTATACTTTTAGAGCAGATATGTCGATGTAATCCTAAATTGCCTGGTCATAGGAATGGCATCTCTGCTCTCATAGTTTCTGAGAATGTAAGAAATCACCTAAATAGAAATTAACTTTCCAACTTATTGTGCATCAAATCATGCTCCCCCCTCCAATAATTACATATAGTATAAACTAGTTGATTTTTACTATATGTATGACTATGGTCCCCTTGACATCAGCACCATAGAGGGATTCCAATGTATTACAAATATTTATTAGTTTCTTGTAGAAGCTTCAAGATTTACTAAACCTAAAGTTTTAAAGTGCTGTGATCTTTTGCTAGTAGCAAATTGTTGTATCCTCATAATTTTCTAAACAATATAGACTGAGTGCCTGATAGGGTTGAGGAATTGTCCAAGAAGTGGTCAGGACTCTAATTTTTTTTGTTTAAATTTCCAAAGTTGTGCAGCCTTGTAGTTTCACTTGGGATGGAGTGGGGAGGGAGGAAAGAGACTGGGGCAGATTGTGTGTGTGTGTGTGTGTGTGTGTGTGTGTGTGTGTGTAATTGTACATGACACTTATATATAGATATACCAAGCTGTAGTCTGCTTGATGAGTTAAGCAGCTTCTTCTGTTCAGAGTAATTCCACCAAACATTTGTTAAGTGGGTATTTCTGATAAGAGTATTCATATGGAGTTGGGCGTAGCCAGCTGTATAGAGCACAAAGAGATAAATGGGGGGAGCAGAGCAGTTCTGCCAACCCAAGATTATGAAGGTGGGAAGAGTTATAACAGTTGAAAGTTCTTAGCCAGGTCTGTTAAATGGATTACTTTGTGCCATTTAATATTAGTGTACCCTTTGTATTCTAATAAAGAATACCAGGTCTCTCTTCCTTGAGGAGAGTATTGTCCAGTGCCATAAATATAGTTGGTACTGAATGAATAGTTGTCAATAACAGAAACAACTTGGAGAATCAGGAGTCCTAACTTATTTCTGGGTTGACCTAGCACTTAGAGACCATGAAGTTCTAAGAACTTAAATAATATTTGTAAATTTTGTTTTCTTCTTGATTTCTAAAATGATATGTTTGTAGTCATAGAACTGGGACTGGGAATCTACCTAATCTATAAGGGCTTAGATCATGTTAGAATCTCAGAAATGTGGTCTGGGTTTATTTTGGAAATTAGCTAATTTTTGCATTTGTGGGTAAATCAGGGGAAAGTAGGGTGAATATTACTTCAATAGACATATAGGAAGAGTAGACAGTAGGATCACAGGTAGTTTTACCCATTAAAGATCTTCCTAAGTGTTAACTTGAATCAATGGACTGTTGTAATTGTTGACATTTAGTGCCAAGAGGTAAATTAATTCAAATGTTATATGGTCATATCTCATATAACTGTAATAATGGAAGCGAGAAGTGTGTATTATTTAAATGACAAAAAAAATAACCCACAAATGTTTTCTTTTGGATTCTAGTCAAATACACCACCCCTTGTGTTATATCTGGCTCCATATCTTCTCATAGATTATTAACCTTTAATGATCTAGAGTCTAGAAGCCTGGATGGCAGTGGATTGGATTGCTTAATGAAGAATGACAGTAGGATGGTTTACTTACAGAAAGTGAAGAATTAATTGCATAAGAAAAGCAAAATGTTGATTTTTCCTTTCTACCTTCCTCAAACTGTGATTCTTATTTTATATTAACTATCCTCAAACATTATAGCTATATTTCACTCATTGTAGCTATAACCCTTCAGATAAAGTCTTGAGGTTTAGGTGAACTTTGTTTTTATAAGAACAAGGCTGTAGTATATTGATTTGACTTAACCTGATTATAAAACACTAATGGGGGTGGAGGGTGTCAGCTTAGGGAGTCAGCCTTCCGATCAGGTCAACTATGGCAGAGCAATGGGGCTCTGCATCTTATATCCTGGAATAGAAGCTGATGGTACTTCCAGACCTACCTTCAGTATCAGTAGCAATAACTTAGCTTAACATCTGGTTAATTAAGAATAATTATTTAAATTATATTAATATTAATAATTTAAAATTACTTTTTTAAAATAACGAATTGTTTAAAAATAATTATTTAAAAATGGGTGCTACCAGGTGTTAGCTCTCAGTTCTCTGAGGGTTATACCCAGATAAGCTGCACTTCATGCCTAACTTGCTTCCATTCACCCACCCTGCTCCCCTTTAGTGACCTCTAAAGTCTTCCTTTTACAATTTAACTTGTATTAAGTTTTGTACTGCTCAGATGCAAAATGTGCTAGTTATAGCTCTGTTGCAAAGGTGAGGTGCAAGTACTGAGTTCATCATGAGATGAACTATCTGGTGAGCAGGAAGGAGATCAAAAGATCTCTTACATGTTGATTTTCCTGTAACCTCAGAAACTGCCAAATTGCTCTTGTGGTATGTGTGGCTGAAACCCACAAGGTTAGCATTTACATAGCCCCGCAAGCATGCCCTGCCATCAGTGTCCAAAATTCTCAGGTTGGCCTGCAGATCTGATGGCATTTGTCCAGAGGGGAGAAGCTATGATGGAGCAAACCTTCAATTAGTGCTCACTGCTAACAGGAAATTCACTCACTACCTTTCTTTCCCATAGTAGCAGTTATGGGCAAGAGAGCTGAAGGAACTTTTGAAAGAGAAAATAGACTTTTGGCAATTAAAATATTAAATTTAAAAAGTAACAACAACAAAAAAATTAGAAGGGTGACTGAAGAGGATGGTCATGAGAAATGAGGAATGAGAAGAGTACAGTGGTTGTGTAGTTTTTATGTGTTGTAAAGAATTGAGACAAAAATTCAAGTATTTAATTTCAAATGGAATGAAATACATTCTTCTTTCTCTTTTGGTACTGAGGAAGAGAATAGAAGTACCATCTTTTCATATAATCATAAGAACAACACCACTATATAAAGTATGTTTTGAGCATCTTAGAGAATTTGGAATCATGGGGCTTTTGGTCTAAGAGCTGGAATGGACCTCAGATACCAGATGTTTGCTAATCCTCACAACTAATTAAAGGGCCTTCTTTTCTAATAAGCTGTAACCCCAAAGGGAGAATTAGGTAATGTGAAGAGATCCAGTGTCAGGAATTCACACGTATTTGAAATGACACATTTTTGATGCTTAAAAGCTAACATTTATACCTTTTCCAAAGATTTCAAAGTGACTCGATCCAAATGAGAACCATCTCTTTTTTTGTTATTGACTCTGGGGCTTCTGAACAACAAAGCCAGAAGTACACTTTGCTGTCCTGTGAAATGTCTTGCCAGTATATGCTGATAAGTGTTCTGGGCTCCTTATCCTGATCAACAGTTTTGCTATGTCTTTCTCTCAGAAAGCCTGTTCTTGGGCTTTCTGAATGGAAGAAGGATTATTATCATTACCTGGGAAAAGCTGAGCATTTTAAAGAATTTTGAATTGCTTATTGATGTTTTTGTTTGTTTAGCTATAACCATTCACTTCTCTGTGTCTTTCAGATGACCTACACTGACATGTGTGCACTGCCACTCAGCTTCACACACATATATGCACTCATATGTATTCTCCCTCCCATGATGGCCAACTGAGAATAGCAGGTTTTTGCTTATCACTGCACTAGCAGTGTTATTTGCAACCAGGTTTTTTTTTAAGAAAGGAATATGATAGTAGTTACTGAAGACAGCTCATTCTAACTAGAATGAGAAATTTACATGTTCTATAGCTAGAAGGTTCTGAGTAGCTTGCCTGCAGTGCTCAGAACCAATGGTACCCTTGTCTGGACTGCATTTGAATGATAACATTTGCCGCGTTATTTAACGGACATGGCAAGAGTGTTATCAAATTGCTGCACCTTGGAAAACTCTCTGCTAGGAACCCCACTTAAGGTCCAGTCACTGGCAGTCTCTCTCAACAGAGAAGTCATTTAGCCTCTCTGGACCATAGTTTCCTCATCTCTTCAATGAGAAAAGGGGACTACCATAATATTAAATAAAGTCCCTTCCAATTCTAACATTCTGTCTTCTAAGTATAGGAAAAAATGGCTGGTCTTGTGGGAAGATTTGGGCACTGGGAATAAGAAATCTTAATCCTAACTCAGCCATTGACTTTTCTTTGATAAAATCAATTTATCTATGACATGTCTGTGTCTCCATCTTTAATGTGAAGATGTATCTTTTTGTTAAAAAAAAGTACTTTGAGATTCTCAGTGAAAAGGTAGTGTTTGGATGCATGTTTATAATCTTGGTTTATTTGTGTTTTTAAAACCGAGAGGCTGGATTAGCTATGACTTTAGAATGTCTCATCTGTCTTTCAGTTTGGATCATCTTTCTTTCCTGCTGCATTTCTTATTCTGTCTGGTGTCTAGCCAGATATAGTCCTGTATTATTTGTACTTACCACATTTTTTCTTGGATAATTTTAAAACTGCTTTTAAAAATCCAATTCTTTGGTTTTTACTGTCCCACTTGTAAAGGAAGATTGGTGAATAATGGCAGCAATAATGATAATGTCAATTGCTATTTGTATGTTGCCTTAAAGTTTGCAATGTGTTTAGACCCATTAGTGGCTCATCTGAACCTCACAACCACCATGCACAAGGCAGGTACTATAGGTATTATCCTCACTTTATAGTTGTGGAGACTGAGGCTCAGAATGGTTAAGTGATTTGCCATGATCATGGAGCTTATAAGGGAGGAAGGATTTGGGTAGGGAGCAGTTAGAATCTTATCCCCTGTTATGAGGTGAAATTGAAGTTCAGAGCAGAGAAAGAGATCTTTCCATTCTTTCCAACCACATGCTTGATTGTAAAATTCTTAGAGGTAGAATCTGTATCTCATGCTTTACATAGTCAATAAATGGCAAGTGGCAGAGGATAAAAGCTTTTTCCTCCTTGGGGGTGATTTCTTCTCTATAAAAGGACCCAAGTTAACTCCCTTCTTTACCCCTGAATCTCAAAGCTTTATTTTGTGTCAGTCACATTTGATCTGTAACAGGGATGCTCCTTGTAGAGGCCACAGATTTTTCTCTCATTAATGGAACCCTCCTTTTCTTTGACCTATGACAAGTTCTCTTAATTTTCCTGCCAAAATCTTAGGTGTCTGTCCAAAGTTAATAGTTTTGGATATGTGATTTGTTTTATTTAGGGTACCCTATATCAGCCCTGTAACATATTAAAAATATTTTTAAAATATACTTTTAGATCTTGGAGCCCAAATCTTATTCCCTTTTTGTATTCTCTGAAAGCATTCCTCTAGGGGTTTTGTTGTTTGTTTGTTTTTTAACACTCAGTGTCTTATATGTGGAGCAAGGACAGATGGAACTTTACTTTGTCTGGCACCTTCTCAAACAGGATTTCCTAACCTGAGGTCTACTACTTAAGGATAGATTTTAGGTGATTTATGAACTTGTATGGGGAGAACATTACACTTTAATTTTCACTGACCCCTAATTGAAATTTATATTTTCCTTAAATTATTTGAAAACAGTCTGAGAAGGGGTCAATAGGCTTCATCAGAAGGCTAGAGGGCTCTATGACACAAAAAAGACTAAGAGCTCCTGCTCTGAAGGAACTTCAGCTAATTATGAAAACTATTTTAGTCCTTAGGTGTATTTGACTGACTAGAAGAGGGAGAGGTGAATGGTGTTCTCTTGGAAGGAACATTAGAGCTCCCAGACAAAACTGAATTTTATCTTTACAGAGGTTCAACAAAGTTCTGTACAGCCTTTGTAGAAAGGTGCTGAACAATGCCTTCCTTTAATTCAATATTCTTATATTTACCAGATGCCAGTGTGTGTTTGATAAATCCTTCAAGGTTTTTATTTAAAAGTCAGACTGGGAACGAGGCTGAGTGATGCAGCCATATGCTGTGCTCAGATCACTCAGTCTCAGGAAGCTTGAAGTCTAGATTTTCTTGTTGGCTTGCTCCTTGTCATGCTGTGACCTTGGGCAGGTCATTCTCTTCAAACCAGTGCCTCATATCCCCAGGATGCAAACCAAGGGCAAATGTATTCTCACTATCCTGTCTAGTAGTCAGATACAACCTTAGGTAAAGTAGATGTTTGCCTGGAACAGGGAGACATCTCTTTGACCAAAAATCTCTTCCTCTGTGACCTGAAATCAGCCCCATTAGTGTGACTCTTTTGTGTTAAGGCATTGTATTTCCAAAAAGTCGCTGCTAAAATGCACATGTTACATGGGAAGAATGATCTTATGTTGAGTAGATTTAGTTTTGGGGCAGGGGCAGGCAGAGAAGGGCAGGAAATATAAAAACGTAAAATAAGGGAATCTGGGCAATAGCAAGGGGGAAGGAGGTAGTTGTGCTAAAAGGTAGTTTGAGGGATAGCAGGAGGTGTGGGGGTGTTAGAGAAGCATGTGAGAGATTAATAGCAATGGATGCTGTCTAATGAGGAAATGAGTACCCATTCCCCAGTTTTTCCTCTTGCTTCATAGAAGTATTGGACAGATCCACAAACCTATGAATATAATACCAAGATTTACGCTGTGTGTGTAAGGTAGCTAGATGGTGAAGTGGATAGAGTGCTGGACTTAGAATCAAGAAGACCTTGAGTTCAAATCCTACTTCTGACACTAACTGTGTCTAGTCACCCTCTGGTCTAGTCACTGAACCTATGTCAGCCTCAGTTTCTAAAGAATAAGGATGATAATAGCGCCTAACTTACAGAATTGTTGTGAGAATCAAATGAGATAACAAGTAAGCATGTAATATGTACACATGTGTAAAGTACTTTGCAAACCTTTAAGGTACTGTATGAATGCTAGCTGTGATGATGATGTTGATGATGTCCAGAGCAACATATCTCTGCTAAAGCCTGGGCAGCTGAAATACAGCTGAGTAAGTCAGCAGTTAGTAGTTCCTCCATCAACAAAGTCAGGGAAGTCTGTCATAGACCAACTGAGTAGCTGAATAGTGGTGCTATCTATGCAGACATGGAGTATTCGTAAGAAGGTATTGGCTCTGTGCCCAGAGTTGAAGATGCTGCCCTTGCCTTTGCTCATAGGAAAGAGCTATTCCTTTGAATGCAGCTTCCTGTTAAATCTCGCAGGAAAGGTTCCCCAAGGCAAAGCTATCTACATTGGGCTAAGAAGGGAAGAATCCTCTAGTTAGTGGGTATCTCTCTTGGGGGGGGAGGAGGAATAGAAGGAGGAGGTGTCCTTATGGGCCAGAAACAGTTTTAAAGTTTAATTTTAAATAATTTATTTTGAAAGCCTTAATGTGAATGAATAAATAAACTGGCACCCCTACTTTATGTATTATTCACTTGTCAGACTTTTAATAGAGTCCTTTTCATTTAAGAAGTGAGGACTTTGTGGTGAGAAAGCAAAGGGGGTGGGGAAGGCTCTGTAGCTGTGTGGGTAAGTGCTTCCCTTTAACAGAGGCCCGTGCTATAATTTGTTTTCTAAGAAACAGGAAAAATGAAAGACCCAGGGACTTTCTATACCTGTATTAGGTTATTTATTCCCCCACCTGGAGGTTACTCTAACCAATCTGGATTCCCTTCCTGCCTCCTCTGCCTCCCAATAAGTTATTTGCACCTCTCCAAACGTCTCTTGTGAGGGAATGTCATGGTTTTTACCTAGAGTGGGATTTGTGTTTGCTGCTAGTCACTCCTCATGCCACTATAGGCTAGAGAAGGAAGGAGTGCAGTGGTTACAAAATGCCCAATCCTAATAATCTACATGCAGTCATCACTTGTCAGAATTTCGGCCTGCTCATCACCTTGCCTTAGGGGTGAATATTGGTAATGAAAGTAGATTCCAAAAGTCCTTTATCACAGCTTCTCTATTATCTTAGAGAAGAAGTCTTACTCTTCAACCGCCTCCTCTTCTACCAGGAGACAGCATCCTATTAAATTGATTTGAGCTCTGGGGGTAGATTGTGTGTGTGTGTGTGTGTGTGTGTGTGTGTGTGTGTGTGTTTTGGAGGGGGGAAGGCAGGGCATTTGGGGTTAAGTGACTTTCCCAAGGTCACACTGCTTAGTGTTAAGTGTCTGAGGTCTGATATGAACTCAGGTCTTCCTGACTCCAGGGCCCGTGCTCTATTCATTGCTCCACCTAGCCGCCCCCTGGGAGTAGATTTACTAAGTATTTATTAAGTGCCTATTGTGAGCCTGGCACAATGCCGGCAGTGATGGAGGTACAAAGGGAAAAAATGAAACCATTCATGCCTCAGTGAAATTACATTCTAGGAAGGGAGATGTGTACATAGAAGAAGCACATGCCAAATAAATACAAGGTAATTTAGGAAGAGGGGCAGCCACTAGCTCCAAGCCTGGAGGCAGGAAGACCTCAATTCAAATGTGACCTCAGACACTAGCTATGTGACCCTGGGCAAGTTACTTAGCCCTGTTTACCTGACTTACCTCATCTGTAAAATGAATTCGAAAAGGAAATGGCAAACCACTCCAGGGTCTTTCCCAAGAAAAAACCAAGACCCCAAACAACAATTCAGGGAGAGAGGCACTAGCATATAGGGGATTCAGGAAAGACCCTTTCCTGTTGCTTGAGCTGGGTTTTGAAGGAAAGGAGGAATTATATTAGGCAAACGTGAGGAGGGGAAGTGCATTCTGGTCATGGGGGGTAGCTTATATGTATAATAACAGTAAAAATAATAATAATGATAGCTAACATTTATAGAGTGCTTCGTATGGGCTACATAATGTGACAAGCACTTTGAATTATCTCATTTGATCTTCACAACAGCTCTGGGAGATAAATGCTATTATTATCTCTATTTTACAGATGAGGAAATGGAGACAAACTAAGTTACTTGGTGAGGGTCACTCAACTACTAAGTATCTGAGGTCAGTTTTGAACTTAGATCTTCATGTCTCCAGACCTGTTATATTATTCACTGTGCTGCCTAGATGACCCAAAGGTGCTGAGGAATGAGATGGAATTTGTATGTGAGACACAGCAAAAAGGTCAGCTTCAATGGATTGGGAGAATGTGAAGGGGAGTACTGTATAATTTAACAGTAAAGGTAAGCTTGGGGCCAGGCTTTGAGGAGTGTTAAATGCCAAACAAAAGAATTGGTATCGCAATCATTATTTAGCATTGGTGAGGATTGGGTGTACAACTCACCTAGTATCACATTTTAATTGATAGGTAGAATAGGGCTTTGAGCTCATAGCCTCCAAATTATTTTTCAGTTATTAATCTACCGTAACACATTTCCTTTGAAAGAAAGTTTTTAGGGGGTGGCTAGGTGGTGCAGTTAATAGAGTACTGGCCCTGGAGTCAGGAGGACCTGAGTTCAAATATGGCCTCAGACACTTGACACACTTACTAGCCATGTGACTTTGGGGAAGTCACTTAACCCCAATTGCCCTCCAAAAAGCAAAAAAAAAAAGTTTTTAGCCTCGAATTTTGCCCAAGGTGGATGAAGCTGTGCAATCATGTGCATATAAACATTTCATCCTGTCTTGAACTCTTGATTTCCCCAATCCAGTTCCAAGTTACAGATGGGGGGCATAGTAGACCCTAATCTGAATATGTAATCCTAAGTATTCAGAATGAGAAGTACTTAGTAACACAATCAATCTCAGTTATTATTTATAGATTTATGCTTTGGGAGGGGTTATGATTTTTATTCTAACTCATATACCTGAGGATTTCTTGGTGTTTTTCTCCCTTCCCCTACTTATAGAGCCCTTCTCCCAAATAATGCTGGCAGGGTCCTGAAGGGAAAGATACAACTGTCTCCTTCAGGGTTCTGGAAGTAACCTTGAGAAGACTGTGACTTCTAACACTATGATTTTCAACCCCTTTCTTCCCAATACTTTTACATTAATGGGGTAATGAAGAACAGGAAGGAAAGAGACCAGAGACAATTTGAGAAGGAAGGAGTGCAGCGCTTGGTTTAGGATTGTGCTTTTCATCGGGCTATAATGCTTTTGACAACTATATAAATGCATGTGTCGAGGTTAGAGAGGAGTTAGTAGAGTGGCTCATCTACCATATCTAATTAGATGCCAAGTCTTGTCTCTCCAGCATGTCTTGTATCCCCCCATTCTGTCTGCTTACATAGTCATAACTCTATTTCAGGTTCTTATCACCTCTCTCATTTGGATTTTATCAAATAGGCTCCTAATTAATCTTCCTAATTCCAATCTTTTTTTTCCAATCCACATCCACACAGATGCCAAATTAGCATTCCTAAAGCACAAGTTGTCTATTCTCCTACTCAACAATCTTCAGTGACTCCCTATTACCTTTAGAACAAAAAAACAAACTCCTCAGCCTGATATTTAAATCCCTCTACAATATGGTTCCCACTTCTCTTTTTAGACTCATTTTGTATAGGGTATCCCAAAATTCTTAGTGCAGTTTTAAATCATTAAAGCTTAAAACTTCCCTTTACACACCCTTGTTTTTAGCCAGATTATTTCACTTGCAGTTTTCCCCACTTGATCTTCCATCTCCCATTTGTGTGCTTGTTCTTTCCAGGTTATCCCCCATACCCAGAATTCTTTGTTTAAAGCTCAGTTTGGGTACCACCTCTTTCCTTAAGTCTTTGCAGATGCTCTCCTAGAATTATCTCCCTCCTCAAGTTACCTTGCTCTTCATTTACTTATATACATGTTGTATATTCCCTTAGTAAAATATATGCATCTTGAGGGTAGAAATAATTTTGTTTTGTGTCCTCGATTCCTAGCACAATGTCTCAACACACAGTAGGCAATTAAATTAAATAAACATTTATTGAGTGCCTGTTATTTGCTAGGCACTGATAAGAAAAAGAGACAATCTCTGCCTTCAGTAAGCTTACAGTCAATGGGAGAAAACAACACACAAAAGAAACTTAACAAATACTTGAAGTTATGGTCCATGTATAGCTCTCCATTAAAAGGCAGATTTTCCTTAGCGGGCACTGAACATCCGCCAGAGTCTGGCACCAGAGTCTGTGGCTCCATGGAGAATGACAAAGAACCAGGCCAGGTTCCTGCCTTGTTTGAAATCAAACTAATATATAGAACATTAAAATCTAAGCCAGCAGGACTCTAGGTGAAGGAAGGTAATATATTGGTTAGCCAAAACATTTCCCTAATTACATACAGAATCATAAATTAGTTTCTCACTAGTGTGACCATAAAGGAGCTCAGCAATAGAGCATCAGAGAATCTTGTGGCTCAGAGCAACAGATTGGTTGTAGGAGTCTAACCTGTAGTCCTTACTAATTCAGTCACTCAACATGGAAATACTTATTAAGCACCTACTATGTGCCAGGCAAGGTACAAGTGAAGGCAAGAAATCAGTTCCTGTTTTCAAAGAGCTGACATACTAATGGGGGAGACAATGAACCAACAACTATATACAAACATATATACAGGGAAATTGGAGATAATCAACAGAAGTAAGGCACTAGTATTAAGAGGGATTGGGAAAGGTTTTTTTAAGGTGCAATTTTTAGCTAGAACTTGAAGGAAGTCAGGAGGTAGATGGAGTGTCTTCTGTAAGGAGTAGCTTAAAGGCCAGTGTCACTGGATTATAGGTTACGTAAGGTAGAGTAAGGTGTAAGAAGACTGAAAAGCTAGGATAAAGATCAGGGTTATGAAGGGCTTCTATCAGAAGAGGATAGAGGAATCTGTATTTGTAAAGGGCTCTGAGATCAATAATTAAAGAAGAGCATGTAATATCATGGGCAGCTAGATGGTACAGTGGATGGAGTGCTGGGTCTGAAATCAGGAAGACTCATCTCTCGAGTTCAAATCTAACCTCAGAGAAGTTTTGTGACCCTGGGCATGTCATTTAACTCTGCTTCAGTTTCTCATCTGTAAAATGAGCTGGAGGAGGAAATAGGAAACCACTCCAGTATCTTTGTCAGAAAACCCCAACTGGGGTTACTAAGAGTCAGTACAAATTGAACAGCACGTAATACCTTTTTTTTCTGATTCTTTTGTCTTTTGCGGATATAGTCTGTTTTATCCTACTGATAAATCGAGAGACAGTCAACATGTCTATATGTTACTAACCTTCTTTTTATAGATAGGAACGAAACTTATTTAGAGCTCCTTGAGGACAGCTGTCTTTTGCCTCTTTTTGTATTTCTAGCACTTAGCAGTGTCTGGCACATAGTGTAATAATATAATAATAAATATAATAAATGTTTATCAATGAATTGATTGATTGGAAGAAAGACATCCCTAAATATGCTTCTTGTGATAGTTCCTGTAGGTTTTCTAAACCTCACTATGCTCAGAAGTAGGCAGGTGACTATTTCCAGGTCTAATAAAAGCCCTTTGCAGATGTAGCCATTGATCTGATGAGTTCAGATGGATAGTTACTAACACCCTGGCTATTAACAATATTAACCTCTGTTTGCTCCCCTTCTTAGTCCCTAACAGCCATTTCTCTCTGTATGGGCTGTGAGACATTAGTAGATGCTGATGTAAAGAGATCTGTATAGCTCATGGGAAATCCCCAGTGTTAGAAGCTGAGTAGCACCTGTTCCTTGGAAGTCTTTGCTGAGAGCTTCTTGGAGCCATGAGTTCCCTTCCCTTCTGGCCATGGGTTAATTCCAGAGTATAATCTGGAACAGGAGACTTTTTCATGATAATAATATTGCAGTTGGTACTCATAAGCTTAGTTGGGTACCTGCTAGCATAAAGATTAAAGAAAAAAGGTCAGGACTGTGGTCTGTCAACTACCTATAGCCTTGGTTTCCAATATGGGAATCCTGGGAGGCTATGCTTTGAACCCCCAAGGTTTGTATGATGAATCAGTGGGAGAGGCTGTATGATGAATCAGTGGGAGAGAGGGAAGATGGGAGGATTGCAACTTTCCTTTTCCTCTGACCTCCACCATGGTCAGTTGTGGCCTTGTTTGTAACACAGCTATGCTAGTCCCTTAAAATACTCCTCTGATGACTTGCCGAGCTTGGAGGCAGAAACTCATCATCCTGAGTTGAAAATCCAGGCTCAGATAAATTACTAGCTATGTGACACTGGGCAAGTCACTTAACTCTTTTTGCCTCAGTTTCATCATCTGTAAAATGAGCTGGAGGAGAAAATGGCAACTACTCCAGTATCTTTGCCAAGAAAACCCCAAATGGGATCTCAAAGAGTCTGACATGACTGAAATGACTTAACAACAACAACAACTCTCCTTCCACTGCAGGATGTGGACTCCTCAGGGCAGCTACCAGGCAAGATACCTACAGCAGAATTGCCCTAAGTGCCCTAATCTGCCAGCATCCCTAGTCCTTCTCTTTTCCCTCCACATTCTTCTACATTCCTTAGTGGTTACAGCAGGTACCCCTCAGCTAAGAGCTCTGTGTACTCAGTACACACACACACACTTTTTGTGTTTTGTTTTGGATGGGAAAGTGAGTAGCTTAGGATGAACAGAAGTTAGTGAGTTGTATTTATGTTATTCCCCCCAAAACATACTCTTCTTCCAAAATTTTCCTCTTTCTGTTGAGGGTACCACCATTCTTCCAACCACTCATGTTTATAACCTAGCTGTTATCCTTGACTCTTGCTTTTCTGTAACTCTCTCTGAGTATCCAGATTTTACAAGTATGCCAAATCTTGTCATTTCTACCTCCATAGCATTTCTTGTATGTTTTTTCAGATTTAAAAAAAATAATTTTTGTTTTTTTACTAATTGGAAAACACCTATTAATGTGAACATCTCTCTAAAGAAGACAAAAAGGATGATATATGAAGCTACAGGTCTCAATTGTTTTTGTTTTTAATGTAATAAATTCAGTGTTATAAAACTGTCCAGCTTGTCTGTCTATGTGTTTAAAAGTTCTTCAATGACTCTTTTCTTTATTTTTGACAGTTAATCCCTACCCCCAACCTGTACTATACTATTAAAGAAAACCCAAATCCTTTCTTGTGAAAATTAAGCATGGTCAAGTATAACAAATTTACACATTGATCATGTCTGAAACTGCTTTTCATTCTGCATACTGAGTTGATCACCTTTGTCAAGAAGATAGGTAGCATCCTTCATCAGTCCTCTGGAACATGTTCTGTCTACTTACATAGCTACCACCTCATTTCAGTCATTCATCAACTGTACTATTGAAATAGCCTTCTAATTGGTCCCTCTGCCTCAAGTCTCTTCCTTCTCCAATCTATGTTCTGTGATTTTCCTGAAGTACAGGTTTGACCAGATCAGCTCCCCACCCTTAACTCAATAAACTCCAGTGGCTCCCTTGTGACTCTAGAATAAAATATAAATGCCTATTTGTCATTTCAAGACTTTGACAACTTGGCCTCAATTTACCTTTCTTGCCTTATACAGTAATCCTCTTCCTGAACCATGCAGTCAAGCCAAAATAACATTTTTTTTCTGTTCCTCATACATATGCCTAGACATAATTAAAATAACCAAACCTGATTAAGAGATTAAGGTCTAACATCATTAAGCAAAACCACATAAAAAAGAGGAATAGCATTATGCTGAAAACTTTCTACTTGATTAAAATCAGAGCATTTAACTTTTGCTTACTAATGAAAGAAAAATTCACCTGCTTGGCCAGCTACAATAAATAAATTAGTAGAATCATATCCCCAAGATACATGCAGATATTTTTTTTTTAATGAAATGATCATACTAACTTTAGCTTATAGTCACTGTGTAAGCAGTCATTTGTCAAACTAAGTATACAGCTATACATTTTTCTTATAATCTAAAAAGAAAGAACCTGATCTTTATTAATATTTTATGAATAAATTGTTATGGACACTTTTATATTGTCTACATGTCACACATAGTTTTTGAGTTTCCCAGAAGAATAAGAAATCCATGATGGGATGATGTTGACAGTGGTGTACTCATTCATTCACTCACTTTCAACTTATTGTGACATATTACATTTTGTGAGGGTCTAGTTAAGTGGTTTAAAAATTGTTATTATCTAGTTTTAACTAGATTAAAGGATTTTGTCTATAATAATATGTATTATCTCGTTCTAACTAAACTATTCCTCATAAATGGATAAGTAGCTTACAGAGATTCCTACAAAGAAAACTACAGACTAAAGATTAATAATGTGAGCACAAGAGAATAAAAAAATGGCAAAGCTGATACTTTTCCACTATTGTTTTTTAAAATAAAATTTTATTGGGGGGCCTGGCAAAGCTGATACTTTTCCACTATTGTTTTTTAAAATAAATTTGTATTGGGGGGCAACTAGGTGGCACAGTGACTGGCACCAGTCAGGAGGACCCAAGTTCAAATGTGGCCTCAGACACCTAACACAAAAACTAGCCATGTGACCTTGGGCAAGGCACTTAACCCCAACTGCCCTCCAAAAAGCATAAATAAATAAATAAATTTTTATTGATAGCATTTGTTTTTAAATTGCCTAAATTCCCCCCCCCAACCCTCTCCCAGCCTCTCCCAGAGACCTATTCCATATAACAACATTTTTTAGAGAAAAACAATCAGCAAAAACAATATATCACAAAAAATCTGAGAATGCATGTAATAATAATAATAGCTAAAATTTATATAGTGTGCTAAGTACTTTACAATTATTATCTCATTTGATTTTTACAAGAACCCTGAGCAGTATGTACTCTCATTACCCTTATTTTATAGATGAAGAAACTGAGGGTCTGAAACTGGACTTAAATTTAAGTCTTCCTGACTCCAGGACCAAGCTGCCTGCAGATGTTACTGCCATGGGCTTCCTAGCTCTGCAAAGGAGCAGGAAGAGCTCTCTTCTCATGTCTTCTGTGAAACTTGTTCTTTATCATTTTGTAACACTCACTTTCATTTGTTTTGTGGCTGTTACTCTTTTGATTTTCATTACTTTCATCATTGTGTATATTGTTTTCTTGACTTCACACTTCACAGGGCATCAATTCAGATAAGTCTTTCCATGCTTCTCTGGATTCATCATACTCACCTTTTCTTATAGCACAGCAATATTCCATTAGATTCATGTATGTTTAGTCATTCTGCAATCTGTGGGTCTCCATTACTGTTAATGATGAACCTTATTGCATGTCCTTATATTGTGCCTTGAGATACTAAGCTAGTTTGCAGCCATCACAGCAGGACATTTGAAAACTTCTATTATTTTTTCAGCAGTGTTTAAAGTCGTATAATACTCAATTCAGTACTTTGTAGTTTCAATAAACTTAATAATAAATTTCTAAAAGTTTCTTTGGAGGTTTCTTACATAAATAGTGAGAGACAAAAAGACATATACCATTGGGAGAGACTTGTTCTGGCCACAAACAAAAATGCCCAAAATAATACATGGAGAATTATGTGGTGAGATACTAATGTGCATTTTTCTGCTAGTTAATCCTGTTGGAAACTGCACAGAAAATGTAACTGAAGACTTGAAGAAACAGGTACTGGAACAAATATGCAGTGGGGGAGGTTTTCTATTTGGTTGAAGGAAAGTAAAGATTTTTCTGATTTACCAGTTTATGGTGTTACTAGATTATATTTTGATAATGAAACAGGGAGAACTTATTTTTGTGGCCACTAAAGGAAAGATGTGGAAATTCTCAACAGTAACTTATTTCTTTAATAAAAAGTGTTTTATGAAGAAACTATTACCACTGATGGAGCAGTTGCTCTCACACATTTATTTGCTAGTTATCTCTTATCTAGTTTCAAGATGAATTACACGTTATTCTTTTTTTTTTTTTAAAGCAAGTGGGGTTAAGTAACTTGCTGAAGGTTACACAGCCAGGTGTTTCTGGGTGTGGTGCTAAGTATCTGAGCCCGGATTCCATCCCAGGTTATCCCTACTCTGGGACCTACTCAGTGCTCTTACTCACTGCGCCACCTGGCCACCCCATTTACACATTATTCTTTTCCAGAAAGACAAATGTTCCAAAATTTCTGATCTTTTCTGTGGTGACAAGTAGCTATCAGTAGTATGCCACAGATATTTTATGCTAACAGATATTTTTGAAAGAAAAAAATAAATCTTAACTTTTAAGGTGTGAAGGCAACATTTTAACAATGAGTGAGAAAATAACTACTTTTTAAAGAAACTTATAATGGAGAGAACATCTTGAAAACTGATCTTTGGGAATGTTTCCATTGTTATGTCACTTTGTTGCTGAAAGCCATGTAACAGTAGCATGGTAGCTGTTGAAAACCCAGACCCAGACCCAGACCCAGACAGAGACCCATACACACACCTCCTCCTATATGCATGTTTTTAAAACAAAAGACTTGGAAAGAATTTTTCTAAACTTTCCAAAATCTTCAAAATAAAGAATTTTGTTGGGTTTTGGACCAATTTGTTTTAAAAAATGAAAATGTATAACACCTTCTGATTCCTTGCAAAAACAGTCAACAACAGGGAAGATGGAAGTTTTTCTTTAAGTTCAACAAAAATCTTTGTATGATGGGTAGATGGGATTGACAAATGACTATATTAATTCAGTGAGCACAGCCAGTGATGCACTTCTGTTTAAATCTTTGACAGGCTCTTTTTTTAAACTGTGATTTTTAAAAAAAAATCATTAAAACCAAGTATCCAATTGAGCTAAACTTAAGAGACCTTCAGATTATTGTATTACAAAGTGTTAAACCAAGATTTTTTTTAAGAATAACGATTTCAAATTAATTTCATTAAAATAATATTGATAACATTTCGTTGATCAAAAGTTTATTGTATTACTAGTGAATATTTTCAAAATGTTTCCTTTCTTTTTTTATGGGGGGAGGGCAAGTGGGGTTAAGTAACTTGCCCAAGGTTACATACACCACTAGTTTTTTTTTTATCTGTGTGGGTATTAAGTGTTTGAGGCCGGAACCGAACTTGGGTTCTCCTGACTCTGGGGCCAGTGCTTCTACTCACTGCACCACCTAGCCACCCCAAAATGTTTCCTTTCTAATTTTTAATGTGTGTTTACTCTGCTTTGTAGGGGGTTATATCTTAGTGATAGGATCAGGATAAGAAAGTGTTCCTTAAGCTCCTCCAAAATACCCCTTTTGCCAGGATCTCACCTCATATTTCACTGAAAATAAGTGAGAGCTCTTAACAGCTGCCCAGAGTCTTGTATGGTCAAATCACACAACACTTCTCAAAGTGAGCCCCAAAGCAAAGCCTCACATCAGGGTTTATATAGCCTTCTCCTGGCTCAGAGAATGTAACAACCCCCTTAACCCACTGCCCAATCAAAAAGCATTCCTGGGGGTGGCTAGGTGGTGCAGTGAGTAAAGCGCTGGCCCTGGAATCAGGAGGACCTGAGTTCTGATCCAGCCTCAGACACTTAACACAAAAAAAACTAGCCATGTGACCTTGGGCAAGTTACTTAACCCCAGTTGCCCTCCAAAAAGAAAAAAAAAAAAGCATTCCTGAAAACCAAGCCTCCCACCACAGGCTCCAGGTGCACTTAAGCCTCTCAAAGGGCCTAGGGGCAGGGAAGATCTTAAATTTCCATTTCCATAACAAGTGGTTTGCCATTTCCTTCTCTTGTTCATTTTACTGATGAGGAAACTGAGTCAAACAGGATCAAGTGACATGCCTAGGGTCACACAGATAGTCTGAGGCTGGATTTGAACTCAGGTTCTCCTGATTGCAGGACGCTGCTCCATCTTCTGTGACATCTGGCTGCCTTTAGGGTGTACATAGTCATTGGCATATTACCTCCTCTGTTACAAGGCGAAGGCCTTGAGTGATGGGATGGTGTTTTTGGTTTTCTTTGTATCCCTGATACTTATGTGTAGAAGCGACTACTCTTTAGAAGGAATTTAAGGAAATTTCAAGAATTAACTTTTTTTTTTTTTTCTTTTTGGAGGGCAATTGGGGTTAAGTAACTTGCCCAAGGATTCACGGCTAGTTTTTCTTTGTGTGTGTGTGTGTGTGTGTGTTAAGTGTCTGAGGCCTGATCCAAACTCAGGTCCTCCTGACTCCTGGGCCAGCCCTCTACTCACTGTGCCACCTAGCTGCCTCAAGGATTAACTTTTGATCCTACTTGCCCCCAGTGCCAAAATGGGTTGGCAGTAGAAGAAAATAGAATAAAGGTAGCCAAAGATGATGCAATAAGAATAGTTATTAAAGATCAATTATGACAAGTCATTCACTTGCTTTAAAAAAACAAACAAACTTCCGTGACTTGTTTCCTAGTGCCGCTAGTAAAAATAGACATTCTGGTATTTAAAGCCCTTCAGTATGGTTTCAGCCTATTTTTCTGGATATTTCACATTACTTCCCCTCACACGTGATGTAGTCCAGTCAAACTGACCTATATTTCCTGTTCCCCATATACAATATTTCATCTCCAGTCAATTTGCCTTTGTACCAGCTATGCCTTAGGCCTGACATGTTTGTCTTTCTTCATCTCTACCTCATTAATTTCATTCAAAGTGGGCTTCAAGTGCTACCTCCTGCCGAGGTCTTTTTTGATCCTTCTAATTCCTAGTATTCTCCCTACTAAAAATTTATTTTATATTAACTTTGTATATATTTGTTATTTATGTACCTGAATTATCCAGTAGAGTCTAAGTTCCTTGAGAGCAGGAGCTGTTTTCATTGGTTTTTTTTTGGTTCTAACGAAGTACATGGCACATAGTAGGTGCTTAATAAATGCTTGGTGAATTGAATAATCAGAATTCTATGTCCAAGGGTCCAGTAGTATCCACAATGATAAAACATATACTATCTTTGGCTCTAGGATCAGAGAAAGGACAAAGAGAATGGGAACCACCCTGTGTAATCCATCAGGCTTATCTGGATTTCTCCATAGCAAGTTTGCTAATGACAGGAGAGGGAGACACAGCTGACTTCACTGCTCTTACTTTGGTCTGATAATTTCTTATCCCCTTTTCTCTACCCCAACATCTCCCTCCCATTTTCCTTTCTCTAGAAATATATTTTGGCACTTTACTTCTTATCAATGTTCTGTGGCCAAGAAAATACAGTACATTTTATATTGTGTGAGAAGAGATAAGAAGATTGGAAGCACTTTTCAATTCAACAAGTATTAATGCCCCAGCCTTGTGTCTGAGATTCTTTTATTCCCTCAGAAACGTGGGTTGAGTTAGAAGTATTATTTAGGGCCAGAAACAATTTTATAGGCCATCTAATCCTTTTACTTGACAGAAAAATTCCGAAGTCTCAGAGACATTAAGTGACTTGTCCAAAGACACAGTTTACTTGTAGGAAAGATAGAGATTGAATCTGGGTCCTCTAACTCCAAACTCAGGAAACTTTCCACCGAATCATTCTGTGGTTCTAGATCTTACCGGGTTTCCCCGATAATAAGATCTATCCCGAAAATAAGCCCTCCCCTTACTGTGTAAGATTCCTCGAAAATAAGCCCTATTGAGATTGCTACTGTAGTGAAGGTGATCCCCTGCGCTACACGCTACATTAA
>NW_027185735.1:14770823-14774804 GCF_028583685.1 Petaurus breviceps papuanus | reverse complement strand
GCACTCCGAGCTGCATCCAATCAGAGCTGCAGCAGTGAGCGCGTCATCCTGTTCTTCCCCAGTGATTTGCTTATTGAATAAAGGTACATTTTTTTGTTCACATTTACCTGTTTATTAAAATTGCTGTCAATGTTCATTAAAATAAGCCCTCCCCTGAAAATAAGCCCTCTGGGGTTTTTCTGTCCAAAAAAATAATAAGACAGTGTCTTATTATCGGGGAAATGCGGTATATTAGTCTTCTATTTAGTGTCTCCTCAGTAAATTGAAGGTCCTGTGCCAAACCCAAGGGGCAGCTCGGTGGTGCAATGGACAAAGTACTGGGACTAGAGTCAAACAGACTCATCTTCCTGAGTTCAAAGACACTCAGATGCTTACTAAGCTGTGTGACCCTGGACAAGTCACTTACCTCTGCCTCACTTCTTCATCTGTAAAATGAGCTAGAAAAGGAAATGGCAAACCACTGTAGTACCTTTGCCAAGAAAACCCCTTAAATGGGGTCACAGAGAGTCAAATGTGACTAAAACGACTGAACAACAAAAACATTGAACCTGAACCTGTGGCAATGTTCTTAGAAATACAGCTGACTAATTATGAACCCTTTCTACCTAGCCTCTTGCCTTCTTATGTAGAGCTTTTTGCAGGGCCAATTTTCCATTAATAAATAAGAAAGGGGCAGCTAGGTGACATAGTGGATAGAGCACTGTTCTTAGAGTCAGGAAGACCTGAGTTCAAATTTGGCTTTAACTGTGTGACCCTAGGCAAGTCACTTAACCCTTATTGCTTCCTCCTTGCCCCCAAAATAGAAAAAATAAGAAAATTGTGAGAGAGCTTCTTATGGGGGAAGATCAGATTAAATTGAGCATAAAAGGGATTTTAATCTACAAAGCAATTTTCCCTTTCTTTGCCTTATTTTCTTCCATTCTGTCTTTTTGTCTTACATTTGTATAGTTCATATCACTCATCAGAAATTTCTCAGTATTTCTCCTGCTGATCATGTATAGATATCTTGCTGCCCACTTGACTGTGTGAAGTTAGTGGAATTCACCTTACCAGGCAAACATTCTTTCTGAATATAAATTGCTTTCCCCAGGATGCCAGTTTTGCAAAATATAGCTTAAGGAGCAAGTAAGAAGTGGATTCCACCTATCATTCTTTGAACCATCTTCACTTGTTTATTTCCAAGGGAATTATCCCCTTAATTTTTTGTTATTATTGTTTTTAAAAATCTGAAGACATGATGGTATTTTGTTCCTGCCTTCATTTTCTGCCTCCTGTCTTAGGAGGGATATTTTAAGCAGGATGAATTGCCATTGAGTTACTGCTCTTCTGAACCCAGAGCAATCAATCTTGTCTTGAACCCCAGGCCTACCAGTCTGCCTGCTAAGTCTGTTCTTTCTGGGACAGGCTTATTTACAGAGTTAAGGCAAGGGTAATTTCACTCCTCCGCCCTTCACTGCCTGTTCTTTTCTCTGCCACTCTTAAAAATAGCCAAGGGCTCTGACGAAGGCCCAGGGTCCTGTTACCTCCATCATGCATGGTTCGATCACACCTCTCTAGAGTTTAGTAACCCTGTTCTTTCTAGGAGGCTTTGACCACATTTGGTGTTCAAATGATGTTTGAATGGCCCTTCTCCCTTATGAGTGAGTAGCAGTAGCAAATGGAGCAAAGAAGGAGAAAGGAAATCATTTTTTACCTTGTCCAGTCTAGTTGACTAGTTCAGTCAAGAACTGTTCTATTAGAGGCAACTTAGCCAGACCAGTCTGTCCCTCTTAAAGAAGCAAAGGAATCTCATGATTGAAGTAAATTGCTTCCCCCTCCCCCCAGGTTACTATAAGGAATGGCATGGTCTGGCATAGCACAACATAGCATAGCACAGTACAGTATAGAATAGTATTGTATAACAGATAGCATGGTATAATTAGCTTTTACTCTGTATCTACTTCATCTTCTGACTACAAAAACGCTGAAACACCAGTGAGTGGCAAACATTGTGGCAAAACTCTTGCTGTTTTTAAGAGTCTATATTTGCTTCCTTTGTTTTTTTTTTTTTTTTGCTGCTGCTCTGTGTAAAGTATGACAAGAGCATATTGTTTTTAATGAGGTGGATAAATAATAAGAAAAGCTGGGAGGGGAGATGAGAAATGGGGGACTGAAGACATTAGAACTGAACCCAGCATGTGCCACCCACAGCCCCACCCCTGCCCCCAGGGTCTGAATGGTACAAAGGGGGTTAAACAAAATTATTCTAGACCAGAGGTTCTGAACCTGGGCTCTGTGAACTTTTTTTTTTTTATGCTGACTTTATTTCAACATAATTGGTTTCCTTTGATTTTCCTATGTATTTTATTTTATGCATTTAAAAATGTAATGCTGAGAAGGGATATATAGGTTTCACCAGATTGTCAAAAGGGCTCATGGCACAAAAAAGGTTAAGGCATATAACCTTGATGGTCTAAGGCATGGCTAGGGAACCTGCAGTCTCAAAGTCACATGTGATCCTCTAATCTAGGTACTTAGATGTGGCCTTTTGACTGAGTTCAAGTTTTACAGGATAAATCTTTTTATTAAGGGAATTTGTTCTGTGAAGTTTGGATTTGGTCAAAGGGCTCACTTGAGGACCTAGAGGACCACATGTGGCCTTGAGGCTGCAGGTTCCCCATCCCTGATAAGGCTTATCTTGTACTATCACTTTTCCCTCTATAACTAATAAAAATTTCAAAACAACAACCACCTTGAAATAAAGGCTTTATCTATGCTAAGGCTAGCAGAGCTGGGGGAATGCCAGTAGTTACCCAAGAGACCAGGCAAGGACTAATGACAGTGACTGCAAAGGGGACTGCAAACCCCAGTAGATAAGGGCTGTGCCCCTATTAGGGAGTATTGAAAAGGGAGGGTAATTTGAAGTATGTTTATGTGAGACAAGTTTTCAGTGCTCTTCCACTCCTAAGAAATAGGGCACTATGGGGGCGGCCAGGTGGTGCAGTGAGTAAGAGTGCCGGCCCGGTGTTGGGAGACCCAGGATCGGTTCCGGCCTCAGATACTTGGCACCCACAGAAAATAACTGGCCGTGTAACCTTGAGTAAGTTACTTAACCCCAATTGCTTTAAAAAAAAGAAATAGGGCACTAATACTTCAAGTTAGTTACATTAAGTTAGCCTTATGCATTTTCTTCTTCCTTAAAAACAAAAAACAAAACAGAATTTTAAAAATATTCTTTGTTAGTCTCAGATTTTATTCTTTGTTTCTATTATTATTAATGTGATAGAAGCCCTTTCCAGTATGTTCTAAATAAAAAGCTCTTCTTATCTGAAGTATTTTTTTTTTAATATTTTGTCTCATGAGTCTGTGAAATAACTTTGGGAGGCCTGTTGGAGGTCATTGGGAATCAAGGGTTAACCAATAACCATTTTGCAGAGAGGAGAATTGAAGGTCCAGGGGGTACAATAACTTCCCAAAGGTGATATAACTGAATAAACAAGTAGGAACAAACGTTTCCAATTTGAGACTTCTGAAATTGCTCCTTATCTGAAGGACTCATTCATAGCCACCAATTGTCCCATGGAACCTGCTCCCCCACAAACTATGGTAATGTTGGCAGTCAGGTGTTACTGGGCTTGGGCATACAGGTCAAGCCAGGATTTCAACAGGAGCCCCATTTTTTTTTCATCTGTGGAGTGAAACGATCCACTTAGCTAAAAGAACCGCCCCCCCCCCCCGCGCACCCCGCCCCCAAAGCCACAGCCTCATGAATATCTATAGCAAGGGAATCCCTTTAGAAAGATATCTGGGTGAACTTTCTCCAGGACTGAGTTGCCACAAGCTTAGAAGCTATGGAGACAGCCCGGAGCTGGCTTTTTCCATTTCCATTTTCCCCATTTATTCATTTTTCTTTTCAAGTTACACTCAGCCTGTTCCCCAGTTCTCTCTCTCCCCTGTCCCGTCCCTCCTCCTTTTCCCCTCCTGCCCCCCCCCCCCCCCCCC
>NW_027185735.1:14719853-14770723 GCF_028583685.1 Petaurus breviceps papuanus | reverse complement strand
CCATTGTTTTGGTTTGTTTGTGTGTCTGGTTTCTGGGGGGGGGGGGCTGGGGGGAGGGGGGGGGGGTTGCGCTGAACCAGGGCGCCCCCCGTTGCTCCTGTCCTCCAGTCCGCCCCCCCATTGCGTCCTGGCCTCAATTTGGTGGGCAGATGCTTGTCTCTTTGATGCAGTTGCCTCTGCAGCCTCTGGAGCCCGACCCCAATGAGTAGTCTGTCTGGAACACAGGAAGGGGGTGGGGAGCTCTGGTTCACTGCAACTGACGTCTCCACCTGCTGGCTACCCTGACTCTTACTGCATACAGCTCTCCTTGTCCCTTCTGCTGCCACTGCTGCTGCCACTGTTGCCGCCGTCATTGTTACTGTGGCTGCTGTTGCTGCAATATTTCATAACATATGATTCAGGAACCTCAGGTGGAAAGCATGCTCAGGCAGATGGCACAGTGTGCTGCTCTTAGAAGGATCTGTTTCTGTCAGAGGCTCCGAATAAGTTTCCCCTGAGAAAAAGTCTGAAGGGGTGGGGAGCTAACCCTTCAATACATGTTGCTCTCCCTCCAGGGGCCCTTTCATGAAGACTGAGGCAAGAGCTGCTGCTGAGAGCCTCCCGACATGACATCCGCCACTGAGTTTGACAACGTGGGCATCCAGCAGTACAGCAGGATCAACGCCCGCTGGGACTCCCCAGACAATGAGTTGGACAATGACAATAGCTCTGCCAGGCTCTTTGAGAGGTCTCGCATCAAGGCTCTAGCAGGTACTCTTCTGAAGGGTGAAGGGATGGAGTATGGGTGGGGAGAACCTTCCTCAGTGCCCTCCTTTCCCCAAGATCACCTGTATTCCCAAGCCTCTGGGTGTGAATGGCAAGGGGGAGTGTTAGGGATGCTTCTTGGGTGAAACCTGCTGATGCCTTGCTGGGAGTTTGCTCATAAGGGATTCAATCTTCCATCTGTGCTCTGAGCTTGTTAAATAGTACTGGCAACAGCCACTGTTCACACCTGTCCTCTAGTTCATTCATATTTCATCCTATGAAAAGGAGGTGGTAACTGCTTGTGTGTACTGTACTCAAAGCAACTTGAAGTGACCATCCTGAGTGACCTGTAGCCAAATTCAAGAGTCAAAGAAAGCCCAATCAACTGAATGAAATAATCAGTGTGTTAAGGGTGGATAATTATATTATCAACTAGACTCTGATCTTCTTTTCCCTTTACCTTCCTTCTATATGGAGGATTGTACAGGAGATCCCATAAGAAAAGAGTAACCAAGTGTGAAATTAAGAACAAGCAGTCTTCTCAGGACTCAAAAGGGGAGGAGGGGAAGGTTTTTAGAGGGAAACACTTAGATTTCACCTACTTTTCACCTTCTAAGTTTGGGATGGGGTATGTGGGTTATTTTTTTTATTTTTGCTGTTATTAGCTCATTTAAAAAAATCCTAAATCTCCAGTGTAAATAGTTTCTCTTCTGCGTTACTTGCCAAAATATCATTTCCTCCTACTTACTGGGATATCATTTTTGTTATTTGATCTTTCCTGTGATGGCCTTCATTACTAAGTCTTGACCCAGAATAACCTGGGTCCTGGACATTTTGAAGGATTTTTGATCATCATTTGGGAAGGTGGGAAGAGGTAAGAACCTCATTCTTTCCATCTGAACCACTATTTGACTTTATTTTCTCTTTTATGTATCCTTAGTCAATTGACTCTGCTTCCTTTTCCTTTGTGGAAAACTGCTGGTGAGGTACAAATCTGCTAGCTCTTTAATTGATATCTTACTTTTTCCAGGGGTTCTCAAATGAAGTGGGGTCCATGGATTTTTTAGGGGCAACATGAGAAATTATTGTGCTGCTTTTTTCTTCCCTCTCCCCCATCTACATTGTAGGATTATAGATTTAGAGGTAGAAGGGACCTCTGAAGTAATTTAGTCCAATTATTATCAATTTACAGTGGAGGAAACTGTGGCTCAAAATTGTGACTTCCTCAAGTTCGAACAGGTAGCAAGTGTCAGAATAAGGATTTTTAACCCAGGTCCTCTGATTCCAAATCCAGCATTTTTAAAGTTGCATCATTGTTTCTCTTAGTGGCAGAGGTAATTACACCAACTTATTTGCATTTATAATTCATCCTCTTGCCAGTACCAAAACATTAGACTATTTTGACTTTACTAGCCTGTCTGTTAACTCTCTGTGCTGGCTGGGCCACAGTATAGTATACATGTGTGATCCAAGAGTTATTTCTTGTATGGTAGGGTTTACCCAGGAGCCACATAAAAATTAGATCTTCCTTGGTCTGTTTCCTAGATGATTCATTCCTTAGGAGACCACATTTTACCATATCATCTCTCTGGTTCTTAATTTCTTTCAAATATTTTGGCTTTCCTTTTGACTTTGGAGGTAACTTGGACATATATTATGTTAATACTAATCTCATTATTTCAAAGTCAGGGGCAGCAACATGTTACAATCGAACACTAAGCTCTAGTAGAGTAGAGGACAGAACTCTTACTAATGATGTCATGTTTTTCACTAGGGTGACTCATGATAACCCACTAAAGTGTTTGTAGGTCATTCTCAAATATTCCAATAAACCTAAAATTTCATCTATATGGGTACTTCTTGTAGTGATGTAGATGAGATGCAGTTTTTCTGAGACTGTTCATCCAGTGTAACCATAGACATAGCATACTTTATTAAGATACATATTCAGAGAATTAAAAATACTTTTTGAGATGAATATTTATTGATTATTCAGTCATAAAGGGACATTTAATTAAGAACTAAAG
The DNA here is from genome assembly GCF_028583685.1 of Petaurus breviceps papuanus. Lineage (NCBI taxonomy): Eukaryota > Metazoa > Chordata > Mammalia > Diprotodontia > Petauridae > Petaurus > Petaurus breviceps. Next base: position 14,767,952 of record NW_027185735.1, on the reverse strand, counting down.
AACTTTAGTTCTTTAAGAACTAAACTTGTCCTGGAATAGTGATTATAGCAATGGAAGCAGAGTCAAGAAAGACCTAGGTTCAAATCCAACCTCAGACACCTCTAGCTGTAATTCCCTGGGCAAGTCATTTAAACCTCTCTGTGCTTCAGTTTCCTCATCTGTAAAATCAGGGGATAAAACTTGAGGGAATCCAAGGCCCCTTCTGCCTCTAAATCTTGATTCCAGCAATACTTTCTTCCTATAATTTCTACACAAGGGCTCCCACTAATGTACTGGGGGCTTTCCTTGATTTCTTTGGACAGTGCGAGGATACCAGTGAAATACATCAGTCATCCATTACTCTCACCATGTGACTTATTTTTTACCTCATAGGTTTGATGACAGCATTTGGAAATAATAACAATAGTAGCCAATATTTATACATTGCTTTAAGGCTTGCAAAATACTTGACTATATCTTATTTATTTCTCATAATTTTAGAAGCTTTAGTATTAAAGATGTAATTCCAGTTTTACAGCTCTTGCTCAAAAGACCTTAAGCAACTTGCACCTGGTCACAGTGTTAGTAAGTATTGGAGATAAGACGAACTCAGGTCTCTCTTGACTCTAGATTTTGTACTCTTTCTACCATGCCACAATGCTACTTATAATTGGACAGAATGGGAAGTCACCAAATTGTTGAGGTTCTTGGCTATATCTAACAATACATAGAGCCTTATTAATAATTATAAGTAAATTTTCTATTGCATCTGAGATTTTAAAAAATATACTCTTATTTTGGAGTGTTTTTCTTGAATGACCTATAACTAAAGTCAAGACTTAGTCCAATGGATGAGCACTGAACCAGTATTTAAGGGTTAATCAATTCATATTTAATCAACCAATAAACATTTATTAAGTGCCTACTCTGTGTCAGGCACTTACGAAGGGTTAGGGGTAGTACTGTTGACCCTCAAGGATTTGTGTATGTTGGAGAGTGGGGGGGCTGGTTAGGAAGATGTCATATGTTACTCTATCCTGATGTTAGGCATTTTCTGCTATATCTCTATTACTTTCTCCAAGTCCTCCTTAGAGATTTATATAAGGATTGCCCTTTTCTAAGAGCCTTCAAAGTATTTAGAATTCTTATGCAGAGTCCTAAATGACAGCAATGACTCTATTCAATTATGATAGCTCTTATCCCTCTCTAGAGATACCCTTTGTAAATGACTTTGGTCAAGGGCATCCCCTTCACATGATGCTGCTGCTCCTATGCTTTGTAGATAGAGAGCCTGGCTTCTCTTTTCTTTTCCTTTCTTTTTTTTTTTCTCACCTCTTCTCTTCTTTCGTGGTGTGTGTGTGTGTGTGTGTGTGTGTGTGTGTGTGTGTGTGTGGTGTGGAGGGGAGGCAGTCAGGGTTAAGCAACTTGCCCAGGGTCTTACAGCTTGTAAGTGTCTTGGGCCAAATTTGAACTTAGCTCTTCTCACTCCAGGGTCAGTGCTCTATCCACTCTGCCACCTATCTGCCCCTATTTCTTTTTTAAAATAATAATTTCAAGTGCCTTCTGGTCTTTTTTTTTTTCCCCTCTCTGATGGAAGATTTGGGAGTGATCTTTCTCTTTGCCCCATACTTTTGACTTAACCTTTCAGAATATCAGTCCAGTTGCTGTCCTTGCTTCTGCCACCACCTCTTCCTGTTCCTCCTCCTCTTTCTCTTCTTCTTCTTCTTCATTGGCACATTCCTCAGCCTTGAGCTGCCTCCTCCCCTTCCTTGAAAATCCTGTGGTTTCAAGAAGAATTAGGGCTTCGAATAGTAATAATAATGGAGTAGAATAGGATTTGTAAGGCACTTTCCTGACAATTCTTTGAGGTGGATGGTGTAATATTATGCCACTCTTCAGGTGACAAAACTGAGGATCTGAGGGATTAAATGATTTGCCTTTGGTCAAATACCTAGTTAGCATCTGAGGTGGGATTCAAATCGCCATCTACTTTTTTAAGATCATATACTATACTTCACTTTTTCTCACTGTTAGATTAATGGTTCTTTCTTCTTATTCCTATAGACTCTGACTCTGCACATGCTTAAATGTGAACATCTGGGGTTAATGAGATACAAACTAGCCTTTAGAATGAGCTTAAGTATAGTTTGGTGGTGGACTCAAATATGTGTTGGCAAGAAATTAGAAAGATTGTGAGTCTTTTGTTGGTTTCTTTTCTCTGGCATCACTGTGGATGTTGACTATCCTTGCTTTTGAGCTTTCTCGAACCCCACCCCACCTTGCTCACTTCAGTTCATTATTAGACCTCACTTAAGGGTAACATTCATTCATTTTTTTTTGCTTTCTGGGTTTTCTTTTATTGTTATTTTTATTTCCCATTTAATAGTATTTTATTTTTTCTAATTACATGTAAAGATAGTTTTCAACATTTATTTTTATAAGATTTGGGGTTCCAAATTTTTCTCCTTCCCTCCTGTTTCCTAGGACAGCAAGCAATCTGATATATGCTATACAAGTACAATCATATTAAATATATTTCCACATTAGTCATGTTATGAAAGAAGAATCAGAACAAAAGGAAAAAAGTAAGAAAAAGAAAAAAAGGGAACACACTATGCTTCAATCTGCATTCAGTTATTTCTCTGAATGTGGATAGCATTTTCCATGACGAGACTTGAAGTTGTCTCTTCTTGTTGAGAAGAGCTAAGTCTATCAAAGTTGATCATTGTACAATGTTGCTGTTACTCTATATAGTGTTCTCTTGGTTCTGCTCACTTCATTCAGCATCAGTTCATGTAAATCTTTCCAGGTTTTTCTGAAATTTACCTGCTCATCATTTCTTATAACACAATAGTATTCCATTACATTCATATACCACAACTTGTTCAACCATTCCCCAACTGATGAACATCCCCTCAAATTTCATATCTTTGCCACCAAAAAAAAAGAGTTCCCCTAAATATTTTTGTAGGTGTGGTTCCTTTTTCATTTTTATGATCTCTTTGGGATATAGACCTAGTAGTGGTATTGCTATATCAAAGGGTATGCACAGTTAGGTTGCCTTTTGGTCATAGTTCCAAATTACTCACCAGAATTGTTGGATCAGTTCACAGTTCCACCAACAATGCATTAGTCTTCCAATTTTCTCAAATCTCTAATATTTATCATTTTTCTTTTCTGTGTTAGCCAATCTGATAGGCATGAAGTAGAACTTCAGAGTTGTTTTGATTTGCATTTCTCTAATTAATAATGATTTCTTCATCTGAAAACTACCTGTTCATGTCCTTTGACCATATATCAATTGGGGAATGACTTGTAGTCTTATAAATTTGACTCGGTTGTCTATATATTTGAAAAATGAGACTTTTACGGGCAGCTAGGTGGCACAGTGAATAGAGCACCGGCCCTGTAGTCAGGAGGACCTGAGTTCAAATCCGGCCTCATTCACTTAACATTTTACTAGCCGTGTGACCTTAGGCAAGTTGCTTAACCCCAACTGCCCTCCAAAAAGAAAAAAAAGAAAACAAAAAATGAGGACTTTATGGGAAACACTGGCTGTAAAAATTGTTTCCCAGCTTTCTACCTTCCTTCTAATTTTGATTGGGTTGGTTTTGTTTGTATAAAACCATTTTAATTTAATGTAAACAAAATTATCCATTTTGTATTTCAGAGTGTTCCCTATCTGTTGTTTGGCCACAAATTCTTACCTTCTCCATAAATCTGACAGATAAACTATTCTTTGATCTGCTAATTTACTTACAGTATCACTCTATGTATCTTATGATACTTACAGTATCACATCTAACTAATGTATACATTTTGACTTTATCTTGGTCTACAATGTGAGATTGCTATATGGTTGATCTATGCCTTGTTTCCGTCAGTTTTCCCAGAATTTTTGTCAAATAGTGAGTTCTTTTTTTTTTTAAGCAATTGGGATTAAGTAACTTGCTCAAGGTTACACAGCCAGTTATTTCTGGGTGTGGTGCTAAGTATCTGAGCCCAGATTCGATCCCAGGTCATCCCGACTCTGGGGCTGGTGCTCTTACTTGTTGTGCCACCTGGCTTCCCCTAAATAGTGAGTTCTTATCCCAGAAATTGTAGTCTTTGAGTTTATCAAACAGAATGCTATAGTCATTTACTACTGTGTCTTGTGAACCTATTCCACTCTCCACTATTCTATTTCTTAGCCAGTACCAAATAGTTTTGATGATTACTGCTTTATGATACAGTTTTAGATCTGATACAGTTAGGCCACCTTCCTTTGCAGTTTTTTTCATTCCCTTGAAATGCTTGACTTTTTGTTCTTCCAGATGAATTTCATTATTATTTTTTCTAGCTCTATAAAATAATTTTTTGGTAGTTTGATTGGTATAGCACTAAGTAAATTAATTTAGGTAGAATTGTCATTTTTATTATATTAGCTCGGCCTACCCATGAGTAATTGATCTTTTTCAAATTATTTAGATCTGATTTTATTTGTGTGAAAATGTTTTGTAATTGTGTTCATATAGTTCCCGAGTTGGGGCAGCTAGATGGCTCACTGAGTAAAGTGCCAGCCCTGGAGTCCGGAGGACCCGAGTTCGGTTCCGGCCTCAGACACTTAACACCCACACAAAAATACTAGCCGTGTAACCTTGGGCAAGTTGCTTAACTCCAGTTGCCCTCCAAAAAGGCAACCTCCCCACCCCCCCCAAAAAAACCAAACATATAGTTCCCGAGTTTGTCTTTGTAGGTAGAATTCTAAGTATTTTATATTGTCTAGAGTTATTTTAAATGGAATTTCTCTTTCTGTCTCTTATTCTTCTGGGCTTTGTTGGTGATATATAGAAATGCCAATGATTTATATGGGTTTGTTTTATGTTCTGCAACTTGGCTAAAGTTATTAATTATTTCAAGTAGTTTTCCAGTTAATACTCTAGGATTCTTTAAGTATACCATCATATTATCTGCAAAGAATAATAGTTTTGTTTCATTTTTGCCTTTTCTAGTTCCTTCAATTTCTTTTTCTTCTGTTATTGCTAAAGCTAACATTTTTAATACATGTTAGTGGTAATAATGGGCATCCTTGTTTCACCTCTGATCTTATTGGGAAAGCTTCTAACTTAGTCTTATTACATATAATACTTGTTGATGGTTTTAGATAGATAATACTTATCAGTTTAAGGAAAACTCTATTCTTATGCACTCTAGAGTTTTTAATAAGAATGGGTGCTATATTTTGTCAAAAGCTTTTTCTGCATCTATGATTTCTGTGAGTTTTGTTATTAATATGGCCAATTATACTGATAGTTTTCCTAATATTGAACCAGCTGTGTATTCCTGATATAAATTGCACCTGGTCATAGTGTATTATTCTCGTGATAAATTGCTGTAATATCTTTGCTAGTATTTTATTTAAAGTTTTTGCATCAATATTCATTAGGGAAATTGATCTATAATTTTCTTTCTCTGTTTTTGTTCTTCCTGGTTTAGGTATCAGCACCATATTTGTATCACAGAAAGAATTTGGTAGGACTCTGCCTATTTTTCAAAATAGTTTATATAGTATTGAAATTAATTGTTCTTTAAATGTTTGGTAGAATTCACTTGTAAATCCATCTGGCTCTGGAGATTTTTTTTCTTCAAGAGTTCATTGATGGCTTGTTAGATTTCTTTTTCTAAAATGGGGTTAATTTCTTTTTCTGTTAAGCTGGACAATTTATATTTTTATAAATATTCATCTATTTCACTTAGATTGTCATATTTATTGGCATACAGTTGGGGGCAAAATAGCTTGTAATTATTGCTTTAGTTTCCTCTTTATGGGTGGTGAATTCACTCTCTTAATTTTTTTTTTTTTGCCTTTTGGAGGGTGATTGGGATTAAGTAACTTGCCCAAGGTTACACGGCTAGTTTTTTTGTGTGTGGATATTAAGTGTCTAAGGCCGGAACCGAACTCGGGTCTTCCTGACTCTGGGGCTGGGGCTTTATTCACTGCGCCACCTAGCAGCCCCACACTCTTTTCATTTTTGATACTGGTAATTTGATTTTCTTTTTTAATCACATTAATCAAAGGTTTATCTATTTGATTGATTTTTTTCATAAAACCAACTCTTAGTTTTGTTTATTAATTCAATAGGTTTCTTACTTTCAATTTTATTAATCTCATCTTTGGTTTTCAGAATTTCTATTGTGGCATTTATTTGGGAACTTTTAATTTGTTCTTTTTCTAGCTTTTTTAGTTGCATACCCAATTCATTGATCTGCTCTTTCTTTGTTTTATTTTTGTAAACATTTGGTAATGTTCATTCTTTTTGCCTCTTCTTAGTTTCATTCAAACATCTCTGAGTCAGAAAGGGATGCCCCCTGGTTGGCCCTCCATCCTAGTCACTGCATCCCTCTTCCTGGTGTCCCTGTAAACAAGCCATATGGTTATTCTGTTTGAAAAACAGCAGGCTTCAAATGCGATTATCCAGCCTGTGTCTAATTTGAATCTGAGGTTTTGGCCTGCCTCGGCTCTGCTTTCAAAGATGGATGGCTTGATTTCAGTGGTACATAACCAAGGTGAAAGGTGAGGTGGTTTCAGCAGGTATATTTTGAACCATTACTCCTGCAGTTCTTCCTGAGCATTGAGTAGATTTTGTCCACTCTTCTCCTTGGACTCCTGCATCTGCATAAGGGAAGAAAAAAAGTAAGTCCTCAGTTTTCCTAAAGAGATTCCAGATAGCATTTTGGGGCATGAAAGCTTCCTGACATTTCATTTCCCCCAGAAGTCCAGCTTATATAAATATTCTCATTCATTCTCTCTCTCTCTCTCTCTCTCTCTCTCTCTCTCTCTCTCTCTCTCTCTCTCTCTCTCTCTCTCCTTTCTCTCTCTTCTTCTCTCTCTTTCCCTCCTCCTTCCCCTCCTCCCCTTTTTGTTTAGAACTTAGAAAGGAGATAAAATGCCTAAGGCCAGAAAAAATTATCCAAACACATTGCTTGTTCTTTACTCACCTCTCCCCTATTTCTCTGCCCACAGTGTACCTCCTAGTGACCCTGAAAGAGAGAAGGCAAAACTGGGAAGAACAAATCTAACCCTCTTAGGAGAGATATGATCCACATGAAAAAGAGGGACTCTGAGAATAGAATGGAAACATGAGGCACAGAAGGATGTATACCTCCATGGCCCTTCTGTATCTCTGACGCATGGTAGAGCAGTCAGTTTGTGGTTGGAGTCATGATTGAAAGGATGCAGCTAGTACTGGTGGACTGAACCACATGGTTCAGCATTACATTTCACCATCCAGCTCCTTGACCTCTACCACATACATGCCCTGGTCCAAATAGACAGTTTACACATATCCTGATTCTTTAGTAGCCTGGCCTGTAGGTAGTTTTGCCCTCTGATACTCCTGGGCCTCCTGGGAATTCCCTTAGAGGAGATTTTTGCCTGCTACCCTCCCTTCCCCACAGAAATAAAACCTTGTTCTGGAAAACTTTATGTCAAGAGATCGAATAATTTCACAAGAAACACCGGAGTCAGAAAAACCAAAAAGGGGGTCAGCAGTTACTTAAGCTGACAAATCCTGGAGAAGCTAAGCTCCTGTCAATCATAGAATCCTATGTTAATAGTAGAAAAACTACTTGCCTAGTCACCTGTGAGAGTTTAAAAAAACTGTTGCAAGAGAATTTAATTGTTTTTCCAGCCCTGTATTGTCATTGTTGTAGGATTGGAATTGGACTTTTGATTGCATTGTGTCCAAATGCTAAAACTCACCTTAGCACTTTGTCTCATTGGTGGAGGGAAAGGAAATTTCTGGTGTGGAATCTGCCTCTGAATTCTGTACGTGATTGCCTTAGAGAGTTGCTGGAAGCACTTAGAGGTTAAGTCCCTGGCTCAGAAGCATACAGACAGTATATGTAAGTCAGAGTCAGGACTTAGGAGCAACGTCTTCCTGATTCTGAAGCTGGCTTTCTATCTAATCCACCAGGCTCCCTCTCCTACAATTATTGAAATGGATTATTTTTTTTTCAGATTCTAAAAAATTGAGTCTTTTGTGTGTAGATTGTAAGTGTAGTGGAAAAAATGTTAAAATTTCTAAAACCATCAATACTAACTAGAACAAAGCAAGAATTAAGTCATCCTCTTCCCTTTTCTACCTCACTATGACCAGCCATCTTTAAGATTTCATCTACTTCAAGCAAATCTGCCATTCCCAAGATATCTTAGCCTATCCTATCCCTGCAATGTGGGTAAAAAGTGATGCTTCTTCTAATTTTTGAAAGTCTCAGCTTGAGAATGCTTTGCAGGGGAATAACCAGCTGCTCTCAAATGGAGGGTGACTATGATATGCCATTACGTGGATATTCTATTAAATATTAACATATTGAGGTTAATAATAAGACTTGGCTCTCTCCCCTCATTATGAAGACTGAATGACTTGCTTTAATGGATCCTGCCATCTTTGGGAAATACCTATTAATTTTTAGGCCAGTCGTTTCCATGGGCACATTTATATACTAGCACTAGCTACATTTGCAATTGCGTAGTTCTCCCGGCTCCCCTGGCTTCTACATTCTACTCTGCAGAAGAGGGACCAAGGGCATTGTTTCCTCAATATCTGCAGTAGTTTTTCATCTTTTTAAATGGAGAAGCTAAGAGAGGCTTGTAGGAGAGTGACTCAGGCTTAAGTCAGGAGGCTTAGAGGGAAGCATTTGAGTTTGTGGAAGCCTTCTTTTCTTTTTTTTTCTTCCAGATGGTGTTGTGACTCCATTATAGCAAGGAAATGGAGAACATTATGAAAAGAGTCCAGAAGGGCCACAGACATCACTTGCCTCCACTTTTTCTAATAATTCTACCCCTGAGTGTCTCCAGCAGGTGACACATAGACAATGGATACAACATGCTGGGCCTGGAGTCAAAAAGTCATGAGTTCAGTTCTAACCTCAGGCTCTTCTTAGCTGTGTGACCTCAGCAAGTCACTTAACCTCTGATTGCCTCATTCTCTTCACTTGTAAAATGGGAATGATAACAGTGTCTACCTCACTGAGTTGTTATGAATGTCAGATGGGATAATGTTTGTAAAGTGCTTAGCATGGTGCTTGACACTGTGTAAATGATTATTTCCTTCCTTTCCCCTACCAGTCTATACATGGTGCTGATGTTGATTTCTCTTCAAAGAGAGTTAAGATAGTTTATTGGAAAGAACCCTGGTCTTTAGACTGAGGAGACATGAGTTTGGATATTGATTCTAATATTGGCCCTATGACTGGGAAAGTCACTTAGTCATTTTGAAATTTGTTGTCCTCATCTATAAAAAAAGGTTATAATACATGCATTAGTTACATCATAAGATTGTTTTGAATAATTGTGAGGATTGTCTTTAGGGCTTTGTAAATCTTAAAAGCCCTGAGATACCCACAAAGGTAAGAAATAGGTAGAGTTGTCACAAAGCTAGGAGGAGAACTAGTGTTGAACAGTATTTATTGACCTGATGTTTTAATTTTAAGCCAAACCAGTAAAGAAAGATGAAGAGGAGATGTTGCTTGCACCAATGTGGAAACACAGATGCTAGGTGTGTGGAAGGGAAGAGGAGACAAAAAATTCATTGGTTGGGGTAGAAAAATGATGACCACAGGCTGGTAGGGAGTAAAAGTGAGTTAAAAACTAAATATGAATTTAGTTTATAAGAGATAGTGAAGTCAGTGACATTACTAGCAATAGAAAAAAAAATAGCCTTTGTTTTTAGGGCGTAAACATATAGGTCAAGTGCTACTTTCCAGAATTAGTTTCTTTCTAGTAGTTACTGGCATGATTTAGTCTCAGAAAAAAGATAACATCACCTTATGGATCTTCACCTAAGTTGATCCTCCTTATATAGGATCTCTGAGGAGAGAAGCCAGGGATTACATGTCACAGTAGCACAGACCAGGACCCACCCAGAACAAACCCGGGTGTGCTGCTGTAGTTGTTGCTAGCATTTCCCTCTTTTCCCAGTCTCTCCCATGGGTACATCTTATGTACAAGAACAGGGCCTCAGGCTTTCATCTGGCATTGCTTCACCAGCTCAGAATTCCACTTGAAATCCTCAGAATGGACTCAGGAACAAATATGCTGAGTAAGCTGCAAAACTCCACTAGAGAGAAGGAGCTAATGGATATTAATTCCTATTCCTGGACCTTCCCTTCTATATGACAGCTAGCCTCTGGGGATTTCTGATTCTCTTCCCTGACTTAACTGCTCTTCTCTTAAAAGAGCTAGGGTGAGGGGTGGCCAGGTAGCACAGCAAGTAAGAGCACCAGCTCCAGTGTAGGGATGACCTGGGATCAAATCTGAGCTCAGACACTTAGCACCCACCAGAAACACCTGGCCATGTAACCTTGAGCAAGTTACTTAACCCCAATTGCTTAGGGGCGGCCAGGTGGTGCAGTGAGTAAGAGCACCAGCGCCAGAATCAGGATGACCTGGGATCGAATCTGGGCTCTGATACTTAGTACTACACCCAGAAATAACTGGCCGTGTAACCTTGAGCAAGTTACTTAACCCTAATTGCTTAAAAAAAAAAAGAGCTAGGGTGAAATTACTCAGAATTCCCAATACTTTGAACTATTTTTTGGTTTTCTGGTAATTGAGAAATGTTTATTGATAAAACTGGGATCTCATTGTTTGGGAACTATTTCCATTGCTGTAGATCAATAGTTTTGAAGAATTCTTAAAAAAACACTCTTAAAAATTATTGAGGACGCCAAAGAACTTTTTCTTTCATGGGTTATATCTATTAGTATTTACAATTTTTGAAATAAAAACTGATGAATTTTTAAAATGTTCATTTAAAAATAACAATAATTGGGGCAGCTAGTTGGCACAGTGTAGTAGCACCGGCCCTGGAGTCAGGAGGACCTGAGTTCAAATCCAACCTTAAATCCAAATTTAACACAAAAACTAGTTGTGTGACCTTGGGCAAGTCACTTAACCCCAATTGCCCTCCAAAAAGCAAAAAAAAAAAGTATATAAAAATAACAATAATAAATCCATTATATGTAAAAATAAATAACAGTTTTAAAAAAACTATATTTTCCAAAGCAAAAAATATTTGATGAGAATATTGGCATTGATTTACATATTTTTGAAAGTCTTTTTAATGTCTAGCTTAATAGAAGGCAGCTGAATTCTCATATCAGCTTCTGCATTCAATCTGTTGTGATATGCCATTTTGATTGAAGTATATGAAGAAAATCTGTCTTCACATACCTATATAGCAGGAAAGGGAAGGAGTATTTTAATAAGCAAATAATGTGTTAGTATTAATAAAAAGAGTCTTTCTGGACCCCCCAAAAGAGTCTCAGGAACCCCTGGGGGGGTCCTTAGATCACACTTTGAGAACCTCTCATTTAGATCACCACCCTACCATCCTTTCTTCCTCCTAAGCAACTCTTGTCCGTGTCTTCCATAGGGGATTCATTAGGCCCAGAATCAGGAAAGTGCCTATTTTATACCCATAGATTCTCAAAGTTTGTTGCATGTAAAGAATTCATTTGTCTGTTGAAAATAATACTGATCAGAGGGCAATTTGAAATACTTAAAACTTAGGTCACTTCTAAATTATATTAACTCCAGTGGCTGAAGATTTAGTCTAAGTCTTTAAGCTAAAATTTCTGGATGAATTCCCATACTCTGCATTAGTTGTGAAATAGACAGAGTTCCTTGCAACACCATGGTAAGCAGGAATCCTTCACTATGAAAAGTAGGAAAAGGAGGAAGCTGATTGAAGCCCATTCCTCTAACATCCTCTAACATCATACTTAACCTTTACACTGTTGGATTGTAGAGCAGCAAATGAAGTTTACCTGTTTTGGGGGGAGGAGGGAGGCAGTCTCCTTCCTAGGAAAAGTTGAATGATCTTATCGACCCCACCCCCCATGTAAACACATCAGATTTTAAACAAGTTACCAGAGACCCCTAAGGTACCATAAAGCTCTTCATTTAAAACCGGGATAAGAGAAAGCTTATTGTATTTTGTAAAGAGTAAGAGAGTCTTGTCTGAAATTCACTTGGGGCTGCAGAATTTAAGTCAAGATGCTGGCTAATGTGTCTATTTTGTGGGCATTTAAGATTAGTATTGTCAACTCCATTTCTTCTTTTTCTACCTCATGCTTTGAATGAGAGGGTATAAGTTTCTACTTTATGTTTAGAGAGTATAAGTTTCAAGCACCCAACTAACTAGGAGTAGAAAGGAAGGAAGCTCACTACTGTGAGCCAGCACAGACATCTGAGTCCTGCCCTTGAAGTGGTTCTGGCATGGCCACTCCAGAGAGACAGCTCTGCGACAATTGTGACCCTCCTGAGGTCAGTTCCCAGTGGACCAAGCCACACTTGTCACATCTTTTGGAGACCTGAGTCATCAGATCCATTTATACAGAAGTCGGTTGTCACAGGCTATTTACAAATTTAAGCAGGGTATTTTTTTTCTCTCTTTTGTTCTCTTATCCCTCTTCCTTTTCCAACTCTTTTCTTTCTCTTTTCCACTTATCTTCTTCCATCTCCCTTCCCCTCTTCCTCTTCTTATCATTCTCCTTTCTTCTTCTTCTCCCATTCTGCTTCCCTTCCTTTCTCTTCAGACTAAGCCAACCATTTAAAGGTCTATTATCTGCTTTATTCTTTGTCAGAATCCATACAACCCCTACATGAAATCATGTCTTTGTCGTGAGGGATTCCTTCTCATCTCCTTTCTCAACTCCCTCTTGGTCCTGCTCTATGGTATATTGTAGAAAATAAGTCCATAGTTACTAAAGAATGAATAGAGTTGAGAAATTGCAGGTTGTAGATCTGCTCCCTGCCCAAGGAAGTTATTTTCTTTTATCACTTTATCAGCATACGGTCTGACTTAATTCTTTGAAATGTATAATCCAGGACAAACGAGGGGTAAAGTTTCTTTTACTCTTCACCTCACTCTTTCTCTTACATGTTAGCTTTAACCCTGTGGGTATTATACTTGGTGAATTCCCAGGAGAAAAGGAATCTAGAGGAAATAGACTGAAGGAATCTAGAGGAAACAGCATATGGGGACTGAAGGAATCTGTTCACTTTGGCTTAGTGGTTCTGAGAACTGGTGGCCACAGCATGTAAAGACTCAAGATCAACTGAGTAGTTGGATTTCCAGGTATGATATGGTACCCAGGAGCCACCACTGTGTAGTCAGGAAGCTGATAGCTTCACTGTCTTGGCACTAATGATATATGAGCATCTGCTAAAAATGTGACCTGGATTATAGCTACTGAATATTCTCATGAAGGTTGTGGACGTGGCACAAACTTCCTATGCCTGGTACACCGATTCTCAGCAGCCTTGTGATACCTTACCTGGAATTCTTCTCCTTTTGTAGACGAGCGGGAAGTTGTGCAAAAAAAGACTTTCACAAAATGGGTGAACTCACACCTGGCACGTGTGTCCTGCCGTATTGCTGACCTCTACAAGGACCTGCGGGATGGAAGGATGCTCATCAAACTTCTGGAAGTCCTCTCAGGAGAGATGCTGGTAAAGCTTCTCAGATTTGCCATGGTTTACTGCCATAAGGTTGCTTGTTCAAAAGGGTTGACTTTTTTTTTTTAAGAGGGACAGATTTATGTGCTTTCTCAAGTCATCATGACCCTAAGAAACACACCCATCTCTTTTTGCTAGAAATCACTCCAAAACCAGGGCAAAAAGGGAGACCTCATTTAAGGAAGTGTCTTGACCAATTTCCCTAACCATACTTGGAAATATTTAATATATTGACTTCATATTAAGGGGAAGCTAGGTGATATAATGGATGGAATGCTAGACTTGAAATCAAGAAGACCCGAGTTCAAATCTTGCCTCAGACATTTACTTGTTGTGTGACCTGGTTAAATCATTGAATTGAATATGAAATGGGAATGTGTATATGACATTTTTATGCCCCTCTTCTTCTTAGATCGTTTTTCCTCAGATACTTTTCTCCACAGGATTCCTTCTCTTGCAGAACTGATGTAATGCCTCCCCTGGAGTCAACACTAATAGTTCTTTAGTTATGGTCCTGAGAGATTAGAATGTAAACTCCTTGAAGACAGGGACTGTTTGTTTTTGTTTTTGTATCTTTAATGCTTAATATTTTCCATACAGTAGGTACTTAATAAATGTTTTTTGAGTTGAATTATTTCTAATTATCTGGTGCCACTGAGAGTTGTAGCTGGTGGGGATTGGAGACTTCCCTTCAAATACTCTTCATCCCTTTTGGTAGAGCCACAGCTGGGAGCTTTGGAAGTGGTAATGCAGAGGTTGTTGACTGGTATAGATCTCACTATCTCCAATATAATAACTACCCTGTTATTCAATATCAATTGTAGGAAGCTAGGACTAGATCCCAGGAAATGTACCAAAGCATCTGAACAACACTTTGAATAAGCTGAGCTGAAACTTAAGGAAAAGGGTAGGAATTTTAGTAGTTTCAAGGAAGGAGTAGGATATATTTAGTTTGTAGGGTGTTTCATTAATATCACCCAAGCTGTTTTGCTTTTCTAATGCTACAGCTACTTATAAAAGTATACCATTAGCTTCTTTGTCCACTCTTGCTCTTACTTTGATTGTTATGTCTCCTCCCAGCCGAAGCCTACAAAGGGAAAGATGCGAATTCACTGCCTGGAGAATGTTGACAAAGCCCTGCAGTTCCTCAAGGAGCAGAGAGTACATCTGGAAAATATGGGCTCTCATGACATTGTCGATGGCAACCACCGCCTCGTCCTGGGTCTCATCTGGACTATCATTCTTCGCTTCCAGGTAAGGTTTTGGTAATAGAAAAGGGAGATTGGATTTGTTGGACTGGGGAAGAGAGAGCAGCAGTTCATAGAAAGTTTGTCCAGGTCTGTAATTTTATTGAAGTAGAAACATCCTAGGGGCAGCTAGGTGGTGCATTGCATAGAACACCATGTCTGGAGTCAGGAAAGAGCTGAGTTCATATTTGGCTGCAGACACTTACTAGCTATGTGACCTTGGGCAAGTCACTTATCTCCTATTTGCCTCAGTTCCTCATCTGTAAAGTGGGGACACACTGCAGAAGGAAAAGGCAAACCAATCCAGTATCTTTGCCAAGACAATCCTGTGGACAAGTCCATGGGGTCATTAAGAGTTGGACATCACTCAACAACAAGGGATATCCTGGTGAGGAAATTTATTCCACCAATGCAAATTATCAACTGTTCTGCCCCTTTATAGTCTTAGAAAATCATCTAGGGTCACCTGAGAGGTTAAGTGACTGTTCAGGGTCACATAGCCTGTATGAGGTCAGAGACAGGACTTGAGGACTCTTTATAGGATGGCTACGTGGTGAGACGTGAATTAAAATCCACCCTCAGATACTTACTAGTTGTGTAACCCTGGGCAAGTCACTTAACATTGCCTCAGTTTCCTCATCTATAAAATAAGCTGAAGAAGAAAATGACAAACCATCTTAGTTTGCCAAGAAAACCCCAAATTGGTCATGAAGAGTTGGACATGACTGAAAATAAGTAAAAAACAACAAAAAAATTAAAACATATGTGTGTGTGTGTATATATATATCAATTTATCCTCTTGAAAAAGTACTAGATGAATATCAGTAGACCTGAGTTCGAGTTCTAGCTCCAACATATACAAGTTATTTAACCTCAAGCAAATTGCTTAATCTCTCTCCTTGACCTTGGTTTCCTTATTTTTATTTTTTCATTTATTTTTTATTTTTTTATTTTTTGCCTTTTGGAGGGCAATTGGGGTTAAGTAACTTGCTCAAGGTTACACAGCTGGTATTTTTGTGTGGGTGTTAAGTGTCTAGGCTGGAACGGAACTCAGGTCCTCCTGACTCTGGGGCCGGCGCTTTACTCACTGCGCCACCTAGCCACCCTGGTTTCCTTATTTTTAAAGTGACTATAATGATACTGGCACTATCTACTTATGATGTGAGTATCAAATGAGATAATACATGTAAATTCCTTTATGATATAAAATAATATTTATTATAATAAATCTATTATAATTATAGAAAACCCATGCTGAGACAGTGAAATTAGGGTTCACATGTCTGGCTTGCTGAGTGACCTGAGAAGAGACAGATCGCTGAAGCCAATGATAAACCATGTTGGCAGTTGCTCACTCTCTTGAGTGGGGATAGCTACAATACTAGCTATGTTATTGGTTGTTGAAAGACTTTCTCTTTCTTTTTTTTCCTCTGGGTTTTTTGCCTATCTCATCCTGAAATTCTAGAGCCACAGTAGATATAAGGGAATTTTGGAAGGAGTAATGAGAAAGAACCTTTTAGCCACTGGGTTGACTGTCCAATCTTGAGCACTTAAAATTTGATAGTGTCTGGCAAAGAATGAGCTCCTTTAGGGGGTTGAAAGTCTAGGGGAATGTTTTAAAGGTTAAGGGAAAAATAGAGATAACTGTTCAACTTGAATTCAAAGAGCCCATTAGACTAGGAACTTACATTCCTGACTGATCTGATTTCACTTTCTGTGGATGGATGAGATACACAAAATAACACTAGAATCAGGAAGAGTGAAAAGTAAAGAGGACTAATAGTTAAAACACAGTTCGTCCAGCTAGTGATTTTTGTTCCTGTGGCCCAGCTTTGAACTTCCAAAGATGAAGGCTAGTGACCTCTGTTCCAATTAGTTCTCAGCATCCCTTTCAATCTTAAGTTAATTAAAGGCTCAGTCTTACATAAGGTAAGGTTCCCACTCCCCTTACCAAAGAGGTCCAATGGTAATGATTTGGGGGTGGGTTATTAATTCTGTGCTGCTTTTGGTTGGGATTTACACAGGTCAGGCAATCTCTGTTATAGATCAGAGAGAGAGAAATAGAGAGTACACAGTAGAAATCAAGTAGCACAGAAAAAATCTCTCTTATTTTGTTCTTTCCCTTGCCAGATCCAAGACATAGTTGTTCAAACTCAAGAGGGTCAGGAGACTCGCTCTGCTAAGGATGCACTACTGCTTTGGTGTCAGATGAAGACATCAGGGTATGTTCTGCGAATGGAAGTCACTGACTTATTTTACACCCACTATTACCACTGCTGCTTTGCTCTCCCCAAAACACTGTGCTCAAAGCATAAATGGACACATAAACCTCACCACCCCAAATGACCTAAAAATAATTGGTGCAAATCTATCCTTATTTGTTGTATTGAGTCATGAATTATAGGGTTCTTCATCAAAATGGTCTGGTCTTTCTTTTAATGAGAAAACACATGAGTCATTTGGTCCCTGGCCATTTGGTGAGGGGACATCCTTGGGATGGTTTAACTGATTGTTGTCTGATATTTAGGATGATTGGGAAGGGAAGATAAAGTCGTTACTTAAAATATGTAATCGTTCTCACATTTCATATACATACACATTTGAGAGTTCAATGAATCCCATTTCTTACTTTTAAAAATATTTCTCTTGAATGCAGTTATCCCCATGTCAATGTCACCAATTTTACCTCCAGTTGGAAGGATGGCCTGGCTTTTAATGCCTTGATTCACAAGCATCGGTAAGAGGTCTTTGGGATCCTGTTGAGATATTTAATTAGTTGGGCTGTATTTAAGCCTTGCATTTCATGTACAAGTTATTGTTTGAAATTCATGTGAATTTTATGCATTAGGAATTTTTAATACTCTCAGTACTCCCCCTTAATTGAATGCCCATCACATCCGCTGCTGTCTTTCTTTCCATTCCTAATCTCATTGTTGCTCCCTCTTGTTCTGTTCATTTTCCCCAAAGTTTCCCTTCTCCCTCATTCTTGTAACCTCCACTTCTCCTCCCATGCGTTTTCCCTTTACCAGTTCAAGATCTGTCCCTGTGGTTAGGCTTAATCCCATGCTATTGCTTCCCTACTAGATGCAGATACTATAGTGATCTCCTTTTTAATATTCTGGCTTCACTCCCAGGCCAGATCTGATTGACTTTGAGAAACTAAAGGACTCCAATGCCAGACACAACCTGGAACATGCATTTGATGTGGCAGAAAGGCAACTGGGCATCATCCCACTCCTTGACCCAGAAGGTAAACCAGAAATATTCTCTCAACCTCCATCTTGTTTCCAGACCAATTCCTTTATTGCATCCCAGAGTTATAACTAGGAATATTTTCACTAGGGTAAAAAAACAGCTGGGGATGGGTTACAGAGGAAAGTCTGGCTATAAATACATTTATATGAAGGGGGGAGGCAGTTTAGCTCTTACCACTTTGGAGGTTGAAGAATAAGGGGGGTTTCTTGAGAGAGAATGAGACCATGGAAGCAGTGAGATTGCCCAGAACCTAATGTGTCATGTAGGTGAGTACCACGAGAAAAGATATAGGGATGGTGATCACCACAGGGAGAAAGCATGAACCACCAGGTGTTGGAGCCTTGGAGCAAAGCCCCGTTCTCCATGTGAATGACATCTTAGATAGACAAGGACTCAATCAGAGCTTACTTTTGTTGCAGAGCCCTTTCTGGAATAGCAATCAGGTCTAAGTGCAGAGTGAGTCCCGAGAGCCCACATGAGTTTGCAAGGTCTCACCTTATACCTGTGCACGACTAGTGTCTGATATATAGTGCAGCTCATGAAGTCCTTCCCACCCTAATCCATTGTGAAGTGTATTAACCCTCCTCTTCTGTTACAAAATTGTTTTCACTCTGGATTTTTTATTTCCTGTCTCTAAAACCACAGACCCATTTCTCCCCCATTACTATTCTTTGATATTTCCTTGGAACCTGTTGTCAATTCTGTGATCCAGAACTATAGTGAGCTCTGTGCAATAGGGGCAATGCAATATTTGGGACGAATACCTTATTATAAGCCTGATTTTTTCCTAGGCTCCTAATTTTTTCCTCAAATTGAATGACTGATTGCTATATGAAGTCTAGTCACTTTTTTCTTGCAGATGTCTTCACAGAAAACCCCGATGAGAAATCCATCATTACCTATGTGGTGGCATTTTACCATTATTTCTCTAAGATGAAGGTGCTGGCTGTGGAGGGCAAACGTGTTGGAAAGGTATGGACTAGACAGAAAACTCTAGCAAGTCACCTTCTTCCCTTGCATATGGAGCCAAACTCTATTTGAAGTCTAGGAATTTCTCTGACTTATACTCCTTTCTCCCCTTTTATCATTGATCATGAACCTTGGGTCATCACAGAGTTTGAATTCCCTGTGTGGGGCATGCTTTGCTTGGGTTCTTGTTGTGATGGACCAGCAGAGACTCATGATGGAAGGTGGCTTATCTTTAGTGCTGGTACAGACTCTTTCCACCTTGGCTGAACCCATCCACAGCTACATTGACAAGACTCCAAAGCTGAATTCTCTCAATTTCACATCTTTTCCTAAAACACATCATTGTCTGCAGTTCTGGGTCCCCTTGTACCATGGAAAGCCAATTTCTAAGTGCTTAATGACCTGCCACACCCCTCTAGCAGTCTTAATTTTTTTTTCTTGTGGTTTTCTAGCTCTTTGGCCCCTACAGTGTGCTAGGCATTGTGTAAACAGTCTGTGACATGATTGCTGTTCTCTACTGGTTAGCCCACTTATGTTTTCTCCAGGGGTTACTCCCTTCTGAATGCTGACAGACTTGAGTTTTTTTCTGATTGTGTCAGTGAAAACGAAGCAAGACCTCTCTGGCTTTCGGTTTACTTTCCTTGCTTCAGGCAGGAGTAATGAGCTAAATCTAT
The DNA here is from genome assembly GCF_028583685.1 of Petaurus breviceps papuanus. NCBI lineage: Eukaryota > Metazoa > Chordata > Mammalia > Diprotodontia > Petauridae > Petaurus > Petaurus breviceps. The sequence goes on along the minus strand of NW_027185735.1, from coordinate 14,748,324 downwards.
ACAACTCAGTAGAGAAATGGGTTCAACTCTAGTAGCTTGCTGCATAATCTGCCTAAAAGGAGGTGTAAAGCATTACAAAGGATTCTCTGATTCTGATTGCCATGAATGTTGTTATTATTCATTAATATCGTTATTTTCAATAATAATAATGCTAATGTCCTTGCTGTTTATAATTTCCAGGTGATTGACCATGCTATTGAGACTGAGAAGATGATTGAAAAATACAGTGGGCTGGCCTCTGATCTGCTAACCTGGATTGAGCAGACTATTACTGTCCTCAACAGCCGCAAATTTGCTAACTCCTTGAGTGGATTACAACAGCAGTTGCAATCTTTCAGCACCTACCGTACTGTGGAGAAGCCACCCAAGTAAGGGTCATATCTGTACAGAAGACATTTACTGAGTTAACTAGGAATGCATTTATTGATTCTTTCAGCAAACATTTATTAAGCTTACTATGTGCCAGGGACTGAGGATTCAAAGGCAAAAAAAGAAATAGTATCTGCCTTCAAGCTACTTATGTTCTATTGGGGAGGAAATAACATACCCATAGAAAATTAAATATAAAATATATGCAAAACAATTTCTGGGGAGAATGGGAATAGCAACTCATCCGAATAGGCTTCCTGTAGAAGGCATAAGTTTATCTTCCTGTAGAAGATTCTAAGAAGGTGAGAAGAAAATGTGTTCTAGGCATGATAGACAGCTTGTGCAAAGACATGGAGACAGTGCAATGTCATGAATGACTGTAGAGCCAAGAAGCCAATTTGGGTAGATTATAGAGGGTGTGAAGGAGAGTATTGTGTAATAAGCCAGGAAAGGTTAGCCTAGAGGCAGGTTGTGAAGGGCTTTAAAAGCCAAATAGAGGAGTTTTTTTTTTATCCTAGATGATATTTAGATTATTTTGAGCAGTAAGGTGGTATGGTCAGACCTCTGCTTTACTAATCTCTATTTGGCAGCTGTGTGGAGAATGGATTGGAGAAAGAGAGGCTACAGATCAATTATGAGGCTGTTTTAGTAGTCTGGGTGAGAGGTCATGAGGGTCTGAACAAGGCTGGTGGTTGTATGAGTGGAGAGAAAGTGACATATGAAATATTGTATGGGACTACCCTATCTTTAAGATTGGACAACAGATTGAGTATGGGCTTGAAGAAGAGAAAAGAGTCCAAGATCGCTGAAGTTGTATGCCTGAGTAACTAGAAGGATAATTGTGTCCCCAGTAGAAAAAGGGAATTTTGGAAGATGGGAGAGTTTGGGTCACTTCTTCCCCTAGCTCTTGGTTTGATACTAATGGCATTCATAAATAGTCGCAAAATTAGAGGTGTTTGTTTATAGAAATGACATCATTTTTCTACTACTTTGTATAATGCACCTGTACCTTATTATTTTTCCATAAGCTTTAGTCTGTTTGTTTATTTTAGGAGGGAAGGTATATTTTCCCTATTTTCCCTATGACTATATTGACACAAATGTGAGGCAGTCATCTGTAAGGTGAATGATGTTGGATAGATAGACCATGGAACAGAAGGAAGTTTATTGACAGGTATAGGGACAGGGACTAACTTGTGCTTTCTTTGGTGTAAGGAATTCCTGGATGAGGAAAGTTCCTCTACCAATGTAGGTCAACACCTTTTCTTCAATTTGAGAGTTGTCTAGGTCACTGAGAAGTTAAGTGACTGCTCAGGATCACACAGCCAGTATCAGTACGTCTCAGAAGCAAGACTTGAGACCATGATCTTGCTGCCTTTCTGATATAGGTTGGGATTTCATTGGTGGTTTCAATCTTTTGGGGTGTTTTTTTCTTGCTTTTTGGAGGGAAGTTGGGGTTATGTGACTTGCCCAAGGTCACATGGCTAGTTTTTGTGTTAAGTGTCTGAGGTCAGATCTGAACTCAAGTCCTCCTGATTCCAGGGCTGGTGTTCTATTCACTGTGCCACCTAGTCACCCCTTGGGTGTTTCTTCATTGTGTAAGAGGTTAAAATTCTTCAAGTCAATTATCACTCCCCTCTCCAATCTTGATCCAGCCCCATATAACCCATCTGTGTAGGGAGTTAGGTGTTATTTATTAATTAGTCCCATCTTATAAGTAAGACAAGTGATTTTCTAGACTTTTGATTCTTAGCCTACAGCTTTTCAATGAACCACCTTTGCTTTAGAACTGCTATATTGCTTTGCTCTAATGCAATGTTCATTTCTCCAGTCCCACTGATGTCTATAATCTCAGCCTAGCGTCCTTGTGTGGAATTGCCATTAATCATCATGGTTATCTTCCTTCTTTGCCACTTCCTATGCTGAACTTTTCAGTCTAAACTTTAACAGGATTTCTTTTCTACCTCAGCTTGAGTAATGACTTGCAGCTAGGTGGGACAGTGGATAGATGGAATCAGGAAGATCTACCTTTAAATTTGACTTCAGACATTTCCTAGCTGTGTGGCCCTGGGAAAGTCACTTAACCTCTATTTGCTTCAGTGTCCTTATCTGTAAAATGGGAGATAACCTATCCCGCAGGGTTTTTATGAGGATTGAATGAGATCATAATTGTAAAAGAGTGCAATGCCTGACACATAGTAAGGGCTATATGTTATTGTTGATATTATTATTATTTCTACTGTAGTACATAACTTTTATTTTGATGATCGAATGAGATAGTATTTATAAAGTGCTTAGCACAGTGCACTGTATATAGTCTATGCATAGCCTATTTCTGTCTCTTCTCTCTGACACCCATATGCCTAATAGGTGCTTCAGAAATGCTTATTCTGTCCATTCATGCACATGCACACACACACATACATATACACAGAGTATGGACTTGCTTATTTGCCAGTAGATCGCCCAATTCTCCAGAAGTGGATTTCATCACTCATCAGTTAAACCTGCTCCTCCTCCTGCCTTCTATCTTCCTAAACTCTTCATTCATGGCTCTTAAACAAGGAAAGGTGAGACATGGAGTCTAGAATGTACCTATAAACAAGTATCTGATTTCTTTTCTGACACTGACCCACTTTTAAGGTTCTAAATTCAATACAGACATCATCCCTTGTGAGAGTGATAGGTATTGTGCACGGGGATGTTATCTCTTGGCTATATAGACAATGTTTCAGGGCCAAGGCTCTTGCAAAAACCTTTATGAGTACTGGAAATTGTTGGGTGTTTCTTGGGTTGGACACCATAGTGTAGGACTGATCCCTAGAACACTAGAAACGATAGTTATCAAAGAAGCTATAGAATATTGTATCAGAATATTCTGTTATCTAATTTTTGATAAATATATTTTTAAATTATTAAGCATTTTTCTCCCATCTACCTCCCCCTACTCAATGAAAGAAAAAAGAAGGGAATAAACATTTATTAAGTACCTAGTATGTGCTAGACAGTGTGCTAAGCACTATACAAATATTATCTTACTTGAAAGAAATATAAAACCTTTCTATTATATTAGCAGTCAAGCATGCAAATTCCCACATTGGACATATCTCAAAATGAGTTTCTAATTCTGCATATTAGTTCTTCATTTCTCTGACTTTAGGTGGGCCGTTGCTCTTCATCAGTCTCCTGGAATTAAAGTTATTTCACTGATCAGAGTTGTTCATTTTTACAGTATTGATGTTATAGGATAAGTTGATTTCCTCTTCTGTTATTTTCGAGTGAATCAAAGATGTCATTGAAATTCATAGGGTTTTGCAGAGATTGAGAGTGAAACTGTCTGGAACTATGACCTGGGGGTTCAGGTCAATATAGCCTATTTCTATCTCTCCTTCCTGACACCCACATGCCTTCAAAGACCCAGCCTGGCTGTTGCTTTTCTTTTTAACAGTAATTTAAAAAAATACTTTGGGACTTTCTGTGCATTTAGGCTTATGCTGTGACCTTACAATTTTACAGATTTTTGAAAATGGCTTTTAGTGCAGCATGTCATTATGAGTATAATGCCTTGTTAGTGTTGTTATTGACTTACCAAATGAAGAATTGACTGAAGAGCTTACCAGAAAACTTCTACTGTGTGCAGAATGGCTGAGGCATTGCTTGATATTGACTAATGCAACATCACATAGTCAAAGGTTATTAGAAAAATACTCCAGTTAGTTATTCCCCTGTGAAAGCAAGTAAGAGACAAGTGCTCAGATGACAATGGCTGTTATCTCTGATCTATATTATGACGATCCATGCTTTATTTTGTCTTGACTAGTAAATATCCAGAGGTATTTTGACAGCTGAACAGGATAGAAATCATTGTTTCCTACTCCCTTTCATGCTTTCCTAGCTTCCAAGGGAAATTTGGCATGGTTTCCAAACTCTAAGTCACGGGGATAACATGTTTAGTTTGAGTAGGAGATTATACTTTGGAGATCTAGAGACCAATTTTTCTCTCTCTGTTTTCATTTAGATTTCAAGAGAAAGGGAATCTGGAAGTCCTACTTTTCACCATCCAGTCCAGGATGAGGGCCAACAATCAGAAAGTGTACACACCGCATGAAGGGAAACTTGTGTCTGACATCAACCGGGTACAGCTGCATTTTCCATTATGCTTTGCCAGGGAGGTTGATTTGGTTCCACATATCAGTATAGGGAATTGGTCAATACTAGACTGGGTAAATTAAACCATCTTTTTCAGTGTTATTGATTCCATATGCAGGTTGTTTTTGGGTACTACCTGAAGGCAATGATCAGTCAAATTCCATTCATCGTCTGTCAACTCAGTCCAGTATGTATCCTGACACACAGAATGCATTCCTGGCCATCTATTTGATTGGTTACTGTCAGGAGGACAAGAAAGCAGGGACATTTGTAGATAATACTGTTGGCTGTTTCTGTTTTTGTGTTACAGAAATTAGTCGACAAGTATTTATTAAGTACTTACCAAGTACAAGGCACTGTGCTAAGTGCTGGGTATACAAAGACAAGCAAAAACACAGCCCTTTCTCTCAAGGAGAGAAATTCTAAGGGGGGAGAAAATGTACAGAAAATTTTTGCAAGATTTTAAAGCCCAGGAAATTTTAATATGTATATAACATAGGCTATACAACAAAGGTCAGGTTTTTGATGCTTCTATGAAGGATCAGAGAAAAACTTATACTCAGAAAACTTAGTCATCTGGATATGTGGGGTAAAGGCTGCTGTTACATTACAAGCCTATCCTCATTTATTCAATAGAGTATTGGCTTCTACCCTCACCCTTCCACGTGCCCCAGTTGTACCAAGTGCCTATTAAAACATGGCACCACACCTTGTCAGGGAACCCCACCCTCCCAGTACATTCCATTTCTAATGCTGGACCTGTTCCTACCTACAGGCCTGGGAAAGCCTGGAGGAAGCTGAATATCGGCGGGAGCTAGCCCTGAGGAATGAACTCATTCGACAAGAGAAATTAGAGCAATTGGCCCGGCGCTTTGACCGCAAGGCTGCAATGAGGGAGACGTGGCTAAATGAGAACCAGCGCCTGGTTGCCCAGGTAATGTTTGAAGTTAGTATGAGTGACTCTCAGGTTCCTGGTAGGGAGAGGTCCATAGTATTAACCCTCTGGGCATATGAGCTGGCACCAGAGCTGTGGTGCTGGGGCAACCCAGTAGATTTGATGGACAACATCTTTACATGCCCCGAATCTCAAAGATGGATGGCTGAAGTGAGCATTAAAGGTGTGGACCATCCAGACTTTCTTTAGAAGACTTTCCAATGCTGTTGCTTCAGGAGCACATGAGCAAACCTGTCATCCCTTTATCATCCTGTCTGACTTGCTTCAGAAGTCCTTCTCTTTTTTCTGGTGTTTGTTTTTTTGTTTTTTGGGGTTTTTTTTTTTTTTTTGAGGGGGCAAGGCAAGACAAGGTAATTAGGGTTAAGTGACTTGCTCAAGGTCACACAGCTAGTAAGTGTGTCAAGTATCTGAGGCTAATTTGAACTCAGGTCCTCCTGATTCCAGGGCCGGTACTCTATTCACTGTGACACCTAGCCGCTCCAGAAGGCCTTCTCTTTTATGCTTCATTGTGACTCTGTTGCTGCTTTTGTTACTTTTTACTCTGTGATAAGGATAGGGCATGATATGGGCAAATCTACCTACCAGCAATATGCTTAAATATTAATACCTTAATTTTTTTTATTGATATCCTTGTTTTTACATTACCTTTTAGAGTATATCCTTCCTCCATCTCCTTCCCTGCAAGTTTCTTGTAGAAAAGAAAAAGAATAAAAGCAAAATGAGAAAAGACTCCAGCTGAGCCTCCTAGTAAATGTAGTGTTCCATACCTGTGATTCCCCACCTTTGCAAAGAAGGAAGGGAGGTGCATTTTCTTCTCTCTCCACTGGGTCCAAACTTAGTCATTCACAAATATGATGTTTAGTTTCATGTTTTTTGGTTTGTTTTTATTGTTGTTTTCTATTTCCAATATTGTGGTTATTGTATATATTTTTCTTGATCCTCTTTATTTTATTCTGTATCAGTTCATCTAAGGCTTCTCATAGTTTTCTGAATTTGTATTCATTGTTTCTTATGGTATAGTACTATTCCATTGCAACCACATACCACAATTTGAGTAGCCATTCCCTAACTAATGGGAATTCCATTTTTTTTTCCAATTCTTTGCTACCACAAAAAATGTTATTTTGAGTATTTTGGTATAGATACAACCTTTTATTCTGTCCTCCTGTGACATATTAGCTCTTATCACTTGCCTTTCTAAATTTCTTCCCAGACTTTCCTTGCTATACCTACTTCTGAATGCAAATCAGTACTTGGGATTTATCTCTTTTTATACTATTTTCAGGTTCAGCTTAAATTGGAAATGACCAGAAATTCTTATGTCTTATTTTTAAGGAACCCTGTGGGAGATAAACAGATTATAGATGTTAAGCCTCATTTCCAGAAAGCTTCATCAGAGCTGGTTTATATGGGCTGTTAGCTCCAGCTAAAGTTAGGGTATGCTTTGACTATAGATTATAGTTGTAGGCTACACACACGATTAGGACTCGTATTTGTGTATGTGTGTAAGTGCAATGTGTTGGTTTGGGGGGGGGGGGTTTGTTCGTTTCGTTTGTGCTAGTTCTTCATACTTGCTCCAGTCATAGAAGACTTTGGAGTGCAGGATTCTGACATATTTATCCAATCTGAAATTGACCACAGGGCCATTTTCCCAGAGAGATGTTTCTTCTCCTCTAACATGTGGATTGAAATTAAGTTAAATTCAGACTAGGAACAGAAAACAATCATTCTTGAAGAATATTTATGTATTTGCATGTGCAAATGTAAATCCCTATATGTGGAAACCAGACTGTAGGCAGATGGGCTCTTTGCCCTGCCCATATCTAGAAGAAAAAAAACTATGAAGGGCCCAAGCTTGCCAATGTGGAGCTACTTAAGCACCATAGACTAAATAATGACACCCCTTAGAAAGTCCTTGTGAGTTGCTCAGACTTTCAGAATTTGGCTTTGAGTTAGAAACCAAAAAGAGCAAAACTAGTTCCCACTAGAACTCGTCTAGAATGTGGTACAATGAAAAGAGATTGGACTTGGAGTCAGATGGCTTGGATTTAAATCTTTCTCTGATACTACTTGTGTGACCTCAGTTTCCTCATCTGCAAAATGAGGAGGAGACCTGAGTTGTAAGGTCTAGAAGACTACCTTTAAACCTGTGGTATTTAGGAGAAGTTAGAACGCTAGGACTGGAGTTGAGACCTACATTCAAATCCCATCTCTGACAAACATAACCTTATGACCCTGAACAAATTATTTAAATGTTTTTCTGAGCCCTCATTTCCTCGTCTTGCTAATGGGGATAATTGCAATACCTACCCCAGAGGCTTATAGTGGGGCTCAAATGAGAGAACAGATGAAAGGTGCTTTATAAACTTTGAATGTATTCTGCTAATGCTGAAAATTATTATTTGAATGAACCTAAAGATTTCTTTCTAATGACCCACTGGGAAACAGGACAGTTCCTGATGATTCCTTGTTGTGTCTGTATGGGGGTGGGTCTGAATCTTCTGACTAAATGTTGGGCGTAGAATGGGAGTCTAACGTTTCCATCTCTTGTGTTTTCTCCCTGGTGGGACAGGATAACTTTGGTTATGACCTGGCAGCTGTGGAAGCAGCCAAGAAGAAGCATGAAGCCATCGAGACAGACACTGCTGCTTATGAGGAGAGGGTGAAGGCCCTGGAGGATCTGGCCCAGGAGCTGGAGAAGGAGAATTATCATGACTTGAAGCGCATCAAGGCGAGAAAGGACAACATCCTGCGTATGTGGTCCTACCTGTTGGATCTGCTACAGTCTCGGCGCCAGAGGCTGGAGATGACCCTGACACTGCAGAAGCTTTTCCAGGATATGCTTCACAGCATCGACTGGATAGATGAGATCAAGGTCTGGCCTCTCAGTGGCAGATCTCGCTCCCTTCTTCTCCATTGCCAACACCTAGCAGCTTTGCCCTATCACTGAGTTCCTGGGGTGGAGGATTATTTTATGCTTCTTTGACTCCTTTGATCCAGAAATCACAAACCCTTTTGTAAATACACCAGACTGAAGCCTCCTGGTCCTTCCTGCCCAAGGTTAGGAGGCAGAGAATGGTTGTTAGTTTCACTGGCTCAGGATAGGGAAACAAAGACACAGTCCTCGTCTGTCCCTACCTACCATTAACCTTGACTCTACCCATGATCTTCATAACTGACTTAAAATTATCTAAATAGACATGAATGGCAAAAATAAGGATTCATGATCTGGGCAAAGGTTGGACTAGACAATCTCTGAGATTCTCTGAGGTTACTACTTCTTCCAGACAAACTTTTCTCCACTTTCTCCCCCAGCCCAACTATTAAGGAGTAGACAAATTGATTTACATTTATCTGCTTGCCTCGCCTCTTAATGTTAGTGTTAAGGAGTGGTAAGATGTTTGTCTAGAAGGGAGGAAGAGCAAGACCAAGAGCCTGAACATTTGTAGCCTGAATAATCCCCACCAAGCTATAGTAAGACAACGACCAGATCGGTACAATATAAAGGGTTGCCCACAAGCCCCCTGTCCTCTCTTCCACTAAACTTTACCCTCTCCCATGTGCTTTGGTCTCATGTAGCTATAAGAAGGGTCCTTATATTCTAGTTCAATCTTCACCATGAGAGTCAACATGGTTTAATGGGGAGAGAGAACTGTCCTGGGCATCAGAAAGACATGACATCATATCCTGCATCTGAAACGTACCAGCTGCGTGACTCACTGTGGCACTCACTTAGCTTCTCTTAGTGCCCCAGATAACTTTCTAAGACTAGAATTTGCAGAGAAGGTGCTGGGGGAGTAAATTCTTCTTATACCAATGAAATCACAGGTTTAGTTTTTTTTTTTTTAATTCATTTTAGCCATCATGGTCTAAGTGCTGCTGAATGCTTTCTCCAGAATGGCTTCTCATCTCCTTTCTTTCTCTTTATAAAAGAGGTACAGGTATACTCACTTTTTCTCTCTCCTTTCCTAGGTTCATCTCCTGTCCTCTGAGTTTGGAAAGCACTTGTTGGAGGTAGAAGACCTGCTTCAGAAGCACAAGCTGATGGAAGCTGACATTGCCATCCAGGGAGATAAAGTGAAGGCAATCACATCAGCTGCTCTCCAGTTCATGGATGGAAAAGGTTGGGCAAAGGATATTTCCTCTTGGCTTTAAGATTCCACCTTTCCTCCCCTTCTGTGAAGTTCTCCATAACAGTAAAACCCACAACAAATTCCCCTTTAGGGCCCAAAGCTCAGTTTCTTTTTACCTTTATCAAGGTTCTATGAAAGGGACTTTAAGGGGAACAAATGTCATTAGATGCCAGGCAACTACTGTCAAAAACAGGGTTTGAAATGGGATTTGCAAGTACCAGAAAATCCTTTCCAATTAAAATCATATATATGAACCACAAGATGACAATCATAAATTCCTGGAGATCAAGTACCAATGAGATCTTGTCTTTATTTCCCCCAGGATTTGGCATGGTGTCCTGTGCATAGTAGGTGGTTGAGTAAATAGTGGATCAGAGAATAAACTCCTGAACACCAGTCCTATAAAGGGAACATCCTACTATTTTCCTAAAAAGTTAGTATAGTGGGGCAGCTAGGTAGCACAGCGAGTAAGAGCACCAGCCCCAGAGTCAGAGTCACGATGACCTGGGATTGAATCCAGGCTCAGACACTTAGCACTCACACAGAAACACATGGCCGTGTAACCTTGAGCAAGTTACTTAGCCCCAGTTGCTTAGGGGAGGCCAGGTGGCTCAGCAAGTAAGATCACCGGCCCCAGAGTCAGGATGACCTGGGGATCAAATCCGGGCTCTGATACTTAGCACCACACCCAGAAATAACTGGCCATGTAACCTTGAGCAAGTTACTTAACCCCAATTGCTTAAAAAAAAAAAAAGAGTTAGTATAGTGCCTCAACATTGAGAAAGGCCCTCCCACCAATAAAACAATCCTACTGAGAGCTCTTCAGTAAGTCATTTGATAAGCAGTTGTTAAGTCCTACTATGTGTCAGCCCTAGGGATACGAATACAAAATCATGATGGTCGTTGGCCTCAAAGGAGAAACAAAAAATATAGGGGAATGATGGCCAGGGAAGGGACTTTGAATCTATAGGGTCACAGGAATTGCAAGTGGAACCATAGGATCATAGTTAAGCAAGAAGGGATCTCAGAGGACATCAAGTTCATCCCCTTCATTTTATAGATGAGGAAATTGAGGTCCAGAGAAGTCAAGAGTGATTTGCCCAAGGCCATATGGGTACTAAGTGTCAGAGGGAGGATTTACTAGTATTCTTTCTACTATTTCTCGTAGCAATGGCGGTACTGACTTGATTATTGTTTCTGGCCCAAGAGGGGCCGAATACAGTATCAGCCAAGTGGCAAACTGCCCAAGCTGGGTAGGCCCTCATATCCCAGTATATGGCTTGGCTGGATGATATATAAATCACAGTCTGGGGCTGGCTAGAGATAGTAGGCTGAGGTGAATTTTTACTCCCTTTTCTACCATAAAGGACAGTCCAGCCCTAGGCCTGAGTCCCAAAGCTTAGAGTGCTCCACCTTTTAGTTTCCCTGTATCCCAAGAGATAAAATTGAAATTTGTTTTAAAAAAAACTTTAGGGGCAGCAGTGGCACGGTGAATAGAGCACCAGTCCTGGAGTCAGGAGGACCTGAATTCAAATCCAACCTCAGACACCTGATACTTATTAACTGTGTGACCTTGGGCAAGTCACTTAAACCCCAGTTGCCCTGCCTAGCCCCCTCCAAAAAACCCCCAAAAGCAAAACTACAGCAACAACAACAAAAACAACTTCACTTTCCCTCAGGCTTCTAAGCATCCTGGCCTATGGCCTCCTTAGGTGGGTTTATGGGATAAGCATAAGTACACTAGTCAAGAGACCTGAGTTTGAATCCTAGCTCTGACATTTATCATCCATCTAGCTCTGGGAAAGTCATTTATTCCTTCTATGCCTCAGCTTCATAACATGAATAATACTTGCATCCTCTGTCTCCTTATGACATGGAAAGTGCTTTGTAACTCTGAAGTGCTATAGAAATGTGATTACTGTGGCCAATTTGTATCCTTGGTTTTAATTTTACAGTGAAAATGAACCTCTCTCTCTCATCCTTGTTGTTCACCTTTCTTCTTCACTCAGGTTACCAGCCTTGTGACCCCCAGGTCATTCAGGACCGGGTCAGCCACTTGGATCTGTGCTTTGGGGAGTTAAGCTCTATGGCAGCGGGGAGGAAGGCTCGGCTGGAGCAGTCCAAGCGACTATGGAAGTTTTTTTGGGAGATGGATGAGGCAGAGAGCTGGATCAAGGAGAAGGAGCAGATCTATTCCTCACTGGACTATGGCAAGGACTTGACCAGTGTGTTAATCTTGCAGCGTAAGCACAAGGCCTTTGAGGATGAGCTACGAGGACTAGATGTCCACCTGGAGCAGATGATGAAGGAAGCAGAGGAGATGGTTACCCAGAAGCACTTTGGGTACCCACAGATTGAGGCCCGCATCCGGGAGGTGTCTGCCCTGTGGGACCAGCTGAAGGAGCTGGCTACTTTCCGCAAGAAAAACCTCCAGGATGCTGAGAATTTCTTCCAGTTCCAGGGGGATGCTGATGACCTGAAGGCCTGGCTGCAAGATGCCCACCGCTTGCTCTCAGGAGAGGATGTTGGACAAGATGAAGGGGCTACCCGGGCCCTGGGAAAGAAACATAAGGACTTTCTGGAGGAGCTGGAGGAAAGTCGTGGGGTGATGGAGCACCTGGAACAGCAAGCCCAGAGCTTCCCACAGGAATTCCGGGATTCTCCTGATGTGAACAACCGGCTACAAGCTCTCCGAGAACTTTACCAGCAGGTGGTAGCCCAGGCTGACCTGCGTCGGCAAAGGCTACAGGATGCCCTGGATTTATATACGGTGTTTGGTGAGACAGATGCCTGTGAACTGTGGATGGGGGAGAAGGAGAAGTGGCTGTCTCGGATGGAGATCCCAGACACTCTGGAGGATCTAGAGGTGGTGCAGCACAGGTCAGAACCAGGCTAACACAGCCCTTGCCTTACCCTCACCAAAGCTTTGCTTTTTTTCTTTTTGTTTGCTTTGTTTTTGTTTGTTTGTTTATGGAGATAATTGGGGTTAAGTGACTTGCCCAGGGTTCCACAGCTAGTAAGTGTCAAGTGTCTCAGGCTAGATGTGAATTCAGGTCCTGGACCCCAGGGCCAATACTCTATTCACTGCACCACCTAGCAGCCTCTAAGAGAGGGACTTTTATGACATTAGGTCACAAAATTAAGACTGAAAGTCTGAAATTAGGCTATGTTGAAAGATATTCCTCAGTACCAAGAGATTAGAGGTGGAACCCAGGGATCTGACAGTAGCAGGGTGTCCTGGAGTGACAGTTGTCCTTTTCACTGATTTCTTCCCTTTCAAATATAGGAATATACTGTTTAAGAGGTGGTGGGAAAGAATTAGAAATCTTACTTCTCTGGGATTTGACCCCACATCTAGTGGTGGTGTTTCTGCTATTCTTATTGTTATATTATATACCCAGAACATTGTAATGTCTGTCTTAGGTTTGACATCCTGGACCAGGAAATGAAGACACTGATGGCACAGATTGATGGGGTAAATCTTGCAGCAAACAGCCTGATGGAAAGTGGCCATCCACGTAGTGCAGAAGTGAAGACCTGTCAGGATCATCTGAACCAGAGGTACAGAGCAGGGCTTCAGGGTGGAACAATTTCATATGGTCCCATTTGTATCACTGGTGTGGTGAGGCTTGGAAATTGGGCTGCCCACTCTGCAAGTCTGGCTTGCCCCCATAACAACAGTCAGTCATCAAGCATTTATTAAATGCTCATTATGTGCCAAGTAAGGAATAGAATGGACTCTACCTTCAAAGGAGCTCACATTTTAATGCAGGAGACAAAATGTAAATAATAAGACTGTTTTCTTCAGCTACCACAGCCTTAAACTTGTTTCTCTGCATGTCACCAAACAGGAGGGGACGTGGCACTCACACCTGATTCTCCAGGGAGTGAGTAGGACTAGAGAAATGTTCATTGAAATATAAGCACTATGGGCCTGGTTCTGGTTGTGAATAGGTATGTGTGACAAAAATAGAGGAGGTGTGTGTGTGTGTGTGTGTGTGTGTGTGTGAGAGAGAGAGAGAGAGAGAGAGAGAGAGAGAGAGAGAGAGAGAGAGAGAGAGAGAGAGAGAGTGTGTGCACGCTTGTATTTGTGGAGAGCATCATTTTGAGAATGCCTGGAGACAGAATGAGGCCATATGGTACACTTGCTGCATTTCCCCTGAGGTTCTTGGGCAGAGGAGAGGGCTTATATTTTTTTTGCTTATTTGTTTTGTTTTTGCTACTGTTACCTTGATATAATCCTGAAATGAAAGGTTTTTTTTTTTGTCTGCCTTACACTGTAGCTCCAGCTGTGAAACTGTCTACAGATGATTCTCATGTAGGTGGGCTTGTTAGCTGAAAATAAGAACCCTTATATAAAAGAGCTTTATTAAAGGGAGATTCTTTTCAGAGCAGAGTTTAATTGCCTGCTAGTTCCTAAGGGATCCTTGAGCACAGAAAAGTCTTCCATCAGATATGCTTTTCTCCTGTCCCCTCTTCCTCCCATCCCCACACGCATACACTGAGCCGCTTCTAGAAGGTTAAGACAGAAGAGACAAGAGAAGGGGGGTAGAGAGGGAAATAGAGGCTGCAAGCTTGCTATTAGGCTATGTCAAAAGATTAGACCTAAGAGATTAGAGATATAGCTGAGGGCCCCAAAGTAATAGTCATTAAAATTTTCCTACTCACCATTTTTTTTCAGGCAGTGTGACAGTGGGATGGGGAAAGGAAAATGTTAACAAAGCTGGGAGACTCTAAAAGGGTACCCCAGAGGAGGCAGAGGTAGTGAGTATATTGGGACTTTTAAATATAAGACTGACTACCTATGACACCTCAAAGTAAAAAAAATGGAATGTAATTCTAGAAGTCTCTTCCTAAGCATCGTTTCCCTATAGAGGTCCAGTTCCCCATAACTAGATAGATGGTGATTCTCTTTTCAAATTCTAACATAATGGTTGGTTTGTTGCTGTTTTTTGCTTTATTGAGGGAAATAGAGCATCTTTGAACTAGACCAACTTCTAAAGGGGAAAAAATAGCTTATCAGTCAAATGGCTGTTGGTTTAATGAGCTGCAGCCAGGGATCTTTATTCTTAAAGGCTATTAAGTCATTCATCATCCCTAATGCTGCAAGATTATATTATCCCATTTTTATCTAAGAGAGAACCTAAGACATAGGTAAGGCATATGTTTTCACAGACTTTTAGAACCATAGTCCCACCCAGTGTAGTAATCATTGAAAGGTGGTTACGTAGCTTCTGTTTGAATATCTCTGCTGACAGTGGGCAGCAGGTGGTTCTGGCAAGCAATGCAACATCCTCCTGGGGGAGAGGGCCTCTCTCTTCCCTTTGTAGAGGTGTGGTTTCTTTCAATTCATACCTCACCCTAGGATAGATCTTTATTTTAAAACCTGGGTGCTGAAAAATGGTGGCTACCAGTCGTTCGAGAATGAAAGGATCCACTTGCATCCTGGAGCTCCTTATTAGTTCAAGTCTCAAGAGGATTCTTTCTTCCTCTAATGTCCTGTGCTTTAAAATTAAATATGTGGCTTGAATCCCTAACTAGTTTCTACTGGTAGATCCGAACTGGTTGGGCTTATGAAATCTGGGTACTTTAAAATTAACTCCTTTCTAGGTTTTCTCTCCATTTTCTCAGTCTCCTTGCTTGTGTTTAAGCAGAATTAACACAGAATTGAATGACCATCCCTATTGTCACATGTACAGAGAAAATACTTAAAAAAACAATACCATTAACTGAAATAGCAGTTTTAAAGGCAACCTAAACTGACCACTACAAAGCAGTGGGGAGAAGTGTGGCTGATTTTCCCTCCATCCAATTCTCCATTAGAGAACAGGTAAATCAAGGGAATATATTGGGGGAGATAACAGAGGAAGGGATTTCATCCCCCAGGAAAGCACAGGGGGAAATCACCATGGTGGTCTCACCAACAACCATGTATTGGCATCTCAGATAGTCAATGGCAGACTCTGGAATATGCATTCCTGGCTCCCTTTCAGACAAAAGCAAAGCTTAGCAAAGTACCTGGTCTGTAGCAGGGGCTGAATAAATGCATGTTGACTGACTGACTAGCATGCTATTCTGGTTCCACCCTTTGTTATTCTCCACCTGTCCACCAAGTCAGCCTCTCTGCTTCTCTCCTTTTCCTCTCACAAATCACTTTTTTTCAAAGGTGAGGGCAAGCTTAGGAGTCAAAATCATGGTTAGTTGCATTCTGAGTAGTGTGCCATCAGCTCAGATTCAACAACCCCTTGGGGCTTAAGGAATGATGAGAAATCTCTCTGCTATTAAGGAGCCTATCCATCTCCCCTTGCTATATTCCAAGTCTTTCAGAGTAGCTTCAAAAGGTTGGGTGCACCTATTCCATTTGTGGTAACCCATACCATTATGAAAATCTCTAGTTGTTAAAAAAAAGTTCTTATTAAGTAATTCAGTTTAAATCTGCCTCCCTGTAACTTCTTCATATTGGTTTTGGTTCTGCCTTTTGGAACCATACAGATCGAATCTAATTTGTCTTCCACTTGACCGCCCTAGAGACATTTGAAGGTAGTACTCATTATTCCCCTGGATTTTATACTGACTCCCAATTCCTTCATGATGTCGTTTATAGACTTGAGACCCTCTCAGGTGAAACTTTTGAATTCTGGGATATTACATGTGTTGGAGTCTCCTGTATTCATAGCAATGCTTGCAATGCAGATGCTACACACATAGGGAAAGGAGCAGATTAATTTTGATTTAGCCGTGTTGCTGAAATGAAACTACAAGAGGATCTATGATGGGGTTGTAAGGTTGGTTTTGATGCAGAATTAAATGGAAGCTTTGAGACAAAAGACATAGAAGGACATGGAAAGACAAGTTGTAAAGGACCTGCATGTAGATGTAGATGTGACTCACTAATGAAAGGTGGAGAAGCTTAGCCAACTCATTTATTGTCATGTTTATTGATTTATTAGAACTCATAGGATCTATCTTATTTAGGACTGGTAAGGATTTTAGATGTCACTTAATCTCTGACCCTAATTTTACAAATGAGGAAATTGACGTTGAGAACATAAAAGTGATTTGCCCATCACATAGGTAGTTAAGGACCAGAGCTAGGATTTGAAACTAGGCCTTCTGACTCTAAAGCCAGTGTTCTTTCTAGTCCATCAGACTGCCTCATCCAAACCTAAAACCGTTCTTCCTAGTGCCTCCCTTAGCAGGGGTTTGAAGCAAAATAGGAACAAAAATACCTTAGAAGTAGAATCTTTTTTTAGCAGCCTTATGTATCTTTGGATAAATAATTTTACCTTTATAGGTCTCATTTTCTTAATCTTTAAAATGAGTGAATTGAACTAACTGGTCCATAAATTCCTTTCTGCCTCTAAATGCTTTGATCCTATTTTCTCCCAAGCTTTGTTATAGAATCTATCCAATAAATGCTTTTTTAAATGAATGGATAGTCACTTTTCTGTGACCATAATCTAGTGTGTCAATATCTTCTTTTTCTTTTTACTTCATTTTATTTATTTTTTAAGTTTTTTTTTTATTAATTTGTTTGTTTACTTTTAGTTTACAAGATTCAATTCCACAATTCCTTGAGTTTCACATTCTGTCCCCTTCCCTCCCCCATGGCAGAATAGTCAAGTATAGGATCTGTAAATACTTTCACATTAGACATTAGTGAGGTCATAAAGATGGATTGTATCACATGGAATGAAAAATGGTAAAGAGGAAATAAAACCAAACAAGAAAAGGAAAAAGATCAGGTAGCTTGCTTCAATCTGGATACAAACTCAGTTCTTTCTAGTTCTTTTTCTGGATATAGACATCTCTCTCCATCATGAGTCTTTTGGGATTGACTTATATCACACTGCATTGCTGAGAAGAGTCCAGTCTATCAACGCTGGTCATCACACATACGTTGTGTCTGTAATTGTGTACAAATTTCTCCTGGTTCTACTCTTCTCACTCAGCATTAGTTTGTATAAGCCTCTCCAGGTAAATATGAAGTCCATCTGCTCCTTGTTTCTTATAGCACAATAGTATTCCATAACATGCATATACCACTTGTTCAGCCATTCCCCAATCAATGGCCACCCCCTTAATTTCCAATTCTTTGCTACCACAAAAAGAGCTGCTATAAATATTTTTGTACATATGGGTCTATCTCCCACTTCTATTATCTCATTGGGATATAACCCTAGAAGTGGTATTGCTGGGTCAGAGGGTATGAAATTATTTATAGCCCTTTGGGTATAATTCCAGATGCTCTCCAGAATGGTTGGATCAGTTCACAACTCCATCAGCAATGCATTAGTGTTCCAATTTGCCCACATCCTCTCCAGCATTTGTCATTTTCCTGTTTTGTCACCTTAGCCAATCTGACTGGTTGAGATATGGTACCTCAGAGTTGTTTTGATTTGCATTTCTCTAATCAATAGTGATTTAGAGCATTTCTTCATGTGCTTATAGATATCTTTAATTTCATTTTCTGAAAAATGCCTGTTCATATCCTTTGACCATTTATCAATTGGGAAATGACTTGTATTCTTATAGATTTGACTCAATTCTCTGTATATTTTAGAAATGAGTCCTTTATCAGAGACACTGGTTGTAAAAATTCTTTCCCAATTTCCCACCTCCCTCTTAATCTTGGTTACATTGGCTTTGTTTGTACAGAAGCTTTTCAATTTAATGTAATCAAAACTATCCATTTTGCATTTTATAATGCTCTCTAATTCTTGTTTAGTCATAAAGCCTTTCCCTCTCCACAAATCTGACAGGTAAACTATTCCTTGTTTTCTGAGATTGCTTACAGTATCAACCTCTATACCTATTTCCTGCACCCATTTAGACTTGATTTTGGTATATGGTGTTAGATAATGGTCTATGCCCAGTTTCTGCCATACTATATTCCAGTTTTCCCAGAAGTTTTTGCCAAATAGTGAGTTCTTATCCCAAAAACTGGGGTCTTTGGGTTTATCAAACAATAGATTACTATAGTCATTGACTGCTGAATCTCATGTGCCTAATCTATTCCATTGATCCATTATTCTATTCCTCAGACAGTACCAAGTAGTTTTGATGACTGCTGCTTTATAATACAGATTGAAATCTGGTATAGCTAGTCCACCTTCCCTAGCATTTCTTTTCATTAATTCCCTTGATATTCTGGACCGTTTATTCTTCCAAATGAATTTTGTTACTATTTTTTCTAGCTCTATAAAGTAGTTTCTTGATAAATTGATTGGTATGGCACTAAAAATATAATTTAATTTAGGTAAAATTGTCATTTTTATTATATTAGCTCGACCCAGCCATGAGCAATTGATATTTTTCCAATTAGTTAGATCTGACTTTATTTGTGTGAAAAGTGTTTTGTAGTTGTGATCATATAGGTCCTGGGTTTGTTTTGGCAGGTAGATTCCCAAATATTTTATAATGTCTACAGCAACTTTAAATGGGATTTCTCTTTCTATCTATTGCTGTTGAATTTCATTGGAAATATATAGGAATGCTGAGGATTTATATGGGTTTATTTTATATCCTGCAACTTTGCCAAATTTATTTATTGTCTCAAGTATTTTTTTACTTGATTCCCTAGAATTCTCTAAGTATATCATCATATCATCTGCAAAGAATTGGTCTCTTCTTTACCTAATTTGATTCCTTTGATTTCTTTTTCTTCTCTAATTGCTACTGCTAACATTTCTAGTACCAGATTGAATAAGAGGGGTGATAGTGGACACCCTTGTTTCACCCCTCATCTTATTGGAAATGCTTCTAGCTTATCCCCATTACATATAGTATTTGCTGATGGCTTTAAATAGATACTGCCTATTATTTTAAGGAAGGCTCCATTTATTCCTATACTTTCTTGTGTTTTTAATAGGAATGGATTTTGTATTTTGTCAAAAGCCTCTTCTGCATCTATTGAGATAATCATGTGGTTTCTGCTAGTTTTATTGTTGATATAATCAATTATACTGATGGTTTTCCTAATATTAAACCATCTTTGCATCCCTGGAATAAATCCTACCTGATCAAAGTATATTATTCTTGTGATAAGTTGCTGTCATTTTTTTGCTAATATTTTATTTAAAATTTTTGCATCTATATTCATGAGGGAGATTGGTCTATAATTTTCTTTCTCTGTTTTATCTCTTCCTGATTTAGGTGTCAGTACCATATTTGTGTCATAAAACTTCCTGATTTAGGTATCAGTACCATATTTGTGTCATAAAAAGAATTTGGTAGGACTCCTTCACTAATTTTCACAAATAGTTTGTAGAGTATTGGAATCAATTGTTCTTTAAATGTTTGATAGAATTCACTAGTAAATCCATCTGGCCCTGGAGATATTTTCCTAGGGAGCTGACTGATGGCTTGTTCAATTTCTTTTTCTGAGATGGGATTATTTAAGTAATTTACTTCCTCTTCAGTTAATCTGGGCAACTTGTATTTTTGTAAATATTCATCCATTTTCCTGAGATTGTCAAATTTATGTGCATACAATTGGGAAAAATAATTCCTAATTATTGTTTTGGTTTCCTTTTCATTGAAGTTAGATTCACCCTTTTCATTTTTGATACTCATAATTTGGTTTTCTTCTTTCTTTTTTTCATCATATTGCCTAAGGGTCTATCAATTTTATTGTTTTTTTTTTTTCCATAAAACCAGCTCTTAGTTTTATTTATTAATTCAATAGTTTTCTTAATTTCAATTTTATTAATCTCTTCTTTGGTTTTCAATATTTCTAATTTAGTATTTAATTGGGGATTTTGAATTTGTTCTTTTCTAGGTTTTTCAGTTGCATGCCCAATTCATTGACCTCCCTTTTCTCTAATTTAATCATGTATGTACTCAGGGATATAAAACTTCCCCTAGTTACTTAACCCCAATTGCTTAAAAAAAATAAAAATAAAACTTCCCCTAAGAACTGCCTTTAATGTATCCCACAAATTTTGGTATGTTGTCTCATTATTATCATTCTCTTGAATGAAATTACTGATTGTTTCTTTAATTTCTTGTTTGACCCACTCATTCTTTAGGATTAAATTGTTTAATTTCCAATTAGTTTTTAGTCTGTCTTTCCATGGCCCTTTATTGCATATAATTTTTATTGCATCATCATCTGAGAAGGATACATTTAATATTTCTGCCTTACTGCACAGAATTGTGAGGTTTTTATGCCCTAGAAAGTGGTTGATTTTTGAGTATGTGCCATGAACCGCTGAGAAGAAAGTATATTCCTTTTTATCCCCATTCACTTTTCTCCAGAGATCTGTCATACCTACCCTCTCTAAAATTCTGTTCACCTCCTTAACTTCTTTCTTGTTTATTTTGAGGTTGGATTTATCAAGTTCAGAGAGGGGAAGATTAAGGTCTCCCACTAGTATAGTTTTCTATCTATTTCTTCCTCTAATTCCTTTACCTTCTCCGCTAGGAATTTGGATGCTATATCACTTGGTGCATATATGTTAAGTAATGATATTGCTTCATTCTTGATGGTGCCTTTTAGCAGGATATAGTTTCCTTCCTTATCTCTTTTAATTAGATCAATTTTTGCTTTTGCTTTATCTGAGATAAGGGTTGCTACCCCTGCTTTTTTTACTTTAGCTGAAGCATGATATATTTTACTCCAGCCTTTTACCTTTACCCTGTGTGCATCCCTCTGTTTCAGATGTGTTTCTTGTAAACAGCATATTGTAGGATTATGATTTTTAATTCATTCTGCTATCTGCCTCCATTTTATGGGAGAGTTCATTCCATTCACATTTACAGTTATAATTATTATCTGTTTCTTTCCCTCCATCCTATTCCCTCCCCTGTTAATGCTTATATTTTTTCTCCCCTTCTCCCTTCCCCTCCTTAATAGTTTTCCTTTTGACCACTGCCTCCCTCAGTATTCCCTTATCAGCCCCCCTCCCTTTTCCTCCCCTTCCCCTTTACTTCTTCCCTCCCTACTAACCCCCCCCTTTCATAGCTCTTTCCCCCTCCTACTGCCTGTAATATTTTTATTCTTAATGAAGTATATTATTTCTTCTTTGAATCAAGAGTGACAGGAACAAATCTCATGCCAAGCTCCTCTCCCTCCCCTCTTTCCCTCTAATATGATACATTTTGTGTCTCTTTTCCATAGAGTCCCATGCTTAACTGGTTGTTATTCCCTCCTTGCACCAGACCCAATGAGGGAAAAGCTCATATAATACTCATCTCCCTCCCTTCTTTTCCTCTGCTATATTGTTTTTATGCCTCTTTGCGTGGCATAATTTACCCTTTTCCACTTCATTAATTCCTCTTCTTCCATTGCAGTCCCTTTGTAGCCCTTAATAAGATTTTTTAAATCATCATTTTGTGTATTTTATACTCATACCCTCTACTTGTCTATAAACAATTTGCTCTTATTAAATAACAGGGTGTGTGTGTGTTTTCCTTGTTTACCTTTCTATGTCACTCTTGCATCTCATAATTGGAGGTTGAATTTTCCATTGAGCTCTGGCTTTTTCATCAGGAAGGTCTGGAAATCTGTTGTATCCTTGAATGACCATCTCTTTGCCTGGAAGAATATACTCAGTCTTGCTGGGCTGTAACCCAAGCTCTTTTGCCTTGTGGAAAATTATATTCCACTGCCGCTGATCTTTCAGTGTAGAGGCTGCCAAATCCTGTGTGATCCTTACTGTGGTTCCTTGATATCTGAATTGTTTCTTTCAGGCCACTTGAAGTATATTCTCTTTTACCTGGTAGTTCTTGAGTTTGGCCACAACATTTCGAGGACTTTTCAGTTTGGGATCTCTTTCAGGAGGTGTCCAGTGGATTCTCTCAACTTCTATTTTACCCTCAGATTCTAGTATCTCAGGGCAATTTTCCTTAATGAGCTCTTGGAGAATGTTGTCCAGGCTCATTTTTTTATCATGATTTTCTGGTAGGCCTATGATTCTCAGATTATCTCTCCTGGATTTGTTTTCCACGTCAGTTATTTTTCCATTGAGATATTTTACCTCTTTTTCTAATTTTTCATTCTTGTTGTTTTGTTTGACTAATTCTTAGTTCCTCATAGAGTTGTTTCCATTTGGTTGATTCTAGTTTTTAGGAAATCATTTTCCTTGGTTAGTTTTTGGAGCTCCTTTCCCATATCATACACTTCTGTTGAAGGAGGCGTTTTCTTCATTATAATGTTTTTCTAATTCTGCAATTTTGATTTTAAAAGAATTATTCATTTTGTCTTCTAGCTCTCTCATTTGGTTTTCAAAGTTCCTTTTGAGCTCATCTAGGAGAGCCTTCTGTGCTTGGAACCAGTTCCCTGTTGATGTTTCAGCTGTGGGTGTGGAGTCCACATTGTATCCTCTGAGTCTGGTTCCTCCCTCTGAGGATAGTAGAACTCCAGAGTCTTTGTAGTCTGCTTTCTCCCCATTTTGAGGCAGGGCCCTAGCCACGCCCTTTCTCTAGGCTTCCCAAGCCTTTACTGTTGAGGGTTTTTCCCTGGGGCAGTAGTTACTATGTTTTCACGGTCAGGGGTGGGGGCGGGGTTGGAGCAGGTGGGGTTCACTTTGCCATCCTGGTCCTTGGAGGTCCTGATAGGGGCTTTTTAAAGAATTTCTGGACTATGGAGTGGTAGTCTCAGGAATATTTGCTGTCCCGGACAGGGGCCCTGCATTTGATTCTTACCTTGTTCTTTCCAGTCCCAGCCCTTTGGTGATAGGCCTGGTAGTGGCCCTTGTGGTTGGTGGGACGACTTGCCCCCCAAGTTGATCAGGCCTCCTCCCAACCTGCCTCTGAGCGCTACCTCAATATCTTCTTAAAATGTGGAAACTTGAATGGAAATAATCTTCTAGGCCTATTCTAATCAGTGCAAAGCCTAAGATTATTACCTCCCCCAATCTATGTATTTGTTAATGTTCACCAACAGTGCTTTACCCTTTTTGTCAGTCATGACTGTCACACTGTGCCTCATACTGAGTTTGTACTTGCATGAGATCATTAGGTCTTTTCACATGATTTTTTTTAATCTGAGTGCAGGGTTTTAGATTTATCCCTATCCTCATGTTTGAGAGACATGACAAGCTCTTTTTGAAATTCTGGAACTCACTTCGCCTGGGAGAGGAAGAGAGAAAAGATATGATATCAGAAAGGGAAAAGCCTCACACTTACCCTTCTTGGCAAACTTTAGCTTCTGGTTATCATCAGTAATATAGAGGTAATACCCAAGGTTCCCATGAGTACTCCCACCATTGTTCTGGCTCCTCACTTAATTTGAATGCTCTTTTTCCAGCCCCTTGTGTTGTTATATACCTTCTTCTCTTGATAACCTCTCAGTCTCTTCTGGGGTGAAGAAAAAATGGTGCCATCCCTTTATGTACTATACCCTTTTATCCATAGTTCTTGGTCAGACTAAAAATTCCGTTCTGGTCAGTGCATTCACTTTATCTCCTGGTGCATTTCTCTGTATCAGAGAAGAGAAAAAAGGTGCCATTCCTTCATGACACATGTCTTCTTTCATCCATAGATCTTGGCAAGCAAAAAGATTCTATTCTTGCCAGTGCATTCACTTATCTCCTGGTGTCTTTGTCTGAGAAGAGAAAAATGGTACCTTCCTTTTGTGACACATGCCCTCTTTCATCCATAGATAATGGCAAGCCAAAAGATTCCATTCTAGCCAGAGCATTCACTTCCCTTTGTCAGAGAGGTATTCAGGATTAAAGTACTCATACTCTGTATATTGGTATTAGGTGGTATTTATGAACTTCTTCCCAAGATTTTTTCCTTGACAAAAATGACTGTCCTGAGCATTTCTTTCACTTATATTCTTTCTGTATTGTATTTAGTTGTGTGTAACTGTATATAGTTTTATGGTTTTCATCTAGTCATTTTCCTTCCTTTTACTCAAGTTGTTGATTTTTCTGCCAGACTTAATTTTCACAAGCTACATTTCATCTAGGAACCCTTCCTGTATCATTAGCCATAACCTGAAATATCAAATTCTGTTCTTTATCATCTACATAAAATTATTCATTTCTTAAAGTCATAATACTCTATTGGAAAGAAAGATAGAAATACCATCTGTGCCCATCCCATGTTCAGGTATTTCATATACCATGTCTAGGACCTCAGTCACTAGTGATTTGTTTGTTTGTTTTTCCTAGTCATAGGATTAATTTTCTATGTAATGCAGTCAATTGGTCAATAAGCAATAGAAGAAAGGCACTAAAATTCAGAGACATTGGGAATTCTGTAGAAGGTGTGAGGTGAAGGAAATTAAGATGTAGAGATGAGAAAGGAGAGCATTTCAGGCATGGGAGACACCCAGGGAAAATGCCTAGAGGTGAGATATGGAGTGTTTTATTTGAGGAACAGTCAAGAGACCAGTGTCACTGGATCAGAGTACTTGGTGGTGGGGTAGGGTAGGGTGTAAGGTATAAGAAGACTGGAAAGGTAGGCAGGAGTAAGATTATAAAGTTCTTTGAACACTACACGAGGATTTTGTATTTAATCCTAGGGGCCGCTGGAGTTTATTGAGTGTGTGTGTGTGTGTGTGTGTGTGTGTGTGTGTGTGTGTGTGTGTGCGCGCGCAAGTGGGCAGGGTGACATAGTTGGACTTAGGTAACATGGTTGGACTTAGGCTTTAAGAAAATAACTTTGGTGGCTAAATGGAGGATGGGACTGGAGTGTGGAGAGACTTGTGGCAGGAAGATCAACCAATAGTCTATTCCAATATTCCAGGCATGGGGAGATAAGGGCCTGCACTAGGGTGGTAGCAGTATTGGAGGAGAAAAAGGGACATATTAGAGAGATGTTGCATAGGTTAAATCAGAAGATCTTGGCAACAAATTGGAATTGGGAGGAAAGAGAGAATGAGAAGTCAAGGATTGACACCTAGGTTGTGAGTCTGGGGAACTGGGAGGACTGTGATATCCTTGACAGTAATAGGGAAGTTTGGAAGCTGGGGAAGCTTGAGGAGAAAGATGAGTTCACTTTTGGACATATTGAGCTTAACATGTCTACTGGACATCCTTTGTCATGTCTAATAGTCATTTGGAAATGTGATCAACAGAGAGGTTAAGGCTGTATAAGTAGATTTGAGATCAACAGCATAAATATGGTAATTGAATCCATGGGAGCTAAGAAATGAAGAGTATAGAAGGAGGAGAAGAAGCTTGAGTGCAGAGTGCTGTTAGTGGGATGGAGGAGCCTGGATGAAGATTCAGTGAAGGAGAGGGAGAAGTAGCAGTCAGACAGGGAGGAAGAGAACCAGGAGAGAGTGATGTTCCAAAACCTTAGAGAGAAGAGATTATTGAAAAGAAGAAAATGATCAATACTGTCAAAGGCTTCAGAGAAGTCAAGAAGGATTATATTTTTGATGTAAGAGAAACAAACAAGGGCCCCTGCAAAGTTAAGAGTAAAACCTGGATCACTTAACCCAAAGGCCGTGACTTCCAGAAAATTTCCCTCCCTTTCTCCCCAACTCTCACAACTTCATAGGCTCCACTTTCTTCAGTCTTCCCATTTAGCACTGTGAACAAGAGCTGCATGTATGCATGCTATTTGGGTTGAATGCCTCTTTTGATTTTTTTTTTTGGCTTTTTTTTTGCAGAGCAATTGAGGTTAAGTGACTTGCCCAAGGTCACATGGCTAGTTGAGTGTTAAGTGACTGAGGCCGTATTTGAACTCAGGTTCTCCTGACCCCAAGGCTGGTGCTCTATTCACTGCGCCACCTAGCTGCCCCTGCCTCTTTTGATTATTGCTATTGTGTTGCCTCCCAGCAAGCTTTCCCTATAGTTCTGAATTGGAGGCCCTCTTGGTTCTTTACCCAGGAGCTTCCTTCATATTGTTCAGAGCTTCTTAAAAAGTCTTTGAATCAAAGAATTTTAGAATTGGAAGCAATCTCAGAGATCATTTAATCTAAACCCCTTATGAGGAAGTCAAGGTCCACAAAAGTTAAATTAAGCCTGTGGTCACCTGGTAATTTGATGGCAGAACTGGGACTTGAACCCAAATACCCTGACTCTTGGACCAGCTGGCACCAGGGAAGCCATCTGTTCTTAAAGAATAATAATAAAAACATTAAGAAACAATGGACCTTACACTTCTTGGCTCTCTTTAAAGTGAAATATTTCATTTTATTTTTAGATTTTTTATTATGCATTTAATTTCCAAGATAAGCCCCAATATAACCATGCAATAGAAGTTCTTTACAATGCAAAAATATGCTTAGATGAACTAACCCTTCAGAACTTGAAAACTACCATGAGACAAAGGGACATCGGACAAGAACATGGCATATTTTGTTCTTTGAGGAGTCACTTTATATGATCGAAGGTCTCTACCCTTTGGAAGATTGGTTACTTGAACGTGTCAATGCAAGGTTTCTTCTTCTTTCCCAATTCCTAAGTGATTATCCAGCTATTGGGTGCCTTCCTTGCTAGTAGGAAGGTGATTCCTTGTGAACTTGGTCTGGACTGGGCTGGAGATGAGGGAGGAACGAGAAACTCTCTGTGGCTTTCCATGTAGCCCTTGTTATCCTCTACAATGCTCTGAATTAGAGTCTGTGTTAAAAAGAATGTTCATCAAGTTGACTTTTTCGTCCAGTGATTCCGGTGTTCTGGAATTGGCAAAGAAGGCCAGATTTTTAAAAAGAAGCAGTGCTGGTTCTACCCAAGGCAGTAAATAAATGCTGAAATGTCCAGCGAATGAGCAATACTGACTGCCTTGTAATTACATCTTTCCTCAGTGCCTCATAGAAGTTCAATGTGAATCTTTACTACACCCTTTCCATTGGAGACATTAGTCTTTGTTTTCAGATGCAGAAAACTTGAATCATAACTTGAGGGAGCAATCTGCCCAAAGGCATGAAACAAAATTAGGAATAGAATCAGGCCATCCATCTAAGTGGTGTCAAACTCAGATAGAAACTAAGCCATACATGAAGATCCCTGTGGGTCCTGTGTTGACTTTGAAACCCCATGTTAACATTATCTATGTTCTATGTTTTATTTATTTTATTACTATATTTATCATATATTTCCCGATTACATTTAAATTTGGTTTGAGATGCTTGAAGAGTGTTGGCCATGTTGGACTGTATATTTGATAACTCTGATTTGAGGAATTTCTGTTTGTTCTTTCTTCACTTCTCTCACTTGTACATGTAAAAGTAAGCCCAATTTAGCATCTTACCCACTTTCAGTGTTTCATCAACTGGCTGGCTGAGACCATTTTCCCCAAAGCCATTATTGTTTGGCTAGTCACTGGCCAAGTTACTGTCCAGTGTCAGCCCTACTTTGCTCTAAGAATTAGGGAAAGTTCCAAGGCTTCTTATCATAGAACATGATTTTCCTGAACCTCAATTCTTATTCATTCATTGGGTTCCCCATGGTGACTCTCATGCATGGCATAAACACGGCGCAGTGACCAGCTATACTACAGGACCAAAAAGATGAAATGAATATAACAAGCTAATTAAAGGATAATGGGCCTGGCTGAAGGAGAGGAGTGGGAATTAATAAACAGCTTTAGTGGTCAGCTAAGTGCCAAAAGCACTGTTATAGCTCTAGGTGCAGGCCCATTATGCCTGTTACACAACCTGATCACAGACAATACCAGAACTGTTGTGTGAACAGCAATCTTGCAACAGGCCCATGGCAACTTTCAGCTTGATGAGAATGTTTCAGGGAGAGACCTGCAGATATCCCAAAGGATGTTGATGACACAGGGAGTGAAGTTTGTGCTTTTAAAAGATTCTATCATCTGTGGTCTTGACAAGAGGCCAGGAGACATCACATCCTAGAAGGTAACATAGTTGTTTCCAAGAAAATATAAAAGATTAATTTTGCTTCTTTCAAAGTATAATACTATACTATATCATACTATAAAGTATAATGTGTATGCA
>NW_027185735.1:14634234-14719843 GCF_028583685.1 Petaurus breviceps papuanus | reverse complement strand
AGAGAGAGAGAGAGAGAGAGAGAGAGAGAGAGAGAGAGAGAGAGAGAATGAGAGAGAATGAGAGAATATGAAAATGAAAATGAAAGCCCTGAGTACTTGACACTTTCATGCCCAGAGCTCCCACCTTGGGGAGAGTTTAGTGATTGCCTCAGGCGCTATATCTAAGATTGGCTCCAGCCATACTTTACTTCACTCCCTGGCTATTTTACCAGATCTAGTTCCTGATTTCCCCCCAACTCCCAACCCTTTTCTAGTTCTGGAACCAAAATGTGGCTATACATACATTATGTGTATATATGTATGTGTGTTTGTATACATATGCGTGTATATATGTATATATATATATATATATATATATACACACACGTGTATATATATATATATATATTCCTCCTATTAGAACATAATAAGCTCCTTGAAGGCAGGGGCTGTCTGCATTTTCTTATTTGTATCCCTAGAGTTTAGTACAGTACTTGGTAGTTATAAATGCTTTTTCATCCATTCATATATTGTCCATAGTTATTGGTTGTATATTTAGAGGCAGTATGATCTAATGAATTTAGGCTAGGAGTCAGGAAGACTTGGGTTCAAGTCTTGATTCTGACAAGCAAGATGTGACCCTGGTTAAGTCATTTAACCTTTTAGTGCCCAAGCCAAAACACTAAGATTCTAAGTTAGGAGAGTTAGCAATTTCCGTCATTGAAGGGAGTTTTCACACTTGTATTTCCCTATACCTAGGAAATCATGAACCCAGACAAAGATAAAACCCTCCAAAATCTAATGTTAATTTCCTAACATACTCTCCCAAGCATACACATTACTACATGTATGGGCATTATTTCCTTAATAATACCTAAACAATGAGAGTTTCTGAGATGGGAGCTGTTGGGTGGGACACAGAGGAAATGTGTGGCCAAATTTACCAATAAAGAGGAAACAAATTGTAGAATGGATGAAGAAATGAAACTAAACCATTTGATACTTACAAAAAAACACATCTTAGATAATCAGATTCAAAGTAAAGGGCTGGGGGAAAAATCTGTTATGCTTAAGCTGTATCCAGGAAAGAAAGAGTTGTAATCATGATTATACGTAAGACAGCAAAACTCAATACCTAAAATAGGGACAAGTAGGGAAACAACCTTGGGACTGAAGGCAGCATGTATAATGAAACAATATCAATATTAAACGTGCATACACTTTATAGCATGTCAATTAAATTATTTGAGGAAAAGCTTTCTGAAATGAAAAAAGAACTATTTAGACACTATTGTTCAATATTAACATTCAAAACTAACAGAAAAGTAAGTAAAATGAAATTAGATTTGAATAAAGTGTTGGGCATACTGGATGTGAAAGAACAGTGGAGACTTCTGAATAAGGTAGAGAATACACATATATCTCAGGCTTCTATGGGATCTAATCCTGCACATACTAGGGTATAAAGAGCACATAAATTCAGAAAGCAAGAAATCTTAAACACATATTTTATAGGCTGTATCACACTTAGAATGGTACTCAATTAAGGAAATTATAACCAAAAGACGTAGACCTAAAAGGAGATTAAAACACAATATGTTAAATAATGAGTGGGCCAAAA
Source organism: Petaurus breviceps papuanus (assembly GCF_028583685.1). Classification (NCBI taxonomy): domain Eukaryota; kingdom Metazoa; phylum Chordata; class Mammalia; order Diprotodontia; family Petauridae; genus Petaurus; species Petaurus breviceps. The sequence goes on along the minus strand of NW_027185735.1, from coordinate 14,718,243 downwards.
ACCTAATATCTAATCATAGAAACAATTAAAACTTAAGTGGTTCTTAAGGGATTGTGTGTGTGCACACGCGGGTATGCATGAACATTATATTAACAACAGAGAAAAACAATGAATTGAACAGGAAGTTTAAAAAATTAATAAAAGATAAACACAAAATAAAGATTTTAAATATTTAAAGGCAAATTTAACAGAATTTTAAACTTTATTAACTCATTAAATAAAGAGCCATTTTTTCAAAGACTAATAAAATTGATAAGCTATAAGCTAATTTGATTTTTAAAAGAGACAGCAAGACCAAATTGGCAAATTGAAAAGGAGATTTCACAACAAATGGAAAGGAAATAAAGAAAATTATCAAACTGACATACCAACAAATGGCAACAGAACTGAAAACCAATATGGAATGGATGAATAGCTACAAACACCTAAAATGCCAAAATTAACAAAACAAAGGCTGACTAACCTAATTCTGATTTCATAAATTGAGTAATTAATAAATGAATTTTTCTTGATGAGTGAATTTTATCAAACTCAAGAATAAAATTATCTCCCTACTACATTAACTGTCTCAGGATTTGGTAAAGTGCTTGCTTTCTTTACTTTTGGGGGGAAAAATAGGGCCCTGTTGGTCAAACAAAGGGAGTGATAAAGCAGAGAAGGAAAACTATATATCAAAATCACTAATGAACATCGACATAAAAGTATTACAACAATGACTAATTATATATAGCTCTATATTCCCAAAATATCCATTATGATCAAGTTGTATTTGTATCAGAAATACAAGGATGGTTCAGAATTAGGAAAACAGCAAAATAAATCATATTAATAATTGAAAAACAAAAATTACATCATCAGATGCAGAACAAGTCTGTAGCATAACATTCATTTATGTTTAAAAAACACTAAAAAGCATGGGAAAAACAGAACCATTCCTAATATCAAAAACATTTATCTAAAACATAGAGTTAGCATTATTTTTAATGGAAAAACATTGGAAACTTTGCCAGTAAGATCAGGAATGAAGCAAAGATGCTGACAGTCACAATTGATATTAACATAATACTAGAAATGCTGGCTATCACACTAAGTCAAAGGAAACAAACTGAGGGAATAAACATTGGAAGATTAAAGGCCAAGTTATCTTTTTGTGGATGATCTTATGGTTTACTTAGAAAATTCTAGAGAATTAATAAGAATTGAGATAATTGCTTTTGCAAATAGTAGGCTGCAACACAAATCTATAAAATCATCGGCATTAAAAATAAATAAAGAAGAAGAAATAGAGAAATGCCACTTAAAGTAACCCTGTATGGGCATTGACCTAGTTACACACAAGACTACAAAATAAATCAGATTACAAAACATTTTTCACAAAAATAAAGAAATACCCAAATGAATGAAACATTATCCAGTGTAATTAGCTAAATCATTAAACCATACCAATATGAGGAGAATGTTGTTGTTTGTTGTAACTCATTTGTTTCAATCATGTCTGACTTTTCATGATCCTACTTGGGCTTTTCTTGGCAAAGATACTGGAGTGGTTTGCCATTTCTTTCTCCAGCTCATTTTACAGATGAGGAAACTGAAGAAAACAAGGTTAAATGACTTGCCCAAGGTCACACAGCTGGTGTCTGAGGCCAGATATGAACTCAAGAAAGTTAGTCTTCCTGACTCCACACCTAGCACTCTATTCACTGTGCCACCCAGCTGCCCAATTTGTACAATTTACTGGCCCCCTTTCTATATTCTATGTAGGACATCCTATAGACTCATCCTCCTGAGTTCAAATCTGGCCTTAGATACTTACTAGCTATGTGACCCTGGGCAAGTCACTCAACCCTGTCCCCCTAAGTTTCCTCATCTGTAAAATGAGCTGGAGAAGAAAAAGGCAAACTACTCCAGGATCTCTGCCAAGAAAACCTAAATGGAGTCATAAAGAGTTGGACACAACTGAACACCACCAACATTTTTATGAGTTTGATACCACTGATCTAAGATAGCCCTCTCATTTTGTGGTTGAGGGACTATTATGATTATATAAAAATTTAAAAATAAAAGTTTTTTCCTAAATAAATTTAAAATACTAGGTGTTGTCCACATTTCAGCTGAGGAAACTGAGGCTCATAAAAGTTAAGTGATTTGGACGAAGCAATGCAGCAAGAACACACCAGAGTTCCAAGTTCTCTTTCCTTTCTTCTCTGTACAACACTGCCGCTCTGTGGTAACAACAGGAAAGCACCATGGCCCACTAGTCCATTTCAATCCCAATCACTTCTAAGCTCTATGACCTTGGGCAATCCTTATCCTTGCTTAACCTAAGTTTCCTCATATGTCAAATGTGGAGGTGGGACTAGAATGCAGTACTCTTCAGTTCTAAATATATGATCAGAAAATAACTTCAACTTGCAATTGTGTGGATTTGCAATTGAGGTGAATACCAAGTCCAGGGAAACAGATCCTAACTCATCCATCCCTAATCTTGTATATCCTTTGCCCTTGTCCTCTGCTAAATCCTCAGTCTTTTTTCTAGAGTCCTTGCCTGGTATCCTTGCATGGACACCACTGGAGCACATGCTCTGTTTATCTGTTATCATTTGCTTTTGCTATGTAATCAATCTAATTATGAGATCAACCTTATTATGGGATCAGCCTAACTCCTTTTCTGGGCAGGCATGTCTTTACTGATATCCTTCACTCTTCTTTTTGTGCACAATTCTTCACTGGTAAAGGGATATTGCCTATTCTCACTCATTATACATCTCACAGTCCTTTGAATTTTGTGCTTTTGAGGTGGTGTTCAGAGAGAGGTGTTTCAGTAAAATGGCAGAAATGGAAACTGCATGGCAGAGATCAGATTTTATCCATCTTTGTACCCCACCTAGCAGCACATAAGACAATGCCTTACTCACATTAAACACTCAACAAATATTGAATTAATGAATCTCCAGCATACTATAATAAATACATATATTAATATTATGTACTGACGACTCATATTTAGTACTTAATCAATTACAAAGTATCAAGCAACAATGTAAGTATTATTGTTCCAATTTTATAGGTAAAAGTTCAATGAAATTAAGGGATTTACCTACAAATAGCTTGTAATGGCAAACCTAAGCTCCTAGTTCTGTTTTTTCTAACTGCAACTCTAGTAATCTTTCCACTACAACACATTTTCACTCCCATATATAACAATATAATAATAATGAAGGACATTCAGCTTATTTCATTAAACAGTTTTTCCAGAAACACTTTTTGAATGTGCAAGACACTGCATCAGGTTCTTAGGGTGCAAAAATAAACCAAAAAAAAAAGCCCCTGACTTGAAGGAGTTTATATTTTAAGGTCCTATCTGCCATGAATATCAGAGGCATATCTTAGCGAGATATCCAGTCCATTCCTTGGAATATTGAACATAGCACTTAAAAGAATCTTACTGGAAAGCTGTTAGCTTACCACCATATCTACTGTACCTTCCCAAATCTACCCATATGTAATATGGCAGTGTAATACATGAATGTCAGTAGTCTGGAATACTTTGGTTCTCTCTACTTGAACTAAATTTCTTATTCCCCTCTTCTCATAAACCTATTTTTTTACAGATCCAATCTGGTTTCTTTTTAAGTTTTAGATCCATATTTGTTCCTAGTTACATAAGCTATTACCTTAGAAAGTGTTAACAAATATTTTTTTCCTTCCCCTATTAGATTCCTTTCCACTACTAGGGTGATGGAACTGGGAAGAAAACACCATCCACAACCAACCATGTATTTTGTTTTTTTCTCTTTCCACCAGATGGGAGGCATTCCAGACCATGGTGTCTGAATGTCGGAAGGCAGTGGACTCTGCACTCAGTGTACACAACTATTGTGTGGACTGTGAGGAGACAGGCAAGTGGATTCTGGACAAGACAGAGGTGGTAGAGTCAACAAAGGATCTCGGGAGGGACCTAGCAGGAGTGATTGCCATCCAGCGGAAACTATATGGATTAGAGCAGGATGTGGCTGCTATCCAGTCACGGATGGGTGCTCTAGAGCGGGAGTCCCAGCGACTGATCCGGGAGCATCCTGAATTGCAGGAGAACATTGGGAAGCGGCAGGCTTACATTGAGGAGTTGTGGCAGAAGTTGCAGCAAGCCCTGAAGGGTCAGGAAGCATCTCTAGGTGAGGCCAGTCAGCTGCAGAAGTTCCTGCAAGACCTTGACGACTTCCAGGCATGGCTGTTCATGGCACAAAAGGCTGTGGCTTCAGAAGATGCACCTGACTCCCTGCCTGAGGCAGAGCAGCTCCTCCAGCAGCATGCAGCCATCAAAGATGAGATTGATGGACACAAAGATGACTACCAGAATGTCAAGGTTTCTGGGGAGAAGGTGATCCGGGGCCAGACTGACCCAGAGTACCAGCTCCTGGGCCAGAGGCTTGAAGGTGTGGACACAGGCTGGGATGCCCTCTGCAAGATGTGGGAGAATCGAGGCCAGTTCCTTTCCCAGTGCCTTGGTTTCCAGGAGTTCCAAAAGGATGCCAAACAGACAGAAGGAATCCTGAGTAATCAGGTATAAAGAAGGAGGTAGCAGAGGGGTAGAGGGACAAAAGAAGACATTTTTTGGCAGCCAGGGGAGAAACTGAGGATGTCTTTATTGGTTATTGGGATTGAGTTTTTCTCCCCCTGAATCCTCCCTTTCCCCAACTATACTTAGTTTTTCCATCCCCATGTGTTAAGCTGACCACTCCTCCTCATTTAGTCTATTAGAGTAGGGGAGCCAAGATAGTGACCTAAATTCCTCTCTGAATGGTTTAGCATCCCACACTATAAAGGCCTACAGAGGTATTTTGGGAAATCACAGGGAAGGACTTGAGCCCTTAGAGTTTTCCTGGACGCCACTCTTGTTTGGCTTCATACCCCCATCCTGGGATTTGCTCCAATAGGAATACACTCTTGCTCACCTGGAACCTCCAGATTCACTAGAAGCTGCAGAAGCTGGGATCCGTAAGTTTGAGGATTTCTTGGTGTCCATGGAGAATAACCAGGATAAGATCTTGAACACTGTGGCCTCTGGGAACAAGCTGGTCGATGAGAGAAACATCTACTCTGACAAAATTAAGGAAAAAGTACTGCTGATCGAGGACAGGTAATCCAGTTCTTGGGGGAGGTCTATCAGGTAAAAAGTTGAATTAGATAACCCTTAAGGCAGGAATACTTAATCTGAGGTCTGTAGATTTCAGGAGCCTATAAATTTCGATAGAAAAATATTAATCTCTATTTTCACTAACCTCTAACTGAAATTTCATATTTCTTACAGTAATGAAAAGGGGGTCTAGTAGGGGCCTGAAGGAATCCATGACACAAAAAGGGTGAAGGATCCCTTCTGTAAAGCCAGCTAGGTGGCACAGTGGATAGAGCTCTGGCCCTGAGGTCAGGAGGACCTGAGTCCAAATGCAGCTTCAGACACTTACTAGCTGTGTAACCCTAGACAAGTCACTTAACCCTGATTGTCTAAAAAAAAAAAAAAAGAACTATTCTACTATTCAGTCACATAGCTGTTAATAATAGTAATAGCTAATAACTAACATTAATATAACACTTACTATGTACCAGGCACTATGCCATATGCTTTATAATTATCATCTCATTTGATTTTACAACAACTCTGGAAGGTAAGTTCTGTTATTATACTCATTTTACAGATGAGGAAACTGAGGCAAATAGGTTAAGTGACTTACCCAGGGTCACACAGCTTGTAAGGGTCTAAGGTCAAATTTGAACTCAAGTCCTCCTGCCTCTAGGCCTGGCATTCTATTCCCAAGACCTTGGCAATAAATCAATGAAAGGGGACTGTTATTTCCTATGTTTTTGTGACTCTCTTGACCATCTTTCCTTCTAGGCACAAGAAGAATAATGAGAAATCCCAGGAAGCAGCACTTCTTCTGAGAGACAACTTGGACCTTCAGAACTTCCTACAAAATTGTCAGGAGGTAGTACTCTAGAAGAAGGGTTTCAAGAATTATCTAGGATTAAAGGACCTCTTCACCCCCTACCCCATCCCCAAATCCTTTAAAATCTCTTCTAAATCTATTTTAAAAAATATGTGATTGTACAAGGGGGAAAAAAAAACAGAAGAAATTCCAAAGACTTGACCACCTGTCATTTCAGATGGCCCCTGGCAGCCTTGCTTTTTCTTCTGGTTTTATATTGTCTCCAGGAAAAGCAGCCTGCTGTAAGGTTCAGGACCTTCCTGATGACCTGACTTGAAGGGAATTGCCTGCTTCCTCTGTCCCAGACTCCACAGCTCAGCTTTATACTCACTACCCCTTGCCTTTACCCTCACAATGACTTTGGAAAGGAATGCTTTGGAATGATGCTGGCTTATTCCCAGCATTAACACACCAAGTCAAGTCAGCTGGCATTTATTAAGCATCTACTATGTGCCGGGAATTAGTCTAAGTGCCAGGGATACAAATAGAGGCCAAAACAACCCCTGCCTTCGAGGGCCTTACAATGAGGGAAACAACATGTAAACAACTATGTACAAACAAGATGTTTTCAGCATCAGTTGAAGATATCTCAGAGTGAAGGCATGAGCATTGAGCCAGAAGGGGGAAGGCTTCTTACAGATGGTTGGATATTAGTTGAGACTGTATGAGATTTCATATATTAGAAATATTTGATACTCATCACCATGCTTCTTAAGCTGTTTATACCTTTGAATCTATTCTTGAACTCATTCCTCGTCAAACATTTGCTCTCTGTTCATTAGCATTATCTTAGCTGGAATTTAAAGATCCAAGAAGGCAATAAGTTAATTGGTTAATTTAATTTAATAAGATCAAGTGTCTGATTTTTTCAAGTATCATGTGGTGACAGGCAGAGGTACTAAATAAGAATCCCTTTGCCCTCAAGGAGTTTCCAGTTTAGTGGGGTGATACATAAATAAAAAGCTTACAATAGAAAATAAGTATTCTGTATCAATAGAAGATAAGATAATAGAATTGCAAACAAGGTTATATTGGGTTCAAGGCCAGAAAGTTGGGTAGTTAAAAGGATGTGTGGGACAAGTAAATGGAAGCCAATTTTTTAAAAGTTAATTAATTTATTTTTTTTAAAGCAATTGGGGTTAAGTAACTTGCTCAAGGTTACACAGCCAGTTATTATTTCTGGGTGTGGTGCTGAGTATCTGAGCCCGGATTTGATCCAGGTCATCCTGACACTGGAGCCGGTGTTCTTACTCGCTGAGCCACCTGGCCACCCCTAAGCAATTGGGGTTAAGTAACTTGCTCAAGGTTACACGGCCAGGTGTTTCTGGGTGGGTGCTAAGTGTCTGAGCCCAGGATTCGATCTCCAGGTTTTTTCAACACTGGAGCCGGTGCTCTTGCTCGCTGTGCTACCTGGCCGCCCCTTTAAAAGTTAATTTATTTATTTATTGGTTTTCAGCATTCACTTCCATAAGTTTTAAATTTTCTCTCCCTCCCTCCTCTCTCCCTAAGACAGCATGCAATCTGATATAGGCTCTACATATACATTCCCATTAAACATACTTTCACATTAGTCATGTTGTATAGCAGAACCAGAACAAATAGGAGGAACCATGAGAAAGAAAAAAATAAAACATAACAAAAAAAGAAAATAGTCTGCTTCACTCTGCATTCCAACTCCATAGTTCTTCTTCTGTATGTGGATGGCATTTTCCATCATGAGTCCTTTGGAATTGTTTTAGGTCCTTGCGTTGCTGAGAAGGTCTAAGCCTATCAAAATCAGTCATTGTACACTGTTGCTGTTTTTTTGTTTGTTCTATTTTTTATTTTTTTGTAGTGGGGGAAGGCAGGACAATTGGGGTTAAGTGACTTGCCCAAGGTCACATGGCTAGTAAGTGTTAAGTGTCTGAGTCCAGATTTGAAGTCAGGTCCTCCTCACTTCAGGGTCAGTGCTCTATTTACTGTGCCACCTAGCCGCCCCTCACTGTGGTTGTTGCTGTGAACAGTGTTCTGGTTCTGCTCACTTCACTCAGCATCAGTTCATATAAGTCTTTCCAGGATTTTCTGAAATCCTCCTGTTAATCATTTCTTATAGCACAGTAGTATTCCATTACATTCATATAACACAACATGTTCAGTCATTCTCCAATTGATGGCCATCCCCTCAATTTCCAGTTCTTGGCCACCACAAAAAGGGCTACTATAAATATTTTTGTACATGTGGGCCCTTTTCCCATTTTTATGATCCCTTTGGGATATAGCCCTAGAAGTGGTATTCCTGAGTATGCACATTTTTATAGCCCTTTGGAAGCTGTTCCAAATTGCTCTCGAGAATGGCTGAATCAGCTCACAACTCCACCAGCAATGAATTAGTATCCCGACTTTCCCACATCTTCGCCAACATTTATCATTTTTCTGTTTTGTCATATTAGCCAGTCTGATAGGTGTTGTTTTAATGTGCATCTTTCTAATCAATAGTGATTTAGAGCATTTTTTCATATGACTATAGATAGCTTTAATTTCTGTGGAAGCCCTATGTTAACACTAGAAGAAGAATTCCAGCACCAACTAGGGAATGGGTTTTCCCAGTCAAGCCTGATAGGGAGAGGAAAATGGAGTAAAAACTTTCTCATTTTCACACTTTCTCCTTAGCCCATTGAACTCCCTTGGCTCCTGTGAAAGCACTTCTTTCACAAGCCTTATGGGTGGTAGATTTGTTCTGAGTCCTTGAGAATCAGAGCATCATCATGTTTGTGGAGGATTCAACCTAAGTTTTCTGCCTACAGCTCACCCTCTGGATCAATGACAAGCTACTATCATCTCAAGATATTTCCTATGAAGAAGCCCGGAACTTGCACAATCAATGGCAGAAGCATCAAGCATTCATGGCGGAACTGGCTTCCCACCAAGGGTGGCTGGAGAAAGTGGATAAGGTAAAGTAGATGGGGACTAACATTGTGTCCAGGAAGGGCTGCCTGGTTGGAGCTTCATCCAGGTCATATGCAAAATTCTTGGAATCCTAGAATTTGGAGGGGCAATAACTTCATTTTAATAGCTCTTTTTATTCAGGAATCACCCATGAATAGACACTAGTTAAGCCTCTCAAGCTCCTGTAGTATCAATCCCATTATAGCAGAGTTGGTTGGTGACTTATAAGGGTCAGTGTCTGTCAGAACCTAAAAGTTGTCCCCAGGATATTTTGGACACCATAACAAAAGCTGGTCAAGGTCCCTTAAGGCATGTTGACAGAATAATGGTAATTGTTCGTGGTCATATTTAGTTTTCCTTATCCAAGTGTGTAGCAGCAAGCACCCCAGCGTCCCCAGGGTGGCTGCCAACACAGGTTCTTGGATCTGCTTTGTTAAAGGAAAGCAACTCAAAATGGGTTAACAAGCTTACTTTAATCAGTCAAACATATATCATTTACCTAGTTCAGGGGAAAAAGGTACTTCAGAGTATACAGACAGAATTATCAAGACAGAGAAACAGATCAAGTAGACAGGTTTCCAAACTGTCCAACCATTATATCCATACCAAATCAACATCTGGGTTTTTCAAAGCCGGGGGCCTCTCAACAATGGCTTCCCAGAGTCTCATCTGATCAAATCACAGAACACTTCTCAAAGTGAGCCCCAAAGCAAAGCCTCACATCAGGGCTTATATAGCCTTCTCCTGGGTCAGAGAATGTAACCACCCTCTTGACCCACTGCCCAATCACACAGCATCAAGGTGTGGGCATTCCTGAAAACCAAGCCTCCTGCCACAGGCTCCATGTGACTGTATTCAGCCTATTAGGAGGCAGAGTATATTTTCAAATCAAGGAAGATTCTCAGAGTCTCTTAAGTCTATTAAAGGGCCTAAGGGCAGGGAAGATCTTTAAATTTGCATTTCCATTACAAAGGGGCACAAAACACTGTCTAGAATTAGATATATCCAGGAGGTGTTCCTCTTGTTGTTTAGTCATATACAACTCTTTGTGGCCCTGTTTGGTGTTTTCTTGACAAAGATACTGGTATGGTCTTACCATTTCCTTCCCCAGCTCATTTTACAAATGGGGAAACTGAGACAAATGGCTAAAGTTATTTGCCCAGGATCACACAGCTAGTAAATATCTGAGGCCAGACTTGAACTCAGGAAGAGGAGTCTTTCTGACTCCAGACCCTGCCCTCTATCTACTACATCATCCAACTGCCCACCTGTTAATTCTTACCATATCACTGAGTTGTGTAAAAGGATGGCGAATGATTTTTATCATCTTATAGATAGAAAAATCAAGAGATTTGACAAAAAGAAAGGATTTTATGATTATTCCAGTTTAAGATGTGACAAGAATTAGACCCAGGAATTTTGCAATTATGCTTTTTTTTTTTAAGAAAAAAAGTTTATTTTGTTTCACACTTTGTAACAGCAAAGTTTTTTTCATATTCCTATTTCACATGGCCCTCACAAACAATCCTATGAGGTTGTTAATACATGTTTCACTATCCCAGTTATAGATAAAGAAGTCAAGAATGAGAAAGGTTGGTTAACTTGGTCGACATCTCACAGCTGATGAACTCTGTAGCTGGGATGAAACCCAAGACTTTTGACTCTAAATCCAGAGCTCTTTCCACTTTCTTTTATGTCTTCTAGTATTTGCCCATCAAAGAACAGGTATAGGATAGATATTGTCAGGGCCACATTTGGTGGGTTTCAGTGCCTCACCATACATATATTTCTATGCAAATAAAATCAGATTAAATCATTTCAAGAAGAGTCCTAAAAGAAGAGCCTGGAGGACACAGTAAAGAGTGAAGGTAGACTGCAAAGGAAGAGAGATTTTGTATTAGAGGTGGTTTGGCAGGGAGATTTTGAACAAATTATGTAGCTGTGAACCTCTAGGAGATTTTCTGGTTTGTTTTGTTTCTAGCACAAACTGGTGAAATTGTTTCCTTCTCCCAACTCCTATTGCCTTGTTAAGTTGCAAAGTAGCACTCACCACTGTAGCAACGTGTCCGCTGTAGCAAAGCCTGAACTCTGCGTGTTTTTACTGTCTTTGAATTGGTCCTTTTCTTGACCTTGGGATTCTGCTCCCAACTCAATTTTTTATCTGTTCTTTCAGTACCTTACCTCAGTGGTCATCAACACTGCTTTCTTCTTGTAGAAAGTTGTCTCCCCATTCATACCTGGAGACCTCATGTGAACTCTACTTTATTCCCCATGCAGGAGGGAAAGCAGCTGATAGAGGAGAAGCCACAGTTTACAGATGTGGTGACCCAACGACTGGAGCAGCTGCACCGACTCTGGGGCGAGCTGCAGTCCACCACACAGGAGAAGGCCCAGCACCTCTTTGCTGCCAGTTGCTCAGACCTGCATGCCCAAACATATGCTGACCTCAACAAATGGATCAGTGCTATGGAGGACCAGCTGCGGTCTGATGACCCTGGCAAAGACCTGACTAGTGTTAACCGGATGCTGACTAAGTTGAAGGTTATATAGTTACTAAAGATTTTCTTGTGGATCTTCCACTTCTAGCACACTACTTCATAGATGAGAATGATGAAATTTTAAAAATGTAAAGCTGTTGGTTAGTGACAGAGCCAGGACAAGAACTCCGGTGTCCTAGGCCTTATTCTTGTCCTTTCCCTCAGAATACTATGTCATTGTCTCTTTGTCCTCTAGCACTTTGCTGATTGATGGTAACTGTGATTTCTCACTGGTGGTGACTAGTGGAGATAGGTCCATGTGTTCATTCCTTGGATGGGAAGTGAAGCGTGGCTTCGCTTAAAATTTAGCTGGGTCTTCATCTTCATGGATATGAGTAGCAGACAAGACAAAGAACAGGGGGATAGTGCATTTCTCTCTCATTACCTCCAGAAGCAAGGGCTTGGAGAAGCTGTGGCCATAATTCTTCCCACCTCCAGCCAGCACCTCAGTGTTACTGGTCAATACAAATAGGAACAGGGTTGTCCTGTGTGAAGTAGAGGAGGCAGCCACTTACAGAAATATGAGTGAATAGAGTTCTAGGAAAGCTCACCTCCTCCAAATTTCTCTCAACCAATTGTCTCTGGTGTCTGAAATTCTACCATTTGAGAGTCTTTTGGACTAAGGTATTGTCCTTTATTAAAGAACACATTCCCTTGGGGAATCTAGCACATTAAACCTGTGCTGTACACTATTAATCCTTCATTTAGTGTTAGTTTATCAAATCCTGTATTGTAGAAGACAGGTTTGGTGGGGAGGTGGCAGGGAAGAGGGAGAGAGACATACAGAGTTTGGCCTATTTACCCAAGGAGAGCAGAAGGCCTTGGTGACATTGGGGTTCACTGGCAGACCTTGGACACCTAAGGGAATACAGCATGGGGGAGAAGGCTACTTTTAGGAAGTAGGAGATCCATAAGCATAACTTTCATCCATTTCACAGCTTTCTCAGGATTGGGTTCTTTGGTAGACATTATAGTGGTCAATGAGTCTGACAGCATCATGGACTTTGGCTGTAGACTGGTGGAAAGAAGGAAGTCTCAATTGCTGTGGACTTAGTTATCATCTGTTTCCTCTTAGGAGATGCAAAAATGTTCTTAGGGGAGAAATTGTGCTCATGTTTAATGGTTTTTAATGATACCTTATATTATATATCTATCTGTACTCTGCCTTAAGTAGGAGGGAGAATATATCCTAAATAAAATAAGGTAAAAATATTCTGTATTAGTCCAAATATAAATATCTTACCTTAGCTGAGAAGAAACATACATTTTGAGAAGAAAAAATAATTGGTATACAATATAAAATAATTACATAATATTACTATGTTAACAAATACATTGTAGAATTATTTCTACATTTATATTTCTCTTCAAATAAAGGGTTTTAAATTCATCTTTCTCATAACTGCCATTTTCATTTTTCTTCTATTAACTGGAGAAAAATTATAGACCACATTTAGTTTTCCCAGTAGCTGGCTTGCTACTTTTTGTAGATTTTTTGGGGTAGATTTGTGGTTTATTCTTAGACCAATACAGTTGTAAGCACTATAAAGTTTCAAAGAAGAAACATCTTCCAATGTCCATCCTCTGATGTCATCTTGGAAGGCTTTACGAGGCAGATGGGATGAGTTGGGCCTTAAAGGAAGGGTTGAATGTGAATACATAGGGAGGAATATAAATCTCATTCCACTTGGTGGGTTGTTTGGGCTCTAAGTCTGGGCTGACACTATATTTCTTGGGTTTCAGAGGGTGGAGGATCAAGTGAATGTGAGAAAGAAGGAGTTGGGAGAACTGTTGTCCCAGGTGCCCCCAGTTGGGGGTGAAGGGGATGGTACAGAGCCAAGCATTGAGAAGCGGTTCCTGGACCTTCTAATGCCTCTGGGTAAGAGGAAGAAACAACTGGAGTCATCGAGAGCCAAGTTGCAGATCAATAGAGATATAGAGGATGAGACGGTAAGTCCCCTGCCTCTCCCTATCCACAACATAACTGTCACCAAATTTCTTTCAGTCTTTTTCAGTAAGTACCTCATTACCCCTCAATTCTATTCAATTGAACAAACATTTATTAAGCACTCTTAAGATGTTTAAGGCTCTGAGAGAGGCTGGAGGTATGCAAAGATAAAATATGATGCAACTGGCCTTCACGGGGTTTACAATCTAATGTATAAAGGTTACAGGGGAAAGGTCTAAAGGTGAGATCCAAGCAAAGTGCTAATAGAAATTTGAGGAGAAATAAATCACTTTTACCAGGGACCACTTCAAGAAGAAAGTAACATCTGAGTTGGAGTTGAAGGAAGGGAGAAGACAGAAATAAAGTCAAAGCTGGAGACAGTCTATTTCCAAGTGTGAGCAAAGACACAAAGAGAACAAAATGAGAGTAGTTCATTTTAGCTAGAATGAAAAATACATGAAAGGGAGAGAAGAGATGATAGATAAGTTGGGCCATTTTGGGGAGGAGGTCATGGAACATCAGAGTTAGAAATCTGTTTTATTCTGTAGATAGTGGGAACCTATTGAAGGTTTTTTGAGTTGAGAAATGACATCACCACACTACGTAACTTGGGGTGGGGCAATGGTCTGAAAAATAGGTTGTAGAAAACATAGGCTGGAACACCTCTTTGCCACAGCCTCAGTATTCACATCCCCTCATTTTTTTTTGATCTTCTTTAGGTCTGGGTGGAAGAGAGGCTACCACTTGCCCAGTCAGCTGACTATGGAACTAACCTACAAAGTGTACAGCTGCTCATGAAGAAAAACCAGGTGAGCCAAATACCTTCCCACACCTCAACCTCCTCTTCATGGTAGCTTGACCCTTTCTCAACCTGGGAAAGCAGGCCACATCCCTAAACTAAGCAAGGCAGTCTATAATAGATAGGCTTAATATATAGATGTATCTTTATTGGCAGGTTTGAGGTCTCAAAACCTTATATGATACTTTAAGGGTGAGAGAGCAAATTTTGAAATATATGGAGATAATACAAATTTTGGGAAAAATCACAGAAATTTGTGGGATCAGGCCACTTGGGCTCTAAGTCTTTGCCTTCAGGTCACCAAGGGGGGGTGAGGTGTCAGGTAAACTTTTTACCCCTATCAGATCATTATGTTCTCCCATTAATCAGATACATTTCCTGGATTTTAATGAGAAGAAGCCAGTAAAATTAGTCTACAGGATCACTTCACATACTTGTTGGTCCTGTTTTCAAGGCTAAGTTTGGACCCTGAGTAAGGTTAGAACTCAGAAGGTTAATGAGACACCAGAATTATTTTGGCATTGAGGATACTCTCTGGGACCAAATCAGGCCAGAAGACTGTTTAAGCCTGGGATGCTATTCTCTGAGAACACATCCATCTGCTAGTTGATTTTCATCCAGGGATGGGCTGGCTGCATGGCACCAGTCAGGGAACAGGATTTTGAAACTGAACAGATGCCAAATGTGCCCTATTTTTTTAAAATGCAGAATGCTAAATAAAGCTAAATGTGGGGGGGGACACCAGTTTTATAGGGTTTCACTGTTTCCATACCCATCAGGAACATGGTTGCAGATTTCCCCATAAGCAGAAGGCCTCCTTGCCCTACTTGGACCAGTATCTAGGTCAGAAACTAGTATGCAGTCCTATCTTTGGTTGGGGAGGGTTGCTTTTCAGCCCTGGGAGAACAGTGGTGCTAAGAGAATGGTGCCCTCAGGAGAATTGCTGGTTAGTAGCATTTAGAGTTTGTTGTGAAGAATAACAGACATTGTAATCTACTGACAGGACACAGAGTCCTAGGAATCATGCCAGGACCTGAATTATAAGGAAAGAACCTTCCAAAGCTCCTTAGATAGTTCTTTGGTACTTGTCTCATGCTGTTTAGTCACCTGAGTACCAATGGCACAGCCAGGTCAGAGGGTACTAGAGGTACAAGGAGACAAGAGGGTACTGACTACAGGGAATTGAAGGGCAGAGACATGGCTTAATTTTCTTTATAATTCTTCTTCATTAGGAGAAGGAGCTGTAGAGGACAAATGTATCGTTGAGGTCAACATCTGGCTTCATAAATTGTATCACCAAGAAGGTTTCAACTTCCCTGGCTCTGGGGTGCTGTTTCAGGAAATAAGGATGAGATTCACCCAAACAAGAAGGGAAAAAAGGATCTTTGGGGGAAGGATGGTGGTGTAGTTGAAAGAACACTGGATTTGGAGTCAGAAGACCTGGGTTCTAATCCTGGTTCTCCCACTTTTTACCTGTGTGACCTTGGGCAAGTCAATTCATCTTCAGAGTCCTCAGCTTCTTTTCACCTATAAAATAAGGTGTTTAGATTAGTTAACCTTTAAGATTCCTTCTAGTTCTGTTTCTAAGTTCTGTGACCCTATGAACCAAAAACAAATGTTTTAAACTACCTAGGTTAGCTGGGTCAACTGGAACAGAAGATACTTTAAGTAAAGATTTGAGAAAAAATGCTTTTCAAAAAAAACTTCATTTTAAAAGGCATATTTGTGGAGATCATGAAATCGCATGGGAAGGAGAATGGGCAAATTGTTGAAATATAAGCACAAAGATTCTTGCACATTGTAGAAATCTTTAACACATTTCAGCAGATTGGGGGAGTATGTGTTATCATTTAAGATTTTATGCACTTGCAGCATTTTGGTTACTATACTATATACACTCTACTGCTTTGTCCCTGCCTTCTGGAAGTTTTCATCTTTTAAATATATTAGGAAATTCTTACAAAGGAAATTTGAGGGGCAAAGCAGCCTGCCCAGCTAAATACCCCACAAGAACACAACAGTGATGGTAGAAGAAAAATAAAACCTATCCTGAAGCCCAGGAAAGGTAAGAAGAAAGTCAGGTGTGACTAAAGAGCTGCCCAAGGAAGTGGGTCAGTGGTAGCTGCCTAATGGCCATTTCAAAAATGGCCATTCCACAAACTAATGAAAATTCCTCAAAAAGTGGATAACTGTCATCTGAGAATGGTGGGACACATTGTGATAGATAAATCTGAAGTATTATTGTGCTGTAAGAAACAATGAATATGAAGAATTCAGAGAAACACAGGAAGACTTGTGAACTGATGCAGAATAAAATAAGCAGAACCAGGACAATATTGTAAATAATGACGACAGTTTGGTAAATGAAAAGAACATGAAAAGGAAGTCCACTCTTAGTCCCATAGAACAGATGATGAAATGAAATATTATTTCAGTAGGGAAGTAATAGAGAAGAGGGGTGGAATATTTTATGTGTGATAAGTTTTGGTTACTATGTCAGGTGCTTTTGCCTAACTTTTTTTCTTTTTGAATGGGGAGGTCTTAGTGTGTGTGTGTGTGTGTGTGTGTGTGTGTGTGTGTGTGTTGGGGATAGGGATGGGAGAGAGTTATTCAGAAATGACTGTGATGTAAAAACACAGGTTTATCAATAAAACTTGCTTTAAAAAAGAGTGATGGTTGCATCAGGCCATAGGTCTGGGGGCTAGGAAGATGGAATCAGTCAGTCAACAAGCATTGAGGCAGCAGCACTGTGCTGAAGGTTAGAGATATAAAGAGAGGCAAAAGCACTGTTCCTGCCCTCAAGGAGTTAATATTCTAATGAAGAAGATATGCAAAGCAACTGTGTAATGTATGCATGTAGATAGATAATGTACCTAGAATGTGCAACAGTGCTATATATGTGTGTGTGTGTGTGTGTGTGTGTGTGTGTATTTATACACACATTATATATAATGAAATGGAACATAATCTCAAAGGGAAGGTGCAAGCAGTTGGGAGAACTAGGAAAAGTGGGTATGAAAGATAAAAGTTGAGCTAAGTCTTGAAAGTGGAGGTAAAAATGTAGAACATTAAAAGCATGGGTGATAGCCAGTGCCAAGGAATAGATTTGATAGATGGAATGTTTTACATAAAAAATAGGCCAATATATCTTTATCAGGGAGTAAATGGAGGGGGAGTAAAGTCTTAGGTAAGAAAGGCCCAGGTGGTAAAGGTTTTAAATACCAAACAGAAGATTTTATATTAAGTTCTAGATGTTATAGGAAATCACTGGTAATTTCTGAGTTGAGGTGGTGGGAGTGATCAAAACTCTGCTTTAGGAAATTCACTTCCACAGGCTTAGCCAGGTAGCATATGGATTGCAATGGGAAGAAACATAAAACAGAGAGACCAGTTAGAAAGTTTTGAGCTAGTTCAGGTGAGAGGTCATGGGGTCCTGTACAAGGGTGATAGATATGTGAGTGGAAAGGAAGGGAAATATATAAGAGATGTTGTGAAGATAGAGATGACAAGACTTGACCACACATTGGGCATATGTGGTGAGTGTGGAACAAGGAGTCAACCGGGCTGTGAGCCTGGGTAGCCAGGGTGACGGTGCTTTTGGCACTGATGGGAAAGCTAGGAAGAAGGAAGCTTGGGGCAAGAAGAGCAATAATGAGTCTGTCTTGTACTTTTGAGTTGGAGATGACTGGGGGACCTCCACTTCTAGATGTGCAAAAGACAGATGACACTAAGACTAGACCATGGGAGAGAGATTAAGGCCAGATCTATGGATCCAGGAATCATCTGCATAGAGATAATTGAACCCGCTTAGTGATGAGATCCCTAAGCAAGATAGGATAGAGGGCAAAGAGAAGATAGCCAAGGATAGGGCCTGGGGGATCACTCATGGTTAGTAGGTATGACCTGGATGAAGATGGATCAAAGAAAATGAAGATGCTTCCAGACAGGTAGGAGTGTCAGGAGAGAACAGTGACTTGAAAACCTGAAGAGGAGAAGGTATCCAGGAACAGATGGTGATCAACAATGTCAAAGGCTTCAGAAAGACTCAGAAGGATCAGACTTGAGAAAAGGCTATTAGATTTGGCAGTTTAGGAGATCACTGTTAAATGTGGAACAAGCAATTTCAGTTGAATAATGAAGTGGAAAGTCAGATTGCAGAAGGTTTAGAAGTGAGTGAAAGAAGAGGAAGTGGAGATGGCTTTCTCAAGGAAGTTAGCTACAAGAGGAGAGATACACAATGATAACTTATAGGGATGAGTGGATCAAGGGAGGATTTTTATAGACAGGTATGGGCATGTTTGTAGACAGCAGGGAAGGAGCTAGTAGATAGGGAGGGATTGAAAATTAAAGAATGGGGATGATAATGGAAGAAAGCTGCTGAAGATTTCAAATCAAGACTGCATGTAGTGATGTTTGCCTTCTTGAGGAGAAGGGACACCTCTTCATATAAGACAGGTGTGAAAGAGGAGGTAGTGGGGATTGTTTCCTGAGTGAAGTAAGATGATGAGAGAAGATGAGGACCCCTAAAGAGCTTTTGTGTATGTGGGTTATTTCTATGCATATTTACTGAATTAAAAATTAAAACTTATAAAAACATTTCAATATTTATTGATTCATTAAAATAACAATAACCTATATTAACACAACGAATATGTTAACATAATAGAAATGTGTTAATATGAATGTTAGCATAAATAGTATTCTTTTTATAGAAATTAAATTATAGAAATAATTATTTTCCAAGAGAAAAATGTTTTACATGTTTTTGCAAATTTCTTTAATGTCTGACAGTGTAAAACATCTAGATTCTCACATCTAGTTCTGTGTTCAATCTATTGTGATATGCTGTTTTGAAGTATATGAAGAAAATCTGGCTTCACACAGATAACTAGTTGGAAAAGGGAGGAGTATGTTAATGAGCAAATAACATATTATTTTTATCATAGTATACATTGTATTATATATAATATATTAGGTATACATTATATGTTATATAATATATACATAATATTATATATTATTATATTTTTATATAGTTTTGACTTTACAGTCAGTCTCCCTGAAAAGATCTCTGAGACTCCCAGAGGTCCTTGAATAACACTTTGAGGACCACTAATAAAAATAGAAAATAACTCCTTTTCAGTCAGAGAACAAAGGAAAACACTGCCTTTCACATGGAAAGGAAAAAGCTTAAAAAAAAAGACACTAAAAAGACAGAATTTTTTTCTTGACCATATCTTCTCCTCCCTTCTTTTTTTGTTGTTGTTCAGTCATTTCAGTTGTGGCTCTTCATGACCCCATTTGGGGTTTTCTTGGCAAAGATACTGGAGTGGTTTGCCATTTCCTTCTCCAGCTCATTTTATAGATAAGGAAACTGAGGCAAACAGGATTAAGTGACTTTCCAAGGGCTACGGAGCTAGTAAGTGTCTGAGGCTGGATTTTAACCCATGAGGAGGAGTTCCACTGCACCAACTAGATGCCCATCTCTTCTTCTGCCTCAAAAAAAAATTAATTCAACTCAATAAATATATTACCTCCCCACTATGTACTTACACCAGCTCAGATAAGAGGTTGCTGTGAATGTGATGGCCAAGATATTTGCATGGCTTTTTCAGATGTCAGAGTTGGGGATGCTTAGCAGACATTATCTCTTATATCAGGGATAGCAGAAACTGTTCTGAATGAAGATCAGTCTTAAAAATATGCCATCTTGCCACATAGGATGATTTTGTTCCATTGTCAGCAGTCCACATACTTATTCCTTAAACTTCTTTGTATCTTAGTTTCCGCATTGTAAAATAAGGAGCTGGACTAGGTGACCATTGAGAAACTTCCTAACTATAATAGTTGTCAGTTAGAAGCATTTATAAGGGACCTACTGTGTGGCAGGCCCTGTGCTAAGTTCTGGGGATACAAAGAAAGGTTAAATATGGTCCTTGCTCTCAAGGCTCTCCCAATCTAATGAGAGAGATAACATGCAAGCAACTATGTACAAATGATATATGCCCAAGATAAATAGGAGATAATGAACAGAGGAAAGGCACTAATGTTAAGGGGAATCAGGAAGGGCTTATTGCAGAAGATAGGACTTGAGGTGGGACCTTAAGGAAGGCAGGAGGTAGAGCTGAGGAGGAAGACAGTTCCAGGGACCTTGGTCTTCCTTGTGACTAAGTATACATTAATGACATTCCTGATTAGAGGAGAGAAGTACCAGCTAGATGTAAAGCAAATCACTGTTAAGTCTGAAGTAAAATGGCTCATAAAGAGATGCCAAATCCCTTTGTGCAGAGGCAAAAACTTTTACTTAAAACACATTTGATAAGGATAAATGTATATACCATCATACTTGGGTTCAAAAAATCAACTTCACAAATAAAAGGTGGGTGTGACGTAGTTACATAACAGTTTACTTTTAAAGATCTGGGGATTGGGCCAGCTAGGTGTCTCAGTGGGTAGAGCACCAATCCTAGAGTCAGGAGGACCTGAGTTCAAATCCATCCTCAGACATTTAATAGCTGTGCAAGTCACTTAAATACAGTTGCCTTAAAAATATATTTGGGGGTTTTGGTGGTCTGCAAGCTCAAGATGAGAAATCAGTGTGAGGTGACAGTGCCCCCCCCCCAAAAAAAAACTCTAATATGATTAGGTCTAATGCATCTAGGACTTGGGAACTAATGAACATTGTACTCAGATCTGAACACCATGATTCAGGAAGAATGGATAAATTGGAGAAGAGTCCAAAAAGGAATATCTAGGATCATAAAAGCCTTCAAGTGTGTACCATATGAAGACTAGTTGAAGAGCCTGTCAATGTTTAGCCTAAAGAAAAGACTTGGGGGACATGATAACTGTGTTCAGATCTTTAAAGACTATCTTTCATGGGGAAAAGATAGACCCATTCTTTTTTTGGTAGATAGACCCAGAAGACAGAAATAGGAGCAATGGATAAAAGTTGCAGAAAGACAAATTTAGGCTTGATGTCAGAGAAAATTATCCATTAGTGTTGTTCAAAAACATAAGCCTCCCCACTCCTGCCAACAGGAGGTCTTCAGGTGGACCTGGATGGCCACTTGTTAGGAGCGTTATTAATAGAGATTCTTTTTCAGATAATGAGATGGACTAGAAGGAGCCTGGGATCCCTTCCAGCTCTAAAACTTTGTGTTTTTCTGTGTGTGAGATGTAGAATGGTGTTTCCTTGGTGTCAGGAAAATCTGCTTTTATACATTCTAGATGGGTGACCAAGTCACTCCTCCTTTTGAAAAGTTTCCCAGGCAACTTTCTAAGATGTAGGCTTACAGCTGAGCTTTTCTGAGGTCAAGAGAAAGAAAATTAGGAAAAAAAATTAGGCAACTAGAACCAAGTTTGAAGCATGAGGTAGGAAACTAGAAATGTGATCTTGGAAAAAAATTACCTCTTCACCAGGACAACGGAAAACATTCTGGATTGGCAGTCAGAGAGGACCTGTGTTCAAATCTCAGGACTTGGACACTTTGGTTCTGGGGCTTCAGTTTTCTCGTTTGTAAATTTAGAAAGTTGGACTATCCAGGGTTCTTAAAACAGGGCTCATGAACTTAGGTAGGTGTGTGTGTGTGTGTGTGTGAGATTACTGTATTTCTGTATGATTGGTTTCCTTTGTAATCCTATGTATTTTGTTTTATGCATTTATAAACATTATTCTGAGAAGATGTCCATAGTCTCTGCCAATAAAGTCTATGACACAAAACAAGAACCCTGAACTAAATTATCTAATTCTAAGGTCATTTCCAGCTCTACATCTAGGACCCTGTGACCTCTCTGAGCCTCACTTTCCTACTCTATAAAGTAAAAGAGGTGAATGAGATGATTTCTGCTTGGGTTTTCCTGATCCTAAGATGCTATGATTAACTCAGTCTAAGGGGTCCACTTCTTTTGTCTTCTCCAGACACTACAGAATGAAATCGTGGGCCATGCTCCCCGGATAGAGGATGTGTTGCAACGAGGACATGAGCTGGTGGAGGTGGCTGAGATAGACTGCCAAGACATTGCAGAGCGCCTGGGACATCTGCAAGGCTCCTGGAAATCGCTTCAAGATGAGACTGCTCAACGATTGCAGCGGCTACGGGAAGCCAGTGAGGCTCAGCAGTACTACCTGGATGCTGGAGAGGCAGAGGCCTGGATCAGTGAACAGGAACTTTATGTGATCTCTGATGAGACTCCCAAGGTCAGTCAGTGTGATGGTGAGGTTAAGGTAGCCAGCTGGGATCCCTACAGGATGTAAGAGGGAGCTAACTCCTCCTCTGTCTAGTTCACATGTCCTTGGCCAAAAAAGTCTCCCTGTCCAAAAAGATGGGGCAAAGCTGAGGAGGCTAGGTGGTGCAGCGAATAGAGCACTGGCCCTAGAGTCAGGAGGACCCGAGTTCAAATCTGGCCTCAGACACTTAACACCAAAACTGGCCATGTGACCTTGGGCAAGTCACTTAATCCCAATTGCCCTCCAAAAAGCAAAAAAAAAAAAATTGATGGAGCAAAGTTAAGAAATGAGAGGGAATCAACTCCTCCTCCGTCTAGTTCATATGTCCTTGGTCAAAGAAGTCTCCCTATCCATAAAGATGGGACAAAGCTAAGAAATAAGAGGGAATCGACTCTTCCTCTGTCGAGTTAAGATATCCTTGGCCAACAACGTCTCCCTATCCATAAAGATGGGGCAAAGCTAAGAAATAAGAGAGCTGAAGTCTGTCAAGCTTAAGAAGCATGTGGTAAGTTTAGGTGAGCAGGAATTGTGGGGTCAGGTCCTAAGAGTTTGAGGGTAGAATAGGAATCCCACATGTTCCACTTTGGGATACCCTCGCAGAAGGGAGACTCTAAATTCAATATGAATGTGCCACTCATTTGTCAGTAGACCCAACCTTTCTGAATTTGACGTTTTCTGATTTTCCCATCCCCTCATTACCTTCTACATCTCTTTTGTTCCTCCACACACATACCCCCGCTCCCCTCCTTGCTTTTCTCCCATACTTTAGTCAGACAGCAAATGGTTGCTGAATGCCTATTCTGCACCTAGCACTGGCCTAAACACTGTGAGTAATAGAGACTAAGTATAAAGCGCAGTCCTCGAGAGTTATGTTACTTCTGAGGAACTAATACATTAGTATTAATATACGAATATGTACATACTATGCTAGTTAGTACTAATATGCTAGTATACCACATAATATATACATTAATGTAATTATATTTTATTTTTTCACATGTGTGAAACAGCAACAAACACCATGATAATATAAAATTAATTGCTAAAATGTGTGGTACAGGCTGTAAATTCCCTAGGAATCCAGATTTGAGGTCAGTCCTTGAGGGCTAGGTAAATTGCAAAGCAGTATAATACAGGGGAAAGACCACCTAACCCTGGATACCAAGGACCTGGATTTGAATCCTGCCTGTGATGGTAACTAGGTGTGTGACCTTGGGATCACTTAATCTCCCTGGGCCTAATTTTCCATATCTGTAAAATGAGGGGCTTGGAGGGGATGACTTCTGAGGCCCCTTCCAGTTCTAGTACAGGATTAGACTCTGGGAAGAAATCTAATTGCTTGTTGGAGAGAATCATCAGGGTTGCGTGGGCCAGAGTGTGTGTGTGTGTGTGTGTGTGTGTGTGTGTGTGTGCATGCTCGCGGGTGCATGCTTGGGTGGGGGGGGGGGGGGGGGAAAATCTAGAGTGCTGAATTTGCTTGCCATCCAGCAGCTGGACATAGTTTCTTCCATTGTGGAAGTTTCAGGAGGGGATAGCAAAGAATGAGCTAAACTAGAGCATGATGGCCTGACTACTTCCATCCAGGATGAAGAGAGCGCCATCGTGATGCTGAAACGACATGTGCGGCAGCAGCGTTCAGTTGAAGAGTATGGGAAGAATATCAAGCAGCTGGCTGGCCGGGCTCAGAAACTCCTGTCTGCTGGTCACCCTGAGGGGTGGGTAACAGTGGGACTCATTTTTCTTTTTAGGGCAGACCTGACAACTTTTTTGGTGTTTGGGGAAGAAGGACCTAGCTGCAAATGTCTTTCTTTTTCTTTTTTTGGAGGGGGGAAGGCAGGGCAGTTGGGGTTAAGTGATTTGCCCAAGGTCACACAGCTAGTAAGTGTTAAGTGTCTGAGGGCAGATTTGAAATCAGGTTCCCCAGACTGCAGGGCCAGTGCTCTATTCACTGCTCCATGTAGCCACCCCCTGCAAATGTCCTGATGGGAAAAAAATGTTGATGATTTCCACCAAAAATGAGGATTTGAGGTAACTTTTGTTCTATCAAATGTCCTAATTTAATCTCATTATTTAGTTTTGGTTTTAAGAACTCCAATTTAGAGTAAACTAGTTCCCAAACTAGGAGTGGGTTAGAGTCAGATAGGTAGGTGGTGTAGTGGGTAGAGCATTGGACCTGGTCTCAGGCAGCTACAGGTACAGATACAGGTATCAGGAAGAGCTGAGTTCAAATCTTGACTCAGACTACTTGTATAACCATAGTCAGCAAGTCATTTAACCTCTGCCTGTCTCAGCTTCCTCATTTGTAAAAGGAGTATAATAATAACACCTCCCAGGGTTGTTGTGAGGATCAAATGAGATAATATTTATAAAGTAAATTTATAAATTTACCCTGAGTAATTCAATACTTCAAGGATCTGTTATTTCATTGGTGTGCAATCTTTGAATACCAGATTGCAGCTCCATTATGATTTAGTAGATAAACTTTGAGGATTGATTTTTATGCTTGAAAAATAAAACATGATAATTAAATAAAATTTTGATTAGTAATCTGTAATTATGGGTGAAAAGTCAATATTTATTGAAGTTGAATGTTAGGTGACAGACTGGGCAATCCCTTGACTCATGTTCAAAGTTTTTCCAGCCTGGTAGTTATTACTAGATCTTGTGTGCAACTGATAAAGACTTCTGGAACCCAGGCTTTGTACCATAATAAGGCAACAAAGGCGGGCTTTACTGGAGGAGTTAATTGTATGTTTTGGTTAACAGTTTTCATATATGTCATTTTCAAAGAACTAGAATACAATAAAATACACTTACCATTAAACTGTACTAAATCTAATTTAACTTATTCTTGATGACCCAACAAGCCCTTCATATGCCTCAGAATTATCATTTTAAATGACAATATACAGTATTGTAGGAAAAAATCCTGTAATTTGAGCATGGTAGTTTAAATTCTGAAGGAGGAGGATAGCCAGCATTTATATTTACATTGCCCTTTAAGGTTTGCAAAGTGCTTTACAAAAATATCATCTCTTTTGATCCTCACAACAACCCTGGGAGGTAGGCTATTATTATTCCCATTTTACAAATCAGGAAACTGAAGCAGACAGAGGTTAAGCTTGTCCAGGGCCTTACAGCACTAAGTGTCTGAGGTTAGGATTTGAATTCAGGTCTTCCTGACTCCAGGTCCAGTGGTCTGTCTACCGTACTACTAGAAGTATATTCTGTTTTATTTTATTTTATACCATTTAACTTTGGGGCAGAAATCATAGGTAACTTTCCAGCCATGGCCTTACCAGCTACTAAGAAGAAATATACTAAGCTCACACCAGCCACCATAAAAATTTTCCTTGTAATTCCAGGAAACATGGTCCAGTGTCCTGTGCTATTCTGTGAACATCAAGGAAAGACCTCTTTGCCTCCACAGTATACTCTACATTTGCCTTTAGTGCTTAGGACTCAAGTTTTTTCCCCAGTGACTAAAGACCAAAATGCTAGAGTGCTAGACTTGATGTCAGATATATTTAATTTAATTTAAGCTTTTTTTTTCAATAAATAAACTTATTTTCTCTTCTCCACTCTTTTACTTCTAATTCAACAGTAACAAAAGAAAATGAAAAGCCTCATAGCAAATATATATAATCAAGCAAAACAAATTCTTGCATTGGTCATGTCCAAAAATGTATGTTTTATTCTGTATCTTGAGTCCATCAACTCTCCATCAGGAGGTAGGTACCATGCTTCATCTTTGGCTCTCTGGAGTCATGATTTGTCATTGCCCTGACAATGACATTTTTATTTTTAACATTTTTTAAAAAGGAAAACACATGAGTCTGTCATTATTTTTTAGGTGTATAACAATAACAGTTCGTATATTTCCCTTCCCTGCTTTCAATTTTTGTGAAGCACTGAAAATTAATCTATCATTTACTTCTATTAAGTGGCAGAGTGTAGCCACAGCAGAGTTTGAAGTGCGATTGGAATCTTTCAAAGTTATTTTTCCTCATAATGTTGTGATTATTTAAATCATTCTCCTGGTTCTGCTCACTTCATTCTACATAATTTCATAGGTAGTTCATAGATCTTCCCAGTTTTCTCTGAAGCCATCTATTATAATAAATGATACTTCTTAATAATATTTATGTATACATATAATATAATAATATTCCATTACATTCACAAAATATAATTTGTTTTGCCATTCCTCAATAGAGGAGCACACTCTTTCTTTCTCATTTTTAAAACTAATATAAATAGAGCTATTACAAATATTTTTGTACGTCTAGGTCCTTTTCTTCTTCCTTTGATCTCTTTGGAGCATAGACCTAGTAGTGGTATCTCTGTATGGAAAGGCATGAAAGGTTTAATGACTTAGTTCCAGTTTGCTTTGAAGTCAGGTAGACTTGGGTTCAAATCTTGCCCAGTTTACTGGCTGTGTAGTAGTAATCACATCCCTTGACGCCTGCATCTTTGGGGGCTGATGTAAGACTCAAATGAGACAATGTCTGAGTGTCTTGTAAACCTTGAAGTGCCACATAAGTGATGCCAATTAGTATTCCTCCCTGGTAATGGCTAAGGATGTTTTGGGCATTGGTGAAGGGTAATTGTTTTATCAATCTGCTTGAAAAGATCATGAATAATTTATTCTTCACAATGAATTCTGTGATTGGCCTAAACTAAAGATGGTTGGTAAGGAATCTAGTCATCAAAACTCCTTGCATTGCCTGAGGATGTAGTGAAAAGAATGGCACATGGTGTAAGGATCATTCCTCTGAGACAGAGGGAAACCTGCACAGTTTTATTTAGGGACTCAATTTCATCTTCAGCATCTGCTAAAAGGGACTTTCTTGTTGCCATTAAGAGGCAGTGTGGTCCAATGGAAGGAAGGAGACAGAGCTCCTGGACCCTCTACCATAGACCTATCCACAGTGCCTCAGGAAACTTAGGAGTCCTGTCTAAGTTTGCCCATTGGTCACTTGGGGATGGGCAGTGGAGGAGAAAGATAAACTAAAGGTTGCAAAATTCCTCAGCATTCAAGTTTAGGTGCTTTGGAATTCTTCCTCTCTGATGTCCCTAAAGACTTTGGTGTCTGAGATCACCCCTACTCTTGGAACTTTGGTTAGTGGGGTTTTTTTTCACTTTTGTTGGTGGTTTATTATTTTTTTTAATCCTAGGGAACAGATTATCCGACTTCAGGGACAGGTGGACAAACAGTACGCTGGGCTGAAAGATATGGCTGAGGAGAGGAAGCGCAAGCTAGAAAACATGTATCATTTGTTCCAGCTGAAGAGAGAGGCAGATGACTTGGAACAGTGGATTGCAGAAAGGGAAGTGGTGGCCTCTTCCCAAGAAATGGGGCAAGATTTTGACCATGTTACTGTGAGTTTCACACTGAGAACACTCCTTTTTATTTTTATTTTTGAACATTCTTAAAAAGGAAAACACACGAGTCCGTCATTATGTTTAGGTGTATGACAATGGTTGCATGTTTCTCCCTCCCCCCATTACCAGTTTTTATAAAGCACTGAAAATTAATCTATCACCTAGTTCTATTAAGCAGCAGAGTATAGCCACAACAGAGTTTGAAGTGTGATAATGTTTCCAGGTGGTAATCCTCTTGGATTTCTATTTTTTTCCTTGAAAAAGGTGTGATGATACATCCATAGAGAGCTGTAGTCTAGTAGAATCTGTGACAAGAATGTGACAATGCCATGCCACACATACCCCCAACAGCCTAAGAGTTCGGTAACTACCTTTCTGTTAACCTGTTTGCTTTTTCTCCAATTCTAGTTGCTACGGGACAAGTTTCGGGACTTTGCCCGGGAGACTGGGGCAATTGGGCAGGAGCGGGTGGACAATGTTAACTTGATAATTGAGCGGCTCATTGATGCTGGCCATGCTGAGGCTGCCACCATTGCTGAGTGGAAGGATGGGCTGAATGAGATCTGGGCTGACCTACTAGAGCTCATAGACACCCGAATGCAGCTGTTAGCTGCCTCCTACGACCTGCACCGGTACTTCTATATGGGAGAAGAGATCCTGGGCCTCATTGATGAGAAACACCGGGAGTTGCCTGAAGATGTAGGACTTGATGCCAGTACTGCTGAATCATTCCACCGTGTTCACACAGCATTTGAGCGAGAATTACATCTCTTGGGAGTACAGGTACCGTTCTGTTCCTCCATCTACCCTCCATATGGCTTTCTTCATGTGGAGATCAGAGAAGCCTGACTTCTGTCTCTGTGTTCACAGACTATCTCTGATTTCTTTGTGGCTCTTTACAAGGCATTACCCTCCATCCCCACCTTCCCATGTAAAATGGGTGTTTGATGACTTCAGAGAGTTGGTGTGAATGTCACTGAAGTTATGTCTGTAGTGAGTCTGGGAAAGAAAGTGATGAACACTTTTGTTACCTTCAGTATATCTTAATCCAGAAGGACATTTACTAAAAAGGGAGATTTCTGGTTGGAGCAGGAAGTGATGAGTCAGAATGTCTATGTCTTGCTTTGGGGAAATACTGTAGTACTTGGATAGATTTGTGTCTTAATCAACACAGGCCCTTTTTCCCACTGGTGCAGATTGTACCTCCTAGGTGTTCTTTATTCATTCATTAAGTGCCCACTACATGTATATGAAGGGTCCTGGTCTAGGCATTGGGATACAAAGACAAAAAGGAAACAATTCTTATTCTCAGAGAGCTTATATTCTATTGAGGCAAGCAACACGTACATGACAAAATAAATACAAAATTATTTCTTGGGGAAGGGCACTAGCAGCTAAGGAGACTAGTATAGGATATGTGAGAGGGTAGATTAATTTTTTTTATCAAGTACCCCTTTAATAAAGAAGATTTGATCATGTACCTCCAATATGCATATTTAGTTGTTTATATGAACTTTTGTATTAATAATTATGTGCAAGGAGAGCTTTAACTCAAGACCTGAGTTTAAATCCAGTCTCAGACAGATGTGTGATTCTAGGCAAGTCACTTAACTTTTGATTGACTTAGTTTTTTTCCACTGTGAAATGGAGATAATAACAACACCTGCCCTGCAAGATTGTTGTGAAGATCAAATGAGATAGTATTTATAAAAAGTGCTTAGCACAATACCCAGCACATAGTAGGTATTATATAAATGCCTATTCTATCCCAGTCCATGTATGTTATAAAGCTTTCATAAAAATGGAAATTTAAAAGGGTTGAAATAATACTTGATCCTAGAGTCCATAGGCAGGTACAGGACTTGATTGAGTAGGGGAGTGACATGGTCATGCATGTGCTTTGGGAGTTTTGTGACAGATGGATTGTATAGGAGAAAGACTTAGAGCAGAGAGATCATTTTGGGGTTATCTGTATGAAGAAGATAATTAAAGCCATGGAAGCAGATGAAATCACCAAGTGAGGAAGCGAAGAGGATCCTGGACAGAGCCTTAGGGTACACTCACAATTAGAGTATGCAATATACATGAAGACCATGGGAAAATTGGGAGAAGATGCTATGGATGAAGGACTGTGAGAAGGGGTCAGATCAGTAGAAAGAGGACTGGGAGAGAGCAAAGTGTCAAAGGGTACTGTAGAAAGATGAAGAAGGAGGTTTGAGAAAGGGCCTTCAGATTTGGTAACTTTGAAGAAGGCAATTTTGGTTGAGTTGAGGAATCAAGGATAACTAAAAGGTTGAGAACCTGGGGGACCAGAAGGATGGTTCCCTTGATTGAAAAGAGAATCAAGAGGCAGCTGGGTGGCTCAGTGTATAGAGCACCAGCCCTGGAGTCAGGAGGACCTGAGTTCAAATTCATCTTCAGACACTTAATAGCTGTTCAACCATGGGCAAGTCACTTAACCCCAATTGCAAGACAGACAGACAGAGACAGAGAGAGAGAGACAGAGAGAGAGAAAGAGAGAGAGAGAGATTAAATAGATAGGGTCCTAGACTTGAAGTCAGTAAAACTTGGGTTCCAAACCTGTTACTAACATTAACTATCTCTCTGGGCTCAATATATAAAATGAGGAAGTTATCCTCAGTGGTCTCTCTCCTTCCTGCTCTAAACGCATGTTTCTATGAAACAGGGAAATTCAGAAAAAGAATGAGTTTTGTGACAAAGGTAATGTAAGTATAATATATCTGTGCTTGTTCATCCTTGTCCACTCACTCTTTATAAATGAAAAATGAAAAGGGGGAATGCAGTGGGGCTTACTCACTCTCTCCTGCCCTGGAGTGTGCATGCCCAGACACCTGCATTTGGGTGTCTATGAGCATGAAGCTCTGGTGTTGGGAGACTATGTGTGAGGCTGCTATGGAAGAATTTTTACCTACTTGCCTGCTGTAAGTAGGGACAGGTTATCACTTCCTCAAGGGAACCCATATCAGGGGCAGCCATAAGGAGGCCAGCAATAGGAGGGCATGTAGAGGGGCAAAATCTTGAAGAATGCCAGGTAATTGCGTTAGAGACAAACCCACAGTTAGCTAGAGGGTGAAATACATCTTTCCACTCTCTGACTGACCCTTGAAGTCATTCCATGCACCAGATTTCGCAATCTTTTGCTCTGGAGGTTTCACCATCACCATCCCATGTAGGAGACCAGAAAGAGCCCTTCACTCCTCTGTCATACAGAACAATGGAACACTTTGAATGAGTCAGTGTGAAATAGTGGGTAGAGTAGGGGACTTTGAATACATGGAATACATGGATCCAGACCCTATTTGTGACATTTACCAGCTGTGTGAACATGGGTAAATCACTCCCCTGCTCTGAACCTCTGTTTCTCAGCATGTAAAATAGATATAATAATACCTACAGTGCTGACCTCGTGGGCTTGTTCTGAGGTTGGAATGAGATTGTATATATGCAGCATTTTGTAAACTGTAAAGCACCATAGGCAGTAATTTCTCATCTCATGATGATGACGATGTCGATTCCAGGTGCAGCAGTTCCAGGATGTGGCCACACGCCTGCAAACAGCATATGCTGGGGAGAAGGCAGATGAGATCCAGAGCAAAGAGCAGGAGGTGACCACCGCGTGGCAAGCGCTGCTGGATGCCTGCGCGGGGCGCCGGGCCCAGCTGGTGGACACAGCAGACAAGTTCCGCTTCTTCAGCATGGTCCGGGACCTCCTCTCTTGGATGGAAAGTATCATCAGGCAGATAGAAACCCAGGAGAAGCCCAGGTATGGCAGCAAAGGCAGGAACGTGTCTTCTCCTTCTGTGGCTACTTTCCCCCACAAGATTGGGCTCATAGACTTAGGCACAGACTCTGACGGCTGTTCTCTGGAGGAGGAAAAAGGGTGGAGCAGGGGTCTTTTGGGGTCAGAGACAGCGTGACTCGGTGTTGTTGTAGTGACCTTTGGGATTCAGCAAGGGAGCAGAGATCTTTCAGGACCTGGAAAAAACTAAGGTCCTGCCTAGACACAGACTGAGGCTTTTCTCACTTCCATTTATGTCCTGAACACATTTGTTAGCTTATATAAGGCATTATTAGCAAAAATCATAGTTTCTGAGTTGTGGAAGTGCTAAGCTCACTTAGCAGTAAAACACCTTGAGTGACTCATGGTTGCACCATACATAAACCCAGATGTCCCCCATTATGTATTCTCCAACATTGTATCATTAGTGAAACATCCCTCCCCTTTCCCCATGCTGAGAGAGAATTGTATTCTTTCTCCTTAGGGGTAAATAAACCATAACTGGGAATCCCAGTGGACGAGCTGGTATTATAAAGTTCTCCACATCTTAGATTCCAATTCGTTTCAAAGTCACCCATTTATTTAGCACCTACTATGTACAAACTCCATGCCTGTTGTTGTCCCTCAGAATCAATCTTCCTCCATTTCATCTATACTTCCCCCCAGAGACTGGGACCTCACCCTCAGGACCCACCATGTTCCTAATGGCTAGTTTAAATTTTGGGGTCCTAGTACCCCACACAGGGAGTCAGTTAGTCTTTTTTCTGCCCAAGCCTCTGGCCTTAGGAATCCCCAAGCCCTCCTCAGCCCTTCAGATTCCCTGTCTGAAAATGGCCTCATAGAGGACTCCTAGGAGAGTTAATCATCAGACTCTTTCAGAAGTTAGTGTGGTCTGAACCATTTGAGTCACACAGTGGGTGACCTGGAAGCCAAGGATGTTATAGTTTGGGGATTTGTAAGTAGCATTTCTGAAGAACTAGGGCCTAACAATGTATGTGTAGCTTTAAGGCTGTTTCCTCTTTCAGGAACCTGTAAATTATCCTGGGAGGAGATTTCCCTTCTGGCTTTAGCCTTAGGGTGCATTCTTTTGGCTGAATTCCTTTGCCACCATCCTCCTCTCCCTCTTCACCTGCCTCTCTTCTCAGGGACGTCTCCTCTGTGGAACTGCTTATGAAGTACCACCAAGGCATCAAGGCAGAAATTGAAACCCGAAGCAAAAATTTCAGCACATGCCTTGAGCTAGGAGAATCATTGCTTCAGCGGCAGCATCAGGCTTCTGAAGAGGTAAGAAAGGAGAGGGTCTAGAATAAGGGCCAGGTACTGGCTCCTCCACAGAGACTGGGCACCAGCTGGGTTGAGGTATCATACCCTCTTCCAGTAATGTCTCCAATAATCCATCTATCTGCCCATCTGTTCATTTATTCAATAAATATTTATTAAGTACCTATTATATGTTAAGCTTTGTATAGGATAGTTGTTGTTCAAGGCATAGTCTCTATCCTTGGACAGCATGAAATAGGGATATAAAGTATGTACTACATGTAAAGCTTATAAACAACTCAGATATGGGATAGCAGTCTGAGCTCCAGACCAGAACCAAAAATCTTCTTACCATCATTACAGATCAAGGAGAAGCTGCATCAGGTGACGTCAAGAAGGCAGGAGATGATGGAGAAATGGGAAAACCGCTCAGAGCGGCTGCGTCTATGTGAGTGCAGCCTTGGGGCCAATGAACTTGGTCAGGCTGGGGGCTTCTTGTGGATGAAGGGAAGGGAGAGGAGCAGAAAAATCCTCAGTTTTATGATCAGCTCAGTCTAGAGAACTATCCACAACCCATCCATTTCCCATCCCCACTTCAAACAGGGGTTCTTAACCAAAAAGGTCCAGCCTCTGGTTTGTACCTAGGCCTCCTCCCTTTTGTTTACATAAAATTAATCAAAGATCTTAAGGCTGACTGAGAAGATTTTTCAAGATTTTGGCCCTGTGGGACTTTGAGAATAAAAATAGTAGATGGTCACTTGGACGTTAGTTAGAAGACTGGTTTGCCAGGCGGCTGTTGAAATCTGCACTATGGAGCAAGTCAAGTCAACAGGTCTTTACTTAGTAAGTGTCAGGCAGAGGGAAAAGTGATAAGGACTCAAAGAAAGGCAAAAGAATAATTCCTGCCCTCAAGGAGCTGACATTCCTTAACTTCCTCTCCCACAAGCTATAGTCTTTCTGCTGCACTGCCTAGGAGTCCCATGGCCAAGGGGCAGGGCTAAGCTGTTGAGGTCTTCTGTGTGTGTGGGTCTGTGACTTGTTCTTTGTGATAGTGTTGGAAGTATGTCAGTTCTCCCGGGACGCTTCTGTGGCCGAAGCATGGCTGATTGCCCAGGAGCCTTACTTGGCCAGCAGGGACTTTGGACATACAGTGGACAGCGTGGAGAAACTTATCAAGAGACATGAAGCCTTTGAGAAGTCCACAGCTACCTGGGCTGAGCGATTTGCTGCCCTGGAGAAACCCACCACGGTGAGCTATGGGTCATCTGAGTGTTGGGGCCAACATGGGAAAAGCTAGAGTGAAGGAGACAGCCCCTGAGTCCTGAAATTGCTAGGAAGGCAAAGAGTTGATGAAGGAGGGGCTGCAGAGGGAGTTGATTGTAATGCCAAGCAAAGGCACTTAGTAAGTGTAGAACTCTGTAAATGAGGAGAGTGATGGAGAGAATGCTAAAAAAAAAACAACTACAGAAGATGCCATTCTCTATCAAGTTGTTTACAGTTCTACGAAACAAGACACACAAATATGAAAAAGACCTAAGAATGTTTTACTAAATGATTCATTATTGAGCTTGATAATTAGGTGTCAGCATGATAATATTTTCAAAGGATGGTTAATAAATGCAAGGAAATAGAGTTGGAAGCTTATGTCTAAGTGAAATGACTGCTAGATTTAGTCAGGAGCCCTAGGTTCAAACTCTGGATCTACAATTTACTGCCTTTGTGATCCTGGGCAAGTCATTTTACCTCTGTGTCATTTTACCCATTTGTAAATTGCAGAGGTTAGACTAGATGGCTTCTAAGGTCCCTTCCATCTTGTGATATTCAAGCAGGAAGGTAGCTTGGTAACTGTGGCATCAATAGATTTAGAGCCTCTGTACCCAAGTGGCTGCAGTGTGATAGGCCTGGGCAAGAGGAGGTATAAAGGAAAGGCTCCTCTTGGGGCGCAGCAGAGAAACTAGCTCACTGATAGCATTCTTTCCCTGTCCTTATGTTCACTCTGTCTTTCCTGACCCAATGAATGACCTTTTCTTTCTCTAGCTTGAGCTGAAAGAACGCCAGACTCCAGAGAGACCCACAGAGGACAGTGGGTAAGTACCATAAGAACAGAACCTTGTTGAGTCTCTAGACAAGAAAGTTTTAAATACTGAAGGAGGCAGGGAACTAGAGTTGGAGAACTCAGTAGAAAGGAGAAAACGGGGAGAGGAATTTTCCCTCAGGAGTAGCATCTTCAGAGCCTCATTAGACTGACAATTGTGCATCTTCATCTTCAATTTATGGGTGTTTATATTGGAAAAGAAACCCCTAAGGAATACTGGGTTTGGGGCTTTGCAAATTATTAATGGAAGGCAAAGGGAGACCTCTCCTGTATCATATGGAACCTAAAACTGGAAAGGTAAATCCAGAATAAATAAAATTAAGCTTTATTGTTCTGGATCATTGCCACTGGGACAAAGTTCACTCCTCATTTTTCTAGGAGACATGTATAATGTTCACTAACTGCTTTACATTGGAGACTTTTCCTTTTTCAAAGGATTATGTTTTTTGGGGAGGAAGTATTTACCTAAATTTTACAGGATAAGCGTGCTGCTATTTTCTAGGCACCTGTACACAGTGAAGCCTGGTTATAGATTACCCAGCCCATGTTAACCTGTATGCTATATATGTAAGAAGTCAGTCTCCATTTGGTAGGTGCTGCCTTATGAAACTACTTGTTTTTAAACTGGTCTTCTGTATTCTCCAGGGCTCAGGAGGAGGAAGGTGAGACAGCTGGGGAGCCTCCTCGGGGTCTCCATCGGGTAGCTACTGAAAGAACATCACCGGTCAGTTTCTACTCACATTTGTCTAGTTCCTGGGAATCTCTGCTGCCAGACCCTATACACCCATCCTAGATCTCAGTCCAAATCAGTCAGCAAGAATGCTGAGAATGGTGCACCATCACTGCCCTGGTCCTTCTGTCTTCCCCTCCCCCTTCCAGAGGTTCCTCATTTTATTGTGTTTACTTAATTCTATAGCACAGTTGCCTTCCTCCTCAGTTCTGTGGGAATGAAATGCTGGAAGGAGATTATGTGCCTATCCATCGAGAAGCCTTCCTTTTTAGTTTGGTTTTATTTAGTTTAATAAATGTTAATGGATAAACATTCACATCGGAGGAAAGACCAAATAATTCATGCTGTGACATTCTGTTTATAAACCTTCTCTTTTCCTTCCAACTCACCCCTTCCTTGTCCTCAAAACTGGATTGCTTTTCTTCCCCAAATGTGCAGGACTTTCTAAGTTTTAAAAGTAAAGTCATTCTTCTCTGGCCCTGAGAAGAGGGACGTGTAACCATTCTCACCATCCCCCATCCTCATGAGTTCCTTTTTTTTTTAAATGAAAACTCTTACCATCTTTCTCAATTCCCATTCGTCCCATTCCAATGTACCAGATTCACTGGAGTGTACCTGTGGAGGTCCTGGAGGCTGGAAAGGGGAGAAAGTGGAAGAGTGGGAGAAGAAACCTTAGAGTATCAGAGATGAAGGGCTTGAATGCTAAGCCTTCTGTTGTATAGAAGAAGTTTATATAGTAGAAATAGCCGAGGAGGTAGCAGAAGAGGCCCAGGGATTACTATTGTCAACCAAGATCCCAGGATTTCATTCAGGGGCTCTCGAGAGTGTTGTCAGAGGTTATGGTTAAGACAAAACCCAGAAGAAGAGGAAACAGGGGCCATGGTGGCAAGGTAAGCAGTAGATCCCAGTGGGGCTTCTGTTGGGGGCAAGTAAAGCTATAATGGCATTTTTCGGGTGAGTAATTATTTGGTGATGAAGTCAAATGAAGACAGGACTACAAAAGTAAACAAGAAGATGTCTTGTGCACTACCGTTCTATGCTCAGCATCCCTACCTGCATGGCACTACTTCCCCCTCCACATGCCCAAGTCATCCTGCCAAGTGCATGCTTCTGTGGATCTCCTGGGTGGAAATGAAGTGATGTGTGGTCTGCATTCACCGCACCCTATCTTGGTTTCTGGACGCTAGTGAAATTTGGGGAGAGGGGCAAGAAATTATCTCAGGATGAAAACTAGTTTTCTGTGAGATACCACTGCATCAGATCTTATGCCAAAACCAGATTTGTGCTCTCTCCCTCTCAACACCTGAGTGGGATAGTGGTAAGAACACTGTCTTAGGAGTCAGGAGACATGAGTACTAATCCCAATTTAGTCAGTAGCTTGCTCTGTGACCTTAGTTAAGTCATTTTAATGTCCTTAATCTCTTCATTTGATAAATGAAGAAATTGGATGATCTCTGAAGATCCTTTCCAGGCCCTTCTGAGTACTATTCTTAGATTAAGTCTGCACAGTCGTATCTTCATGCTTTAAAAACACACATGCACAGTGCATACCTCTGCTACCTCACATATCAGTGATATTCAGAAACCTGCACTGGCTCCCATATGCTCAGCAGGAGGGCAGTAGCAGGGGTCCAGCAGTGGAGGATGCAGAGTCCACCTCAGAAGTTCCAAAGAAAGTTCTTTTTGCATGTGGTGATCCTCCTTCCAGGCCTTTGGTGACATGTATCCCAAATTCCCACTAACCAGCAGACAGCCACGGCAATGGGAGCATAGCTGAACTATCCCAAGCCCAGCACTTGCCCAAAAAAAAAAAAAAAGTGTTTTGTGGTCTGGTTTCTCAAAATAGCCCCTGCCTCTACCTCTTCTGGAGACACAGGACTTGAGGCTGTGTGACAAGTGCTGTCCTCCAAAAACTCACTGCTTTCCTGTGCCATGGCTGTTCTTCCTAGTATAAATTGCTATTTGTCTATGTGGAATTGTGTACTGTATCTGTGTGCATTATTGTATCCAAACAAATATCCATTTAATTACTCCTTGTGTCTGTGTATGTACATGCATCTGATTCATATATGCAGTAGAGCCCTGCCCCTCCTATGCCAGTCCCCATTTATCCAAACTCCTGGAATGCCCTGTGTGGGGAATGGGGAGAAGGGGAAATATGGGCCAAATGCTTAAGGAGAAAGGTGAGTATAATTCCATATGTGAGGCTACTTCTGCAAAGGCAGTAGCACTTTATCCAAATATGGAAACCTGCACATGGCCAGAACCAAAAAAGAAATCAAGGCAGCAAGTCAAATGAACTTGAGGCAATGGCCCCAGTAGAAATGGATAGTCTGTTGCTTCATCTTCCAGTGATTTTTTACCTTTTTTTAATGGGGATCAGATTTTTTAGGGGTGGATGGGGGCTCAAGGGAAACAGAAAGGAGGGGAGAAATGGGGGATGTGGAGGTTTGGGAATTGTTTCAGCCAAAAAAAAATTTGAAAATTGTTTTCTGCCTGTTAACCCCACAGGAAACATCTCCTTTCCCTATTAGACACAAAACCTTGGGGAACTGGTAGTTGCACTCTTATCTGTGTGTATACTCTCTTGGTGCTGGTGGCCATGTAGAATAGATACTCACTGAGTCTCTGTCTGACATTGTTTCATGTGAAAATGGTCATTCATGCATGACAAACTTCCCTGCCTTCTCTTCCCGTTATGTGAGAATGCAATCCAGCAAACACATCAATATTAATGTCCAAATGCCAGGAGAGCTGTCCCAGAGCTTCCTCAGATTCCTATTCCTTATGCCACATGCACATTACCTTTCATACATCTATGTATAAACATATACTCCCTCTCAAAGATTAATCTATATTGAATTCATTAAGATTTTTCAATCCAATTTGCCTTCTTTCCAAGAAAACCATCAGTCACTTAATTTACCCCTTCCCCTTCCAGTTTTTCCAGTATATTCAGTTTAGTTGAGGGTTAACTCTACCATTCAGTTCTTAGTCTTTCTTTGTGTCAAAGCCTCCTTTGGAAGACTGGTGAAGTCGTGGACCCCTTCTCAGAAGAGTGTTTGTAAATGAATAAGATAAAATACAGAGGATTACCAAAGAAACCAGTTATTTTGAAATAGTTTTTAAGATGTTTTTAAAAGTTAATGGGCCCCAGGTTATGAATCCCTACCATAAATGCTTTCACTATTATATTACAAAAGCAAAATTTTAATGTAGTGATTTTTACTTATTGCATAAGGGACATAAATCATCTTTGGAAACCTTTATCTCCTTGACCATGGCTGGACATGAGAGCATTTTGCTTAAACTATTCTTTCAACCTCTGTGACACTTGGCAAGCAATGTAATCACTTCCCACCCCTTAACACTAGTCTCTCTGAGGATCAGTAGCTATTTTGCCAAGGACTAGATCACAAGAAATTGATTGATTTTCTCTGTCTCATGATTCATCATGAAGGACTATAAACAAATCCCCCAGCTCAGAGAATGACTTCCTAAAATTTTCCAGAGCAGAAGAAAAGGTCATCTGAGCCCTGTCCTGTCTCTGGACCTTGTCTAGAGCCTCCTGCAAGGGCAGCTTATTCTGGACAGCATAGAGGAACATTGAATTGTGTGCTGTTCAGACACTAGCACTCTCCTTAGGAATGTCTCCTTTCCATCGCATCCCCCTCCACTCCACCTTTCCTCTGCTTCATGAGACTCATAGGAACAGTGCCTGGCATGCCCAAGGCATGATGCAGGTCATAGGTGAGTATGTGGGGGTGGCAGAAGGAACAAGATGCATACATGCAGAAGACAAAACTTGGGCTAAGCACATGGGGAGAGGGTAAAGAAGAGGTCATGTGGTCTAGTGAAAAGAGCATCCTAGGAGGAATCAGGGCCCTGGATTCTAGTCCTGGCTTTACCACTAACTAGCTGTGTGGAGTTGGGTAAGTTAATTTCCTTTGTTTCTTTATCTCTAAATGACGATGGCATCTATAGGATAATAACTTCCTCCTTGCCTTATAGAGATATTGGGAGGTTAGAGAATGTGTGGAAAATATTGTATAAATGGAAATATGTTGAAAAGAGAGACTAGGGGCAACTAGGTAGCACAGTGAATAGAGCACTGGCCCTGGAGTCAGGAGGACCCGAGTTCAAATCCCGCCTCAGACTCTTAACACACTTACTAGCTATCTGACTTTGGGCAAGTCACTTAACCCCAATTGCCTTGCCTTCTCCCCTCAAAAATTAAAAATGAAAAAATTTTTAAAAAGAAAAGAGACTAAAGAAGACCTAATCTACCTTTTATATATAGTCTAGCTCTTAGTAGCTAGATTGTTGAGAAGTGTATCTAGCCAATACTGGGAGGAGAGGAGATAATTATCATGGAAAGAGAATTGGGAATCAGGAGATCTGGGCTTTACCCCTTCTTAACTATATGACCCTATAGTTCTCTGTTTTCTCATCCACAAAACTAGGGACTCATCTAGGTGAACTCTAGGGCCCCTTCAAGCCATTAACACTCATGGGTTCCTGTGGTTAAGGATGGATCTAGAATTCTTTACATAGAGTAGAGCCCAGAATGCTACAGTAGGTATGCATTCCAACCTTTTTAGTGAGATTGTACTTTCCTAAGGCATCCAAATTTAAGAGAACTGAATCTTTTTCCCCCATCTCTGCCTTTCCCTTGGTGGAATAACCTCCAAGCAAGCAGAGGCCTCAGTTTCCCTGCCTTTGCTGTGAAACAAATAATGTCTGCACTAATGTGCTCCACAAGGCTGTTAATTAACATTTGTGTGAAGGAGTTCCTGTTCCTATTTTCTGTGAAAAGTAATAAATGCCCATTTTTACTAAGGGCAGTATGGCCTACTGGAAGGAGTGGTGGGCATGGAATCTCGGAATGTGAGAATCAGAAGGGACCTCTAGGTATGTGGTCTAACACAAAAAGGAATCCCACTTATAACACAACCAGCAAGTGGTTGTCCATGTTCTGCTTGCTGGCCTCTAAGGAAAAGGAGCCTACCACCTCTCGCAGAAGCCCATTCCTCTTTTGGAAAACTAATTATTAGAAACTTTTTGTTCCTCTGACTTTGAACATAAATTTGGTTCTTTTCACCTTCCATCCATTGGTCCTGGCTCTTTTTTTTGGAGCCAAAGGGAAGGAGTCTAGTCTATCCTGTATGTGACATAAAGACCTGCGTTCAGCTCACAACTCTCACATTAGCTATGTGGACATCTATGGGCAAATCGCTTAACCTCTCAGAGGGCGAGGACTCTTGTGGTACCTACCTCTCAGGGTGTTGTGAAGGTATGAATAGGAAGCATTTTGCAAACTTTTGAAATGTTAAGTGGATATAAGCTATTATTAAGATTCAAAACTTGGAATCTATTTTCCTTCTCTGCTTTTTAAAACCCACAGCTTAGCTGTAATAAAGGCTTGTAAAACACAGGTCCTGTCTGGGTGGAAGGGGGAGAGGAAAGGAAAGCCACTCCCTGCAGTCTGACAGATAGAAATCATTTCTAACCACAACTAATCCTTGCTTTGTGAAGACCCTTTAATCCAGGGGCAACACACTGAAGCCTCAGCTCCCTCTTTTAATCTCTATCCCTTAACCTTGAAACACTGGCCCCAAAAATTTAGGCTCAAGTTAAGGAGAAATTTCCTAAAATTAAGAGCTATTCCAAAGTTGAATTAGGCTGTCTCAGGAGGAAGTCCTGTGAGTTTCCCTTTAGCTGAAGTTCTTCAAGCCAAGACTAGCTGCTTTGGAAGGTGTATTGTAGTGATACTCTTTTTGGGTTGGTATTCAGTTGGAGTTGGTGGGTCCTGAGGTCCTTTCCATATCTAGAATTCAGTAATTCTTTGGGTTTAGCTTGGAGGTACTGGGTTCCTTGTCCTCATTCCTCTCTCTATCACAGACTAATCTTGGATGAATGATTTAAGTGGTTCTCTTGGATGTTGTTTTCTTGAAGCAACCAGCCATTTTTAAAATATAAGCAACAACATACTCAGGTTCTAAAGTGGGGTGAATCTGGAGCACAGATGGTAGGCCCTGCTTTCAAGATCTCTTCTAGGAGTAGTTTCAGCTGGCTTCAGTGGCTTCCTCTTCTTGTCAGCACTCCTGTAGTTGGCTGGGAACTTCTAACAAACCACTAGGATGGTATGCATTGACAGCCTTAGATTAAAAAAGAAGCCATTGTTCCTTTTTGGCCTGGACAAGCTTTTACTCCTCTTCTCCTGGC
This sequence comes from Petaurus breviceps papuanus, assembly GCF_028583685.1. NCBI lineage: Eukaryota > Metazoa > Chordata > Mammalia > Diprotodontia > Petauridae > Petaurus > Petaurus breviceps. The sequence continues at coordinate 14,676,329 of NW_027185735.1, read as the reverse complement.
ATCACCACCTCCTCCTCATTCCATGACACAGAGATAACATGAAAATCATTTGCTCACTAGAAGTAGGCATGGCAAGTAAATAATAATTTCTCCTCAAACATGGGATGGTCTCTGCTGTCTCTGGCCACTGGAATGATTAAGTTACTGTGCATAATGGTCCATCTGTCCACAGTTCCAGGGTGGAACATCATTGCCCCACGCCTCCAAAATGAAAACTCTTGGACTCTTTCCTGTATCTGTCCACTGCTCTTCCCTCTTTATTTTAACTCAGTGGAAGGCACCTGACAAGGTCATTGCCTTGTGTCTCTCTAGATCTCCAGATTATTCTCAGGTCTTTTTTCTAAATTTCTTTTCTAGAAAAAATATATTTAAAAAAAAAGACATATAAAAGCCTCAAATGTGGGATGTGAAGATGGAAATCATCATAATACAGCATCCTAGCTGGGATTGAGAGTCGTCCTTTTTTTCTCTAAAATCTCTTTTTCTCATGCTAATTGCTGTGGTTTGGGTGGGGGAGGTTATCTTATTATTATCTCACCTTGAAGTCAGGAATTGTTTTTGTCAGTAGCATACAGAACCCATTACTGAATAATACCTAGATCCCATGAGTACCACATAATAACGCTAATGATGATCTTGAAGGCAAGTTCATAGAAAATTGATCATTCTCCTAAGTGAGATCATTCTCCTTTCATCACCCACCATGTGAAAAGTATTAGTTTCTTGGCTTTTTTTTATCCCTAATATGAAGAGAATCTGGCCCTTTCTTGATATCTTTTCACCTCTATAATCTTCAATTATTTTTCTGTTTTAGCAACTTCCTCCTCAGTCTCCGTTTCTGATATATGATAGAGAGCTGACCCATGTGGTTTAGCTGCAGGTTTACCAAAATGACCTTTGTCTTTCTACTCTGGTCCCCTCTTACCTTTTGACTGTAATGCAGGGGTCTTTCTTCGCTGTCTTACACCTTAGCTTTTAAATCATCTTTATTTCCCTATTCATTTCAGCTTCTCCCTCTGGTTGGTTGCCTGATTTTATCTTTTGCTTCTTTCAATTTAATCTTCTATGCTATCTTCCCCAGACTAAAGTAGTCCTTTTTCCTACTCCATCCTCTGAGTGAAACGTACCATCTCTACCAATCACAAACCATGATGGGAATCCCTGTCCTAGTGGACAGAAATTGAACCAAAATCTATGTTAAACTAGAATTCAGAGGCTCTCAGCTACAAGATATGACCTGCTCTTTTCAGGGAGCTGAACTAGCCCAGGGCTATTTAGTTTTCTAGTTACATACCTGGGAATGTGTCTTATCTAGCAGCTTTACCCCTCTTACAATGCAGCCATCATACCTGTCACCTACATTGTTTAGCCATGTGGATTACATAAGCATTCCATTTAAATTTTGAGCCTCTTGGGAAGGGACTTTGCTTTCCTTTGGTGCCTCTTACCACACCTTCATTTATACAGAATAGTTGACTCTTACATCTGAGACAGAATGTAAGACTCTCTTAACCCTCATGAATGTCAGCTATGAATCATAATGGTTGCCATCAATAACACTCATGCACCCCCAAACACACACTGGGTGAGATAAGTCCTACCTGGAGCCACCTGCCTAGAGCCTCTCTCATCCTAGGCCCCCATACCATTTGCTGCACTGTGCTTAAACTATTGTAACCTGACAAGGATGGGGTTCTAATCCAGGCTTTGTTCACTGACTATGACCTTGAGTAAATGACTAAAGCAAACTGCTTTAGTGATCATCTGTAAAATGAAGAATTGAATTAGATGATAAACCACCAACTTTAAGAGTAGGAATAGACATTTTCTAATGTTTATTCTTGTTCTAAAAGTTGGTAGTTCTATGATGCCTTCTAGGTTTTTTCTTTTCCTATTTTGTACTTTCATTTTCACCTTCTGTCATTCCCCTTCTCAATTCCCTTACTGTTAGTACCTGAGCTGTGTCTCGTTGCTGGGAGAAAAGTCAAACTCCTAAGCTTTTAAGGTCTAGATTCTCTGAGAGTCATCCTAAACCTGTAACTAACTCCAGGCACTTAGGCACTGATGAACAGATTTATGCAATACTATTATTTTATAAGATCTTTATGTCCTACATTCAGCATTGCTTCCCACTCCCTTTTACTTCTTTCCTCACCACTGTGCAGGAGGAATACTGTACTTCCCCTGCAGCAAAGTCTCCTGGAATGGGGCAACATGAACTTGGCAAGCTTATCAGTATTCCCAGTGCAGTGGAAAGAATGCTGGATTTGAAGTCAAAGGACCTGCTTTTAAATATTGACTCTGTTTGACCTTGGGCAAGCCATCCAACTGCTCTAGACCTTGGTGTTTTCATCTGTAAAATGAGGAGGTTGGACTACATTATCATTAAATTCCCTTCCTATGTTAAACTATAACCCTGTTTCCCTCAGCTTAATTCCAACTATGATCCCTACAGATTTCTGCTCAGGGCCTCCCCGCTAACTCACCTCTCCAAATTGCTTCCCCATTGCCAGCCTCACTCTCCTATCACCCCTTAGGCACATCTTAAATCCATATTTTTCTGCTATTCCTTCTTCTTTGGGAAACTTGAACTCTCTCTAGCCATGGGAACTTGTCGTGCCATCTCTTCTGCTTTTTGCACTCCAGTTAAGCCAGTCACAAGAGAGAAAAAGCATGACTTTATGAGGAAATTGCTTTATCTAGAGTCAGAAGGCCTAGGTTTAAAACCCATCTGTAGTATTTATTAGCTGTGTGACAGGCTATCAACTTGATCTTTCTGAGCCTGGTTGATCATAACAATGGGATAATACACTTGTACTTCCTAATTCACAGATATGAAGAAGAGTGTTTTTTGTTTGGTTTGTTTTTGGTTTTTTTTTTTTTTGCTTTTTGGAGGGCAAGTGGGGTTAAGTGACTTGCCCAAGGTCACATGGCTAGTTATTGTGTTAAGTGACTGAGGCCGGATTTGAACTCAGGTTCTCCTGACTTCAGGGGTGGTGCCCTACTCACTGCGCCACCTAGCTGCCCCTTGAAGAAGAGTTTTAAATAAAAATGGGATATTATTATCTCTTTTTGTTGCAGTCATTTCAATTGTGTCTAACTCTTTGTGATCCCATTTGAGGTTTTCTTGGCAAAGATACCGTAATGGTTTACCATTTCCTTCTTCAACTCATTTTGGAGATGAGGAAATTGAGCAAACAGGATTAAGTGACTTGCCCAGGGTCACACAGCTAGTTAAGTGTCTGAGATTGGATTTGAACTCTGGTCTTCCTGACTCCAGGGTCAGTAGTCTATTCACAGTGCCACCTAGCTGTCCATTATCCCTCTTATGCACTTTCTATTGATATAATGTACCCCAACCAAGAAACAGAGTTTCTTGGTTTAGTTTTCCCCTCCAGGCTAATATTTTTCTTCAGGTCCCTCTCTTTACATTGTTGGTTCAGCTACAGTGCAGGTTTTCTGTTTGCCTCTCTCTGGATCTTTCTGCTTTCCAAGAAATCTTTACCAAAATCTCAGTATTAAATGACTATATATGATTTACAAGCACATCAGGTAAATAACTTCTGCTTCCCCTGTGAGTTTCTCGCTTCTTTCTAAGAGAATATGGCCAAGGGTTTGTTGCCTTCTAGACCATTAGGAAAATGCTCAGGTGCCCTCTGAAGTAGTTCAATCTTGCTGCCCTCTCCTTTGGGTGATATAGTTAGGCGTATCATGGAGGAAAACAATCTACACATCATTGTAAGAATGGTTTCAGGACTAATTCAGCAGTTACTCCAGTCTCTCACATTAGTGGGTTAGAGCATAATACTAAGATAGCCAAGGAAATGGGCTTGCTTACTTGGATGGGTCATTACCTTTCTTTACTCTGTGACCACAGGCTCCATCCTTATCCCAGCTACTTGTCTGATCATGTCATCATGGTAGGCAACTGATGAACTGGAATCAAGTTGAGTTGAAATCTCTTCGTAGCTACTGACTTAACCTTTCGTGGGCTTCAGCTTCTTGGCTTTGACTCAGTTTTGCTGCTTCTTTGCCATTTGCACCTTAACTGCATACTAGAAGCAGGAGTAATCAATTCTGAACAGGTGAATGATTAAACATTAGTTAATAGATACCTCATTGATTTGGCAGGCTTAGCTGAAGTGGATATTGAACATAAGCATAGTGTTTTGCGGAGACTGGGAGCTCTATAGCATGATACTTTGGTGGGTTTGAGATAGCATCCTTATGAGATTTTCTTTGACCCATATAGACAGAAAGAAACTCACTTAAGCCTTTTCATCTTGTGCATCCTTGTCTTCCCATAGATCCTCCAAAGTAAATACACAAAGCAAATGCCAAAAACACATAGCAAGGCATATAAATTTATGCCAATTACACAGTATTTACTGATCTGTAGATGAGTTTTATCCCTTCCTTTTGGACTTGAGTTCCTTGGTATGTTTCATTTCATTTTTTTCATCCTTAGATCCACAGGCTTGGCCCAGTTTTTTGCACATAGTAGGTACTAAATAACTTCTTGTTGAATTGAACTGAATAGAGAATCAAGCCAGTGTATTAGGGGCTTTGTTGAGGTCTTTTAACATGTCAGCATGAGGACTGTCCATCTCGATTCCTCACTCTTTGTGGCTAGCTCACCTCTTTTTTTTGTAATCATACCATTTTCTTGGTATCTCTTTCACCTCTTCTTGGGCACACATCCTCATTATTCATATGCTACAGCTTCTTTTCATCCACTATTCATCTTTCCATTGACCTTGAGATCACCTACAGTTTTGCGGTTTCAAGACTTTGGTCTTCAGAGATTTGCAGTCATCCCTGGAGAATATAGGTATTTAAAAAAAACAGGATTTTGCTTCAGAAAGCAGTTTTGGATCAGGGAAATAGCTTTGAAGTCTCTGATAGTACTCAATAAAGATCTCTTGCAAATTAATAGAACTTTGTGGGCTCTTTTATTGACCTACACTGAATCTGTGACTACTGGGTTGGCTTCTTGACTCTAAGCTACTGTGACTTGTACGGATCACTTTAATTCAACTTCCACTCCACAAATATTTATTCTTTACTTACCAACTCCCTATAAAGCACTAAGGTCAAGGAGCAGAGAATACATAGATTAAAAAAAAAACAGATAATTCCCTGCTCTCAAAATACTTATGGCATGTTGGGAGTAGGGGAATAGAGTTTATGATGGTACATGAAGTATAAGACAAAGTAGAATGTCATAAAGGAAAGAAGAGACATTTAAGGTCATTTAGAAAAGCACAAGTGGGGAGATCAGGGACGGTTTCATGGAGAAGGTCGTATCTGATCTTAGCCTAGAAGAGAAGGATTTCAAAAAACAGATGAGAGCAGGGAGTACAGTCCATACCTGGGCCTAGGTCTGTTGTTGCTTTTTTCTCTGACTTCCTGGGGAGTCTTTCAGTCAGTTACTTATGCAAATCTCCCCTATGTGTACTTCAAAGAGAAATGCAAAGCAGTCTGAAGGAAGACCCTTCCCCTCTTTCTTCTCCCCCAGTTTACGCACTTTGGATCTAATCTCTACATCTTGGGCACCTTCCCCCTTCTATCTCTTGCCCCATAGTGAGCATGTTAAAATGGTTGCTTTGGCCAAGAAGTAGCATGACAATAGCATGTAGAGGGCTGGCCTTAGACACAGAAATGGATTCAAATCCCACCTCTGCTATGTGCTATCTGTGAGATCCTAGTCAAGTCCCTTAACCTTGCACTGCCCAGACAACTCTCTGAGACAATAAGTTACGAGGAGGTGCCAGCTTGCATTGGCAAAGGGAGGAGTTTTCTCTGTTGGGAGTTCTATATATGAATGAAATCGCAGATCCAGTCACTATACTCAATGCACATTGGCTAAAACTTTGGCAAAACCAAAAAAGGAAAAAGGGGAAGAGATGTAACTAGAAATACCTGATGAACCCTTTTGTGTCCTCTTATTATTGAAAGTGAAGATCTTAGAGTGGGGAAAATGGGAGAAGAGGATGTGCCCTTGAAGACGTAAAAGGAATGGCCAAGGCTTGATCTCTGCAGGGACAAACAAAGCATGTCTCATGAGGTCTCCACCACGACACTCCCTTATAAGTGTACCATGGCCCCCTTAGGGCTGGTTTCTAGTTGGGAGCTACAGAAAGAAGACACTTTCCTTTGCTTAGTCTCCTTTGTTCGTGTCCTCCAAATAGAAACTACCAATTTCCCTAGGACAAGGATGAACAAGGAGTCTTGATCAACACTTGAAGAGAGTAACATAAGCCTGAGAACTAGATATTCCTGACCTGTGGCAGCAGCACCCAGAAATGGATTCAAATCCTGTTGCTAACTCATCCACACTAATGCTCTTAACCTCATTCTCAGGTTTTACTTAGTCTTGCCCTAGGACAGAAGTAATTTAAACAATGCCTTCACCTGAGTAATTGTGCAGTTTGGAAGAAATCCTTGTACATGTCTCTGGGGTGGTGAAGGACTCAACACCCCAGTCTGTCTTCCAGCTCTAATCTAGATTCTGTGGCCAAAACGACAGTACCCCTTTCTTCTGCACAAGCCTTCCAGAGAGAGATGACTGGGAAACTATATTGAGGTGGGGCAGGGTGAGTGAAGGAGAATGATACCTAGGTACTGAGCTTTGGAAGACATTCTTTGAGTGGAAAATGTTTATTTTCAAGTGAATGAGCAGATGGTTTGGTTCAGAGGAAAATGGAATTGGATACAAGTAAGAGAACAAAGAGCAGGCCCCCCTGCAAAAGAAGAAGCATTAGATTATTAGTTATTATGCTGTTAGCCATAGGTTCATGTTCTGTTGTCACTACCAAAGATTTAAAAAAAGAATAGATTCATTTTCCACAGATCCTTACCTCTGATTTATTTTACCTCTGATTTATTATCTTTTTAAAGTTCTCTTTCCTAATACTTCTCTTTCCCACCCTGACTTCTGTAGTCCAGAACACAAAACTGATTTAAGGGCACAGTTATTCTTTCTAAGACAGCATGAGAGAATCTGAGGATACAAACCACAGTTGAGATAAACTTCAGGTTCATTATTTCATTACTTGGTGAGCTGAGACTAAGGTGAGGTGAGCCTTCTCACAGTCATCATTCCACTTTCCTAAACTGCAGGCCCCCACCCCTGCCCCCTTTATAACTCTGAATTTGGGGGCAGAGGTGGTCACTATACTTTTAAATCTTGCTTTTGTTCAGTCATTTTACTCTTTGTGATCCCATTTGAGGTTTTCTTGGCAAAGATACTGGAGTGGTTTGCCATTTCCTTCTCCAGCTCGTTTTACAGATGAGCAACCTGAAACAAACAGTGTTAAGTGACTTGCCCAGGGTCACACAGCTAGTAGGTGTCTAAAGTTATATTTGAACTAAGGAAGATGAGTCTTCCTGACTCTAGGCCTTGCTCTCTATCTACCGTGCCACCCAGTGTTATCTTATCCCTCATCTCTTAGACTAAAATTGGATTTTCTTCCAGTAACCCTAAATACTCAGAGACATAGGGTTTCCTCTTGCCTCAGCCCCAAGTTCACTTCTTTTAGATGCAGATTAAAATTTCTATCACCTTACCTGCCAGTGTCTCCATGATCTTTCCCTGGATGGAGTCAGCCATATCTTTCAAACTTTTGCATTTTCAACAAAGCTTCAATATGCTATTCTTTTGAACAAGTAGAGAAAATGTGATTTGGATGATAATACAATTATGTGAATTCAGCCCCAGTTGAACAAATGGATCTAAAAAATTGGAATGAACAGCTTGATGCTTCATTGGAGGTAGGTCTATATGGATGCCCCAGGGATTGATCTTTGATCCTGTGATGTTCAAAATCTTTATCCATTTTGCCTATAAATGCATAGATGGCATAATTATCAAATTTGCATATTACAAGCTAGATAAAATAGCTAATACTTTGGGTAACAGAGCCAAGATCCAAAAATATCTCAACAGGCTGAAATGATAGGCTGAAGCTAGTAAGGTGAAATTAAGCAGGAGTGAATTTCTTAGGTTCAGTGGACTTTGGGATTAATATGGGTCAATAGTGTGATGTAATGATCTAAAAACAACCCAAAATATGTTAACATAAAGCCATAGTGTTCAGAATAAGCTTCTAGGAGGCTGCTTGGCACGTAGGTATTTAAGAAATACTCATTGCTGAATAGTCCTGTTCACTCTGCCCTAGTCAAAATCTATACCGCTTTCATTTCTGGGCACCATATTGAAGGAAAGACATCAGTAAAATAGGACTTGTCTAGAGGGCACCTAGGATGGCGAGGGACTGTTAAACTAGAGACAATCTCAGAATTAATAAAACTGGAGTTAGTTAACCTAGAGAAGTGAAGGCTCAGGTGATACACAAGCACTGTCTTCAAGTATTTAAAGATCTGTCATGTGGAAGAAGGATTTCATTTGTCTTTCTGCCCCAGAGGGCAGAACTAGGGTTTCATTTTGTCCATTCTATTGCAAGCTCCTTGAGCGTAAGGACTGTATTTTGCCTCTTTTTATATCACCAGTGCTTAGCAAACAGTATCTGGCGCATAGTAGTCACTTAATAAATGTTTATTGATTGATGAGGGGATAATAGTAGCATAGAGGCAGATTCCTACTAAATACATGAAAAATAACTTCCTAACAATTAGAAGAATACTTCCAAAAAGGAAATGAATACTTCAAGAGATAGGTCACTTATGGGGCTTAAAGTAGAAGCTAAGATGGCCCTTCATCTCAGATCCATGTGTAAGGCTAAAAGGATTTTATAGGTTTTTTTCTTCAGGTTAGACTAAGGGATCTCTAAAATTTCTTAATTCTGAAATTCCAAGAAGGATAAAAATTACCAAAAATCCAGTTCTCACTCAAGACAAGAAATAGTGTGTAGGACCTAGTCAGGACCAGCAGAGGAGGTAGCTGTCTTTAGAGGGATATGCAAATCAATAAGGCACTGCTGCCTCCAAACATTACCCCTATCACTCTGTACCAGTACCTGGAATCCTTATAAGTCTAATGATTCTTTTAGACAAAAGCAGGAATTTCCAGAAGATCCTTATAAAATTGCAAGTAAGTTACCAAGAGGGTGACCTGTGTATCCATTCACACAGTGCATTAGAAAACACATTGCATTCAGAGTTTGGGGACCTCAACTCTAGACTTAATTGTGCCATGAACCAGCTTTGAATCATTTTACCAATCACTTCATCTCTCTAGATCCAAGTATCCTAGATTAAAAATAAGAGGATCAGATCAGATGATCTCTAAAGTCTCTTCTTCCTCTAATATTCTATGATTTTATGGTTATTCATACTTAATTCAAGGATCCCATGTTTGCATTGATATTTTCATTTCCTTTAGGGTAGATTGAAATGCCTCAGTGCCTTAGTAGATGGTCTTCATGACTTGCTATGGCCAAAAAAGCTCACCATCTAGTATAGGGATGGGGAAAACTTGCAGCCTCAAGGTCGCATGTGGCCCTTTAAGTCTTCAAGTGCTGCCCTTTGACTGAATCTAGACTTCACAGAACATCCACAGGTTCCCTGCCCCTGATAGTGGGTAATTCTAGTGGTGAATCTTTCTGAATTCTGTGAATTAAGTTTTCACATGACAGATGTGTAGTCTGCATTCAAAAACCTAACTTTACCAAAACTTGCAGAACTTTGACAAAATTTGCCTTTAGCTGAGAATGGCCTTCAGGATCTTCAAGGTCTCAGAAAAGGACTTCAACAAGCACTTAATTATATATAGGGGCATCTAGGTGGTACAGTGAATAAAGCACTGGGCCTGAAGTCAAGAAGATCTGAGTTCAAATCCAGCCTCATACAATTATTGGCTATGTGACCCTGGGCAAATCACTTAACCTCTGTTTGCCTGAGTTTCCTCATCTGTAAAATAGAATAATAGCACCTGCCTCCCAGAGTTGTTGTAAGGATCAAATGAGACAATAATTGTAAAACACTTAGCACGGTACCTGGAGCATGGTGCTGTTCAGTCATTCAGTTGTGTTTGACTCTATGTGACCCCATAGACTGTGAGATTGAGATGCCTTTGGGACATCTGATTTGAGATGTGTCTAGACTTATGCTCAAGAGAAAGATTGTTTTTGTTGTTCCAGTCACGACTGACTCTCAGTAACCCACTTGGGCTTTTCTTTTTTTTTTTTAATTTTTTTTTTAAAGCAATTGGGGTTAAGTAACTTGCTCAAGGTTACATGGCCAGTTATTATTTCTGGGTGTGGTGCTGAGTATCTGAGCCCGGATTTGATCCAGGTCATCCCGACACTGGAGCCGGTGCTCTTACTCGCTGAGCCACCTGGCCGCCCCTAAGCAATTGGGGTTAAGTAACTTGCTCAAGGTTACACGGCCAGGTGTTTCTGGGTGGGTGCTAAGTGTCTGAGCCCGGGATTCTATCTCCAGGTGTTCTCGACACTTGGAGCCAGTGCTCTTACTCACTGTGCTACCTGGCCGCCCCCCACTTGGGCTTTTCTTAGCAAAGATGCCGGATTGGTTTGTCATTTCCTTCTCCAGCTCATTTTACAGATGAGGAACTGAGGCAAACAGGGTCAAGTGACTTGTGCAGGGTCATGCACTAATAAGCGTCTGAGGCTGGATTTGAACTCAGGTCCTCCAGGGCCAGTGCACTATCCACTGTACCACCTAGCTGTTCCCAAGGGAAGGGTTCACTGTATAGATCAAGGAATCATGTGCATAAAGATAATTGAACCTATGGGAGCTGATGAGATTAGTGAGTGAAGAAGAGGATCCATCAGAACTTTGAGGGACATCCCCAGTCATCAACAACACTTGGAGCTCAAGTTACACTTCTTTTAAAAGACCTTTCCTGATCTCTCTCACCCAGTTCTTTTCTCTCCATCAAACTACTTTGTATTTCATACAGGGTGTACCCCAAAGTCTCAGTGCTGCTTTAAGCTTTAATAACTAATATTTCTAAGTATTTTCTTATCTCTGTAAATGTTGTTTTCCCACAATAGAATATAAACTTTGTGAGGGCAAGGACTGTCATTGTCTTCAGTGGACTTGGCACACTTCCTAGAACGCATAGGCCTATTGAATTAAAGAATCCATTCCAACTCTTAGTAATCACCTATGAAACACTCCTTTAATTGTACTAGATTTTGGCTATAAAGTGAAGGTAAGCCCACCACTTCAAGGAATCCACCTCTCTCCTTTTTTGAAAATTGGGATAATATTTGCCTGTCTCCAGTCCTGCAACAACTTTTCTAATTTCTCAAAAATCATCAAAGATCAGCAATAGCATCTGAACAATCACATCTACCAATTTCTTTTAATATCTTGTTATGTAGTTTGTCTGGGCCTGGTAATATCAACTCAATAAAGAGCAGCTGGGTACTCTCTTACTATTTTCTTATTTATGATAAATTTCAATTCCTAATTAGCCATTTTTGTTCTGTTTTTTTCTGCCGCCTTGCTATTGTTTGTTACTTTTGCCCCTGCCATCTTCTCCATTATCTGATCCTTCCTTTTCCCCTTTAGCTGTCCTAAAAATGCATTGATTTTAGCCTTGGCTCATTTTGGGCTTTCACCCTTCTTCCACTGATTTTTACATGATGGTCCCAATCTTTGGTGTCTTCTTTCCCTCTCTCCAAGTTGCTCAATGAATTCATTGCACATCCAAGTGAGACCCCTTAGGCAATTTTCCCCTAGTATTCTTCAATGGAATAATTTCTATTTGTATCATTAGAATTTGGGGCTGACATACCCTATAGAATTTTAGGTTATAGTATCCTCACTATACTTTTTTTGAACTCTTTAAAATTCATTCTCTCAAAATCTGGGGTGTGAGGGAAGTTATGCTTGGCTTTCTGTTATTTAACTATCATAGACTCCCAAATGGAATGATCACTTTCTTCTAAAGGTCCAATCATTACTACATTGCAACCAATTCCTGGGAAGCTAAGTGGCACAGTGGGTAGAATACTGGCCCTGGAGTCAGGAGGACCTGAGTTAAAATCCATCCTCGTGCACTTACTACCGTGTTTCCCCAATAATAAGACACTGTCTTATTATTTTTTTTTTGAAAGAAAAACTCCAGAGGGCTTATTTTCAGGGGAGGGCTTATGTTGTCCTGCCTCAGCTCTCCTCCGCGGCACTGCTCTCAATGGCGCCAGCAAGCAAATCACTGGGGAAGAACAGGATGATGCGCTCACTGCTGCAGCTCTGATTGGATGCAGCTCAGAGCGCTGCGTGCGTTTCACCGGGGGGGGGGGCGGACGGTGCATACAGAGGGTACCGTAATGTAGCATGTAGCGCAGGGGATCACCTTCACTACAGTAGCAATCTCAATAGGGCTTATTTTCGGGGGAGGGCTTATTTTAGAGGAATCCTACACAGTAAGGGGAGGGCTTATTTTTGGGATAGGTCTTATTATCGGAGAAACACGGTAGCTGTGGGACCCTTCGGAAGTCACTTAATCCTGTTTACGTCAGTTTCCTCATCTATAAAATGAGTTAGAGAAGGAAATGGCAAACCACTCCAGTATCTTTGTCAAGAAAACCCCAAATGGAGTCATAAAGAGTCATGACTGAAAAAACTAAAAGACAACAAACCAATTCCTCTTTATTTCATACTATTCCCCTTTGTGTACTCACTAATCAAACCAACCTAATAATTGTTCTCTGACCTTGACATTCAATCCCCCATCTCCATGCTTTTACACAAGTGGTTCCATGTCTGAAAAGTGCTCCCTCCTTCCCTCCATCTCCTAGAATCCATAACTTTTTTAAAAATGCAGCCAAAGAGCATGAGGCCTTCCCTGATTCCTTCCTTTATCCTCTCTCCAGTAGCTCTTTCTCCCTGTTAAAGTATTTTGCATATTCTTTGCATTTATTTGCTTGTTACACATTTGTCTTCTTCCCTTGAGGGGAGGGATTCATTTGTATCCCCAGCATCTTGCACCATAGGAGCTTAATAAATTTGAGTTATGTCGCTCATCTAGCATTTATTAAGGGCGTATGATATGCCAGGCACTATACTAAGCTTTGGAAATACAAATACTAGTAGAAAGATAAATAGCCCTAAAAGAAGTGCTAAAATTGTTAAAAATAGAGGCATTATGGTGCAGTGGACTGAACACTGGACTTGGAGTCAGAAGTGGGGGGGAGCATTTATTAGGCACATATTGTGTTCCAGATGCTGTGCTAAGGGCTTTAGAAATATCTTCCTTGATTCTCACAACAATATTGGGAGATAAGTTGGAGATTATTTTCTCTGGTGTTTTCCATTCACTTCCCCATGTCGCTGCCCCCATCTAGAAAACTTCTACCAGAGGTGGTTGGATCCTGTCTTTATCAGCCTTTACCTGTTGACCCCCAGAGGGTGACTGAGTCTTGTTCCCTTCAGGGTCCTAGGAGTTTCTAACACTATCATTCATGAACTCCCTAGTTTGGACCAACTAGCTGACATCAACTAGCTTTTACAAAAAGGCATTTACTGAGAAGTCAAGGACATAAATTACAAAAACATGCTCCAAGTCATGGGTACACATTCTCCTCTGCACACACATACTGGGTTTCAGTTTCTTCACCTGTAAAATGAGGTGGGTTAAACTAGATAATCTCTATTTCTCCTAATAGTTTAGTACTAAATCTATAATTCTGTGAGACAGTATGCTGTGTCTACATGACAGTGACAAGGGTTGGGGAGAGGATGATGGAATCTGTTAATAACAGGTGATGGGGAACTGCTTGGATGGTCAGGCATGCCAAAGTGAGGTTTCCAAGATAGCCAGGACACAGTAAAGGAAACCAGAGAGGAAGAAGGGAAGGCTGTCCTCCTATTCCCACTTCCTAAGTCTGCAGAGGTTTACTACTATAGGACCAGAAAGGGGACATACACATGGTCCAGGTACTAAGGATTGAGGTAGTGAGGGTTTGGGTATAAATGTGCCCAGGACCTGGATCTCTCTTCCCAGACCTGCCTGCAAAGGAAGAGAATAAAGAACCCATGCTTGATGGCTCTTTCAACCCCTCTGACATGATTGAACCACTGCATCATCCATGAAACCTTAGCCACATTCAGTAAGGTCTGTGTCTCCTATTTGTCACCAGACACAGGAAGAAAACAAGCCAACGCACCAGCAACAGGAAGAGAGAACAGGCAGAGAAGAGAAGTTGACCCTGGAGCCGCTTTTCAAAGTTCTGGACACACCTATGAGTGAGAGTGAGGAGACAGCAACCACCCTGCCTGCCCAGCTAGACCGATCCCACAGCATGCAGATGGAGGGTTATTTGGGCCGCAAGCATGACCTGGAAGGGCCCAATAAGAAGGCATCCAACAGGTGGGGGGCAGTAAGGGACAGGAAGGACAAAGGCAGCCTCATACATAGAATGATTTAAAGAGTTCTCTTCTTTCTCCTAACCATCAATCGATCCCTGATATTCCATAACTAGAGATGCATTAATTTGTCTGAAAGCTTCTTTTCTTTGCAAATGAAAATACCACCAAGAGCATTAATGCAGCTATGATGGAGAGATAATTGCACCTGGGCTCAGAAGGTCTGGGTCTGAATTCCTATCATGCTATTTAGCGTCTATGTGGTCAATTAGTACTTTTGCCTCAGTTTCTTAAGCTATAAAATGAAAAGATTGGAGTGAGCTCTAATGTCTTTTCCACCTTGAAATCCTCTGATCATATGATCTCTTGGCCTATGAGAATTGAGGGAGAGCAGGAAGATATATGATACTTTAAGAGGAAGGTAAAAAAGAAGGAAATAGATGACAAAAGGGGAGGCCTGGGGGTCTGAGAACAGAATGTGCTACTCAGTTTGTTAAGGGCTGATTCTGCGTCTTCACTTTGGCCATAAAGACCTCCTTCTCCCTCTTTCCCCATCAGATTCCAGACATCTTCCTTCACCACCAACAGGAGATAGATTCAGCAGCAGGCTAGGGTCAAAGATAAGGGGAGATAGCACAATAACACCTCTGTCAGGAGCCCCACCTTGCCTTCTGGTCTCTGAGCTGTGAGAGATGCCAGGCACACCTCAGGTTCAGCAGTGGTCCCCCCGATACTGGGTTAAGAAAGGGGATCCTGCTAGGATTTGTACAAATCTTCACACAACTAGGCCGCTACTGGTCTGTCTGAAAGCACAAACCATAACAGTGACTGGACAGGTGTAGCAGCAAGCACCCCAAGCGTCCTCAGGGTTTGCCGCCACCACAGGTTCTTGGATCTGCTTTGTTAAAGGAAAGCAACTCAAAATAGGTTAACAAGCTTACTTTAATCAGTCAGATATGTATCGTTTACCTCGTTCAGTGGAAAAAGGTCAGCACCCCAAACTTCAGAATATACAGACAGTATTATCAAGACAGAAACAGATCAAGTACACAGCTTTCCAAACCGTGCAACCATTACATCCATACCAAACAACATCTGGGTTTCAAAGCCGGGGGACTCTCAACAACGGCTTCCCAGAATTCAGATCAAATCACAGAACACTTCTCAAAGTGAGTCCCAAAACAAAGCTACACATCAGGGCTTATATAGCCTTCTCCTGGGTCAGAGAATGTAACAACCTTATTGACTCACTGGCCAATCAAGAAGTATCTACTGAAAAACAAGCCTCCCACCCCAGGCTTCAGGTGCACTTTAGCCTAGGGGCAGGGAAGATCTTTAAAATTTACATTCGCATTACAACAGGCTGTGACCAATTGACCTGAAACTTTCCATGGCCTTCACCTGCTCCTAGTCCTTCATTCCAGGGGTTTCTCTGGAGCAGCAGGGGGTGAGATCCAAGGCAGGCTGGGTAATCATTATGTACGCAACTCCCATAGCCTCAGGACCCACCTAGGGAAACCCTGGGGGCTTCATGCTATTCTCATTTTACTTGCAGATCCTGGGGGCCACTCACATCCTGGTCAGATTCCTTGGGCTTAATCCCCTAGCAGAGGTCTGTGAACTTGCTTATTTTATATATTTTAAGATATTATTGAGAAAGGTCCCATAGGCTTCACCGGAATGCCAGAGGGGTCCATGGCACAAAAAAAGTTAAGAATCCCTGCACTAGGGCACTAAGACATATACCCTTTTCCTTACTTTACAGAACCACCTCCAATCAACCCCTGATAAGGATGCTCTTCAAAGGTCCCTCCTGTGGACAGTAGCCACAGGGAGGCCCAAGAGTCCTTAGGGATTGGCTTCATCAGGGCACGGTTCGTCCCAAGGTTCTGAAGTTTGCTACATTCCCAAGTCTAAGAAGTAGTAAAATGAATCTTCCAAGACCAAGGAGGCCAGAACTTCCCTCTTCTGATTCAAATTTAGTTTGGTCCAGCTCTCCATAAAGAGGCATTTTGAATCAGATGGGCCCTTGCTGGATGAGTCTGCTATCTGTTCCACATTATCCTCACTTAGTTGTGTCCTCTTCAAGGAATAAACTTTGAGATACAGTAAGATAGCAGGCCCCATGGTATGGTGGTGGAAGTCACAGGCCCTAAGTTAAGAATGTCAAGGTGGAAGTCTTTCACAAAAGATCTGGTGTCTAATGCCAGCTCTTATGGTGAGAGATGAAAGAGTAGGAAATTGTGGTCGGAGAGAGGAATTTCAGAGGTTAAGTTCTTGAAGGCAGTATAATTCTGGGTGATGGTGAAATGGACAGTAGGACCAGGCCTGTAGGTAGCAGAAGTGCAGGTGCAGGTCCATAGAGTTACTTTGTGACCTTGAGGAAATCATTTAATGGCTCTAAACCTCAGTTTCTTCAATTATCCTGTCCTGCTCACAGAGAAAATGGGATGATCATCTGAGATTAACTGTGGGAAGGCACTCTGAAAACCGTAAAGCATTGTGAGGTATTGTACTATTATGAGCCTCAAATTCTAGGTCTGCTACTAATCTACTATGGCACTTGGGTGGGACTTTTCACCTCTGTGCTAAAGTGGTCTTGTCAAGTGAGCATAACCTCCCTACCTTGAAGTGCTGTGTTGAGGCTGAAATGAGATTAAAAAAAAAAGTTATACCAGTATAAAAATTATTATTAAGAACTTGCATCTGGGCCCAGGTGATCAGAAATTATGTTTTTTTCTCATTGTCAGGTCCTGGAATAACCTGTACTGTGTGCTCAGAAATAATGAGTTGACATTCTACAAGGATGCTAAGAATTTGGCCATGGGGGTGCCATACCATGGGGAAGAGCCTCTGGGTCTGAGGCATGCCATTTGTGAAGTTGCTGCTGACTATAAGAAGAAGAAACATGTCTTCAAGTTGAGGTGAAGTCATGTGGCAGGCTGGGGCAGGGACTTCTACCTTCAAGAGTTTTCTAGGCCCAAGACTTAGAACATCTCTTCAAAGCTGTGTGGAATTCATGTGGGTGGAGGCAGCTGGTAATTCAGACAAGGTGCTGACTGAGAGGGGTATGGCTACATGTGAGGACTGTCTAGGGTCAAAGAGCATAGGGTTTCCTGGGTGAGGTTGACCTTGCTAGTTTACCAGAATTCTTAGCTCCATCTGTCATTTTCAGTCCCTGGGACAATGGGGAGGGGAATTGAATCTTAGCTCTTCCCTCATACCCCACAAGAAGACTGAGTAGTCCTGGGAAGTTTGTGCTGAGTTCATGGCTTCCACCCACGCCAGGCCAAGGCAGATGTATCCTTACCTATGTGGCCTGATGAGGCCACAAACCTGCTGACTTGAGCTATAGTCTGCTCAAGAATGGAATCCGTCTTAGGACCAACCCAATAGGTTCTAGGGTCAAATGGCTCTGTGTTCTACTTCAGCCTGAGGCACATTTCTTTGTAGAGGTTGCTGTGAGGTGGAAGAAGTCTGAGAGAAATGGGAAAATAGAGTTCTTCAAAGATAGGAACTAGCTTCTTGCTTAATCTGTGTTGGGGTCTTATAAAGGCAACCACAGGACAAGAAACTCTTTCTCATTCCAGGTTGAGTAATGGCAGTGAATGGCTTTTCCATGGCAAGGATGAGGTAAGTTCAGAATAGAAAAAGCACAAATACTTCTAGAGCAGGTAGCATTATGCAGGCCACCATAGGTTGAGGTAGAGGTGAAAGGTGGAGGAGTGTGTGGTTATACCCCTTTAAGCACAGGACTGGCCTTAGTCTAGTACCAGAGGGGGATCAAAGCTGCCTGTCCCCCCCATAAAGCACATCTGGTCTTATCTTATCCCAAACATCCTATGGAATACACAGTAGCCTCCCTTGGGCTCCCTTAGCTTCAGACAATTTTGTATGTATATTTCATATATAAGTATATACATGCATATATATATACACACATATATATACACATATATTTGTATATTCTATTCTGTGTCTGTCTGTACATATGTGTAAATACATCTGTGACCTCCCCTGAGGGAAGGCGTACCCACATTAGGTAGGGTAACTACCTTGTTTTCTAGTGTTTTCCGAAACTCAAAACTAAAACATTGTAAGACCCCATGAAGCACAAGGATGGCCCAGCCATGCCTTTGCTTTAGTCTTGCCCCATTTTCAAAGGCCAGCTTTGGCTACATAGTCAGTCTTCTCTTCAGTCTGACTTCATCTGGGGCAGTACTAGGAGGTTCTTGAGCAGTATTGTTGGGAAAGGTGAATTTGAGCTTTCGTGTTCCTCTTTTATTGATGTACTTATTTTCCTTACATATATACATGCATACCCACATACACAGACCAAGTAACATAGACATGGTCTCTTCTGCTTTCTACCCAGAAGCCACTGGGTTAGGGTGATTACTATACAATTTCATGCTAGCATTCAGTGATGTCAGCATTCATTGATGATCACAGTGATGACTAAATCTGTAACTGAGGGGTTGATTCATAACATACCCTCTTTCCAGGATGTAGGGGATACTTAACTCTAGCTCCCTCTGTCACACCTCTCTTCCTTTTCTCTCTCCCCTTCCACAGGAAGAGATGCTCTCCTGGCTTCAGGGTGTGAGCACAGCTATCACCGAATCCCAAAGCATCCAAGTTAAGGCCCAGAGCCTCCCCCTACCCTCCATTACCGGCACAGACACCAGCTTTGGAAAGAAGGACAAGGAGAAGAGATTCAGCTTCTTTCCCAAAAAGAAATAGCTCATTCCCCTATTCCTTTGTGGGATGGGGGCAGGTGAAGGAGAGAGGTGAAGGGTTCACCTTGGGCCCCCACCCCATTGGACAACATTGATTCTGCTCAGGATGTTCAGTGAAGAGGCTCCCAGCCCAGGCCAACCATCGTTCCCCTCCTCAACCTTCCACACCCCACTGTCCAGGCAGATTGCCTATTAGCTTTACCTCAATCACAATCCACTGGCCACTACCCACTCAATCCCTTCTTCCCCCTAGCCCCATAGACCCAACCATTGTCTGCAGCCCAGTTCATCCCCATGTGGTCATAGGAACTGAGGATCAGTCTCAGCCCAGGTCTGGGAAGAGGAATAAGCTGGACTTAACTGGAACAGTCTAGAGAATGACTTTCATTTCTTCTTAGCAGTAACACTGCACTACATAAGGGGCTTCACCATTCATCCCACACCAGGGCCCTGTGGCATGGTCTACCTTTGAGGGCAAAGCTGGGATTACACTCCCTAACTGCTGTCCCTTTCCCTCTCCTAATTTAGGATGGGCCTACTTTCTACTCCTTTCAATACCACTCCCCCATTCAGTTTGGGAAATCACTGAGGTAGGAGAGAGTTTCTTTGACTTGAGACATACCCAGAGAGAGGAAAAGGGTCCTATGTAGGACAGACACCTTTCCCCTTACAGGTTCCAGACAATTAGAGGAGGAAGTCCTTCCCTACACCTTAATCAGACACCTATATATCCTGTGTCCTTGAGCTATGTATGGATTCACCAACCTTACCCTCTCCTCTAGGATGAGGGTTCCTTTAATAGGTGTCCCATACTACTTTCTTCTTCCTCTTGCCCCTAAGCAACCTTTGGTTTGACTGTATTCTCACACCCATTCATCCTTTCAGTGGTGGGCTTGGGAGAAGAGAGGAGACCAGCAGCCCAGCTCCTGCTCTGTCCCAGGATAAGCACCCTGTAGCTTAAGGACAACCAGAATCTTAGCATTTGGACAATGAGTAAAGAAAGGTTACAAAACCGTGAATACTATCCAGGTCCCTAGGTTTCCCCAAGAAATGGGGCCTTCTCCTCCAGTATTATCCACTTCTCCCCTCCCTACAAAGCTTCTACTCATAAGGCTAGTCTTCTGGGAATCCTTCCTGAACTGTATAACTAATTGCTAGCAATTTGCCTAAGTCAGTACCTATTACTTGGGTGGTAGGAAGAGGGGACAAGAGAGCTCTTTAAAAATGGTTAGAGCTCCTGACTCCCAAGCCCTAAGAGACCGATCCCTTGAGTCTCTGCCTTTGCTCTGGGTTTAAACCTCTTCAGCAGATCAATCCAGCAGCAGTACATATATATATATATATATATAAAACTCATATTCAGGGCCCTTCTTCCTTCCATGCTGATCCAGGCCCCTTGAGGAAGTAACAGTACAGGTTCTTCAGACTCCAGATGTACCGCAGTCATGGGGGCCTAGAAAACGCTCCAAAGCTGAAGACTCCATTGCACTCACTCTTCCTTTCCAGCTGGTACCCTTGAAGGGTACCAGATTAGTGGAAAGCCCAGAGCATGTCATCCCACTGAGACAGAGGTTGAGAATCCTACTGTGCCTAGGGAATCATGGATGCCACTGACCACCAGAGGTGAGCAGTCACTGCATGTAGCTGAAATA
Organism: Petaurus breviceps papuanus; assembly: GCF_028583685.1. NCBI lineage: Eukaryota > Metazoa > Chordata > Mammalia > Diprotodontia > Petauridae > Petaurus > Petaurus breviceps. The sequence continues at coordinate 14,655,640 of NW_027185735.1, read as the reverse complement.
CCACCTCATGCTAGAATTGGAGCCTGTTAGGAGGTGAGCACAGTAATGGTGCATTCATCCATCCATGAGGCTTCAAAGAGGAACATCTTTCAGAAGGGAAAGGCCTTCAGTCCTGAAGGGGACAGATGGGTGCAGAGTTCATCCTCCTCCTCTGCTCACAGATAAAATTTGAAGTCTGTACATCCTGTAGTCTCCCAAGAAAAGCCTTCTTACACAGGACCAGGGCCATTCCTGGAGGCCAGAGACTGAATTGTACAAGTCTCCCCTTCCATTGTTCCACTCTTGAGAGCAATGTGACTCTAAAAATAGGGGTCAGTGATGAAGTGGAGGTTGCAGGCTCCAGGGCCAAGCACAATAACATTTCCCCAAGGGGAAAGAATAAGTGGATTAGGCCTGGAGTCTGAAGAGGAAGGCATCCTCATTCTCACAGGTCCAGTGAAAGGACCTGCAGTCTCACTGTCTTACCGAAGAAATGGAACCAGAGTTAACTTGAAATTCCTTATGAAAAGGTGAGGGCTCTGCTGGGGCCAGCACTGTGGGTGGATACTGAGCAACAGCAGCTCAAGCTGTATCCACTGTACCCAGAAGCCTTCAGAGGTACCCATTTGGCCTACACCTCTCAAGTTATTAACCCCTGACCATTGGTGATGGGAGAAGGCGTCATACGGGAAAGCTGTATGGTTTCTGTTCTTTTGCTCTGGCATTACCCCAAGGTATATTTCATGTGGAACCCACTATAGGAGGGATTATTGATCAAAGAACATGGGAAATTGCTTGATGGGAACCTAGCTTTCCCAGAGTGAGTCTTTCCACTTTAGGAAGTGAGTCCTCTTTGGGCCTTAGGGATCAATGACATGACCTTTAGTTGGCATCAGATCTCTTAATTTATCCAATTCCAGTTCTCTGTTGGCCACCTAGTATTGTGGTCTCTGGTGTGTAGCATTCCACTGCAGTCAGGGGAATATGAAATGGAAAGGCACCTTCCTGGCCAAAAATAAAAATAGGTGAGACAGCATTTGGCATCTACAAAAACTAGTGCTAGTCAAGCGTCTTACGGAGAAGCTTCTCATGACAGCAGTTTCCTCAATATTTCTATGGGGGAATTCTTAAGGACTTACCTGGGGCTGGAATGGGGGTGGGGTGGGGAGAATGCCATAAACTATTATCTTCCCCATCCCATGCTACCCCAAACAAAGGGCACATTCAAGAGAAATAAACACCCCACCCCACATCCCTAGGAGAGCTCATGGGGGCAGCTAGCTCATTTCAGCTATGTGAAATGCCACCTTCTGCTCATTTCCATCTCTGTCATCCTGACTACCACCTTTGGGCAGGAGACAGAACCAGGCTGAAACTACAGGGCAATTTTCTCCTTATGGGATAGATAGATCACACACCACTGGGACTGAGCTCCAGGTGAGCTACCTAATTTTCTTACATTTTCTACTTTGTGGTCTTTTTCTTTCATCCTTTTGCTGTTATCAGGTTCACAATCCTTTCCCTATTAGCCCAACAGGCTTTTCTTCTCTCTAGAATGGTTTTTTGAGGGAGTGGCTCAGTTGATTCTCATCTACCCATTTATCCCTTGCTCCCCTCATCTAGATGTTGGCCCTGGGCTGGACCAGTATGATGCAGGGAGGGACCTCCAACTCCCTATTTGGTACTCTGGCACAGGGAGGGGACATGTGGCTGATACATGCTCTAAACCATTCTGCTTTCCTGCCAAGCTCAAGGAACCCAGAGGGATCCCTGGAAAAGATTACAGGAACAAGGAAGAGGAGGGAAATGATGTCAGCTCATCAAAACAGCTTTGTACCAGACAAGAGAACTCAGGGAGGGTGGGTGGGGTGGGAGGGGAGCCCTGAGAATAGTGGAGCCCAGTGAGCACAGACCCTCCAACCAGCTGGGCACTGATCTCCATCTGCTCAAATGTGCTTCCACTTTCCAGAGAGGAAAATCAAACCCGAGTTTTTGCTTGGGAAGAGCTTCCCAACTCATTTAATAGTTTTTCTAATAAACGAATAACTCCCTGATCTCCTCTATTGTTTCGTGTGTTTGAATGGTTCCCTTGAATAGGGGGAAGGGATTGGATAGGAATGAGGAGAGCAAAGTCAGTAAGCAAGAAGGAAAAACTAAGTGTTCTATACTGCAGCTGGTAGAGCCTGAGAAATAGTGAAGGCAATATCAATGGCCTCTGTACACAGTTGGAAGCTCATTAATAAATTGCACAGGTAGGCACTCTCTTTTCTCCCTTCTCCCCCAATAGGTTAGACACATTCTAATCCTGTGGTGCCTCCTGAAGCCAGTTAGAAACATTTCACAAAGGGGAATGACAACACCTTAGTACCACAGGTACCAGGGGCCCACATTTCCGGGGTGTCCTGTTAACGATCATGTCTTTCCCTAGCAATACAGTAACCTATCTGCTAACCTGTGTATCTGCAATGTGATGGAGAACCAGAAAGGACTGGCCCCTTGAAGCCAAACAAAGAAAGGCATCAAGCCCAACTACAGTTAATGCCCTTCATCAAAAGGAGAGTCCTTCAGGGTTTTATCCAAATTTGATTTACTCTTTTTTTTTTTTTTTTAACAATTCTAATATTACTTGTTTATCTGGATTCTAAAGCTACAGCAAATTAGCAATAAATTAGAAGCCAGAAGGGCTGCTATAGCGATAGGTTAAGAATAGTGAGAAGAAAAAGCCAACAGACTGACAAATGGATTTTATTTTTAAACAGAACTAAAAAAAAAAAAATCCATAGCAATCTGAAGTCATTCAGTATAGTGGGGGGAAAACATTGCCTCTGCAATTCAGTTGGCCCAAAGAGCACCTACTGTTTTATATAGTAAAATAATTAGTGTCATAATGGTGATCTTCAATTATTCTGAAAAATTATACTCAGTGTACTGTGAAATAGGTATAAATTTCTGAAAGATTTCTATCCAAATTAAAATTTTTGGTCCTTAAAGAAGCTACTTGTAAAATTCATTTATTTCAAATAATTCATTCCTTAAGGGAAAACCTTGGCAGGCCAAGTTTCACACTAAAGATGGGGATTGGCAAAGAAGTGGTGCTTCTGGGTTCTTAAAGGCTATATAGATGAAACACAAGTTCTGAAAGATGTTACCAGGTTGGAAAGGTTTATGGGAAAGGCTTTACTTTGCACTTAATATGGCTCTGCAACCTCGTCATCCTGTTTTTACCTGCTTCCTATATGCACAGATGCTCTGCATCAGGAAAGACTAGCCAAGGTGAGGCTGGTTCATAGTGAGAAAAAAATATGCTCATCATCAGGCAGGGAACACTTTGGAGACACATAGACTTTAGGGCTACAAAGAGCCTTTCATTTAATCTCATTTTACAGAGGCTACATAAAGGGAGCCACGGTCAGAAAATCTGAAGCCAGACTTTCTAACTCCAAATCCAGCCCTTTCCCACTACACAATACTTCTAACTGCTATCCCTTACTCTCTGGTACCTAATCCAGGCCCAATGCCACTCTAGTCTAGGTAATAATAATATAGTATGTACATAGCACTTTAAGGTTCACAAAGCACTTCATAAATATTTAATTTTATCCTCATAACCACCCTAAGGTGCTATTATTATCCCCATTTTATAGATGAGGAAACTGAGGCAGAGGTTAAGCTATTTGACCAAGGTCACACCACTCATACATGTCTGAAGTTAGAACAGCAGTTAGAATTTGAACTTGGGTCTTCTTGACTCCAGGTTCAAAGTTATATCCACTGTACCACCTTATCACCCTAAGAAATTTCACCATAATACTTCCCTATTCAAAAATCTCTATTTCCCATTATCTGCAGAAAAAGGTTCAAACTATTCTGCCTGGAATTTAAGGCCCTCTATATCCTTCCCCTTATCTTATCTCCCATACTGTCATATATAAATGCTTTCCTCATTATTCCCCAAATAGCTAAAGCTTCCTAGTCTAGTTCCCATAGTTAAATGTAATGACCTTCATCCTTGATTCCATTCAATTTCACCTCCAAGACCTTGCTTCAATAATCCCCTTAAGCATATTCAATCTTTCCTCCAAGGACACTTCTCACCTGCCTACATCTCTCCCAACCTAAAAAAGCTTTCCCTTTGTCCTTCACCCACTTTAGCTATTTACATTCCTATCTCTTTCCTTTCCTTCATGGCCAGATTTCTTGGAAAAACATTTCTCCCGGATGCATTTCTTCTCAGCATTCCCTTTATCCTCAAACTGTGTAGTCAAATAAGTCTTCTTGCTCCATCACTCATCTGAAATGGTTCTTTCAAAGGTCACCAATGACCTCCTCATTGCCTAAATCCAATAGTCTATTCTTACCTGCCCTCTCCCTTGACTTTCCTAAAACATTTAACACTGTTAACCACCTCCTCATTACATGTATACTCTTCTTCCCTTAGCTTCAGAGATGCCATCTGCTCCTGGTTCTATTTAACCACTCCTTCACTGTTTCTTATGCTAGTTCATTCCTCCTGCCTCCCCCCCTTAAGATTATACCCGAGATCCTGTCTTCACCCCTATTATTTATATATATAACATAATAATTATATATATAATAACATTATATATATATAATTTATGATTTTGTGACATCATACAGTTCCAATTGCCTACACCAAGGGGAAAGAACATGGAGGCTAAGAACTTGAGCTCAAATCCCACGTCTGACACTATCTATGTAACCCTGGTGCATCATTTAATCCCCCTTGACCTCAGTTACATCTTTAAAATAAGATGGCCTCTGAAACTTTTTCCAGTTTTAGACCTATGATCACCAGCTGGAAGTATTAGTACTCCCAAACAACATATTCACCAAAAAAAAAAAAAAATTCCTCCCCAAATGTCCAATTTTCCTAATTCCCTATGTGGCACCACTATGCCAAAAGATCTGATCATAAAAAATTAGTCTGTCATGGTCAAAACCTTGGTATTTTACCTCTCTCTTCCTTCCCACCACCAATTGTCTATAAAATCCCCATCTATTCTACCTCCATGATTTTTCCCAACTTTTCCACCTAGGGCAGACCCACACTGCAATACTCCTGAATTGGTTTCCAAATAGTACTCCCATGCCCTCCCATCCACCCTCATACAGCTTCCAGATTAATCTTCCTTATGCATAGATCTAGTCATGTCCCTTCTCTGCTTAACATTCTTTAGTGCATTTCTGTTACTTTAACAAGCAGAGTTAAATATTCTTAGCCTAGCATTCAGCAATTCGAAGCCTTTCCTGTCTTCTCTTCCACTTCTCCAGCTGTCTTCCCAATTGTCCCCGGCACTCTCCCACTGTCATCCCTAATGCTTTGGCTTACATTCCCTCACACCTCTGTGTTTGAAATGTCAACTCCACTTGCATTCTTACCTGTCTCTTGATGCCCAATTCAAAGGCCACCTTCCATGACCATTCCCCTGATCAATAACCATTGTCTTACCTCCTTGCCCAGATCTCACACAGTACTTGGTTTGCACCTTTCTTACCCTATTACTTGCACAATTACAGAATCATACACATTATATATTGTATCTGTCCCTACCAGACACTCACGAGGTAAGAACAATACTGACAGCAAGAAAAGCTCACCAGGCTGGTGATGATAGAGGCAGGAAGCTGGAAAGGAAGGGACCAGAAGAGGAAAATGTATTTGGGACAACAGACCCCTACCTATATGCTGAGAGACATCTTTTTCACAGTAAACATCTCACTACCTATCTTCTCAAGGTTAGTTCTTATATATTCTGCTTGCTCTGCGAAGCAGAGATCCTAATATCAGGATGTTAACTCCATCTGCTCAAAGGGGAACTGAACTAAGGAGCAGAGCATTACAGAGAACAAATTCTCTATTCAGTCCAGTGCCCTCAATTCTCCAGAACATTTCCTTCCCCAGAGAACAGAAGGGCATGGCCCCATAGGTAAGGCAACACCAGTCCCTCTTGTCTCAAGCTCTGAGGCAATAATTCCAACCATTGACTGGCCTACTTCTAATTCCTAATAATGAGGCAGGAGAAAGGGTTGACTGATCAGCAGTGGTTATTGCACCATTGGCAAGGCATAAAATGTGTGTACATTAGAAACAACCATTGGGTCAGCAAAGCGACCCTCAAAAGTACCTGGACTGAGTCAATTACATTTTATTTATGTATTTATTTGTTTACTCATTCATTTATTTATTTTGCAGGGGGGAAGGCATGGCAATTGGGGTTAAATGACTTGCCTAAGGCCACCTAGCCATCCCATCAATTACATTCTCAAAAATAGGAAAGGGGAAGAAGGAAATAAAAAACCACATACATACATACACATATACACACCCCACAGGATGGAAAGTAATAAATTATTGTTCAAGTCCCAGACTTCTTTTCTCCCTAAATCCTTGGAATGGGAGCATTTGATAAAGGAAATCCTCCTAAGCCACCTTCTCACATTTTTCTTCTGGGTACACTCTTCAGCCTGGCAGTGGCTGGCAAGATGCAGACCATGTCCTGTGGGTACCTCTCCCTGGAGGGAAGTGAGCTTAAATATTTGGTCTTATACGAAAAGAGAAAAACATAAAAGAGAAATAGCCCACACAGACTTCTGATGTAACAGCATGGAGACTGGTCCTGCTGGCATAACAATGGTCTCAACCCCTAGGGAGCTTTTTAGCCAGCGGCACACGGTGGCAGGCCACAGCAGATGCTAAAGATACCAGCAGCACCAGGGCCTACGTAGAAGGGAGAAGAGAGACAGAGGGCGCAGAGCAGCCAAAGGTTTACTCCACACAACCTGGTGTCAGAAGAGAGGAAGGCAGATTGGGAAAGTTGAGGGTTATGAGTTGGGATGCAGGTAGGGAAGTCTGAGAAGGTCCATCACACACAGGTATAGCTCTTCTCCCATCTCAGCAGCACTTCCCCTTCTTGCTCCCAAGGAACCTAATTCAACCATTTGAGTTCAAGGTCTGAAATTTCTCCCTCAGGTTTCTCACTCGGCCCTGTTGGCTCATATCAGTATCTGTATCTGTATCCCCTTGCCCTACTTGTTGAGGGCCCCGGCCCCCCTCTTCTCGCCAGCTGAACTCCTCTGATTCTTGGTAAGCTTTGCATCGTTCCACTGCTGCCTTTGAGATCTTTTCCTGGGAGGTGGGGGACTGGATTTGCACGTAGCTGTCTTGCTGTTCCTCTCCTACTAGTGGCGGTGGCCCCTTCTCCAAGACAATGACTCTCTGGTTATTCTCCAGGGTCACATCTGCTGTGAGGTACAAGGCTTCATCTACATCCTGCCCTGGTGTTTGGGAGGAGCCAAGTGAAAACAGATCCTTATGGGGCTGAGGTTGAGTTCTCTCTTGGGTTCTTCTACTTGTGTGGGTATTTAGGCTGCAACAGCGACTCATCTTCCCCACTGAGGTTGGCTCCAGGATATTGTCTGGTACTGACAGGCTCCGGTTGACAGGGGGGCCTTGGCGCTGGCCTTGTCCAACTTTAGAAGCCTCGTCATGGGAAGCATACTTTGAACAGAGCTCACGGACATCTGGCCAGTGGAAAGTTTCTGTGTCAACAGGGCTGAGGGGACTGCGATTAGATGTCCAGTCTCCAGGAGAAGTAGCCTTTGAGCCAGCAGAAGGACTGTAGAAACGTCGAGGTGATCTCTCCCTTCCTAAGGTGGACTTGGAAGGACCATGTTCCAAGACCATTACTTGTTCATTATTTGAGATGGACAGTAATGGCTTCATTTTACCTATGGGGAAAAGTACAGCAAAATGAGTCCCAAGTAAGATAAAGAGAAGTAGGAAAATAAGGTTTTTACTGCTAGCTGTTAGGGGGATGATCTGATTGGTGGCTGTTCAATACATATGTGGACTAGTTGTTTTAATATTTCATTTTGTTCTTATTTAGCATTCCTGTATCAATTTTGATAGAGCAAAAGGAAAAGTCATAAGGAAATAAGGCAGGGAAATGCAAAACAAAAAGATTAGGTACCAAGTTGTGTAAGAGCTTTCTTGATGGATTATATATGTTATTCCCATCCCCCACCTCCCAATTTCTCTTTGTTCAACAGTTATGGTCAGGGATTGCTGGCCCATATTATATTAATACTCATAATAGTACACCTTTAAATATAAAGATCTATACTTTAAGGTTTACAAAGCACTTTTATAAAAGCATCCCTGTGGATTAAAGTATTATACCTGTTTTATAAATGAGGAAAATAAGGCTTGGAGAAGTATGACTAATCCACATCATGCTGCTTGAAAGGGTTGAGAATCAGTACTAAAACTCAAGTCTTCTGACTGAACCCAGTGTGCTTTCTACTACACTTTGTTTTTTAAATAAGGCACTTTTCTGGGGGCTTTGATCCAACTGCTGATACAATCCCTTTTTTTCCATTGGCAGTAAGAGAAAATAAAGGCCATTCCAGCCCCACAGCCACCAGCAGCACTTTGCATTTCCAAGACTTCCTTAAGGATTATTTCTTCATAAGTAGGAACCAACTGCTAGAAAAGCATCCCTCCCATAAACTCCCATTCCATTCCCGTACCTTTGCAAAGCAGCTCTCGTATCTCCTCCTGCAGGTGGGGCAAGGTCAGATTCTTCTCTTGCTCTGGATCTATCTTTTTTCGTTGGGGCATTGTAGGCTTATTATGGCTTTTGATCCTGAGACTGTACTGACGGGCCAGCTGGTAGACCTTGTTCTTGACACGCTCAGTCAAATCCCTCTCCATCATGTGGGAGAGCTGCATGATGTGAGGAGGCAGTGGAGTTGGTAGCTCTTCATCTCTGCCACTCAACTCCTTTACCAGCTCCTTTAGCTCCCTGGCCAGCTGAGCAGGGCCAGCTCGATCAGTGAGGGTGACGGCCTCTAAGGAGGAACCAACTGGCTCCTCACTGATGGCACTCAACTCATGCTCCTCTAGGATGAACAGCGGCTCGTGCAGGTCAAAGCCGTTCTCCTGGCTTGGGCCCAATTCTGTCTTACTCCTCTCTGCTGGGTTCTTGCAGATCTCCACAGAGGACTCCATTCCTTCCCACATCTTCACTAGTTCTGATGATGGGATGAATTCAGCATCAGTGATGGGGGGAGCATCCCTAGAACCAGCCTGGCCTGGTCCAGGGAGATCAAAGAGAGTCCAAGAAGCAGGTCGGGAACCATCTAGTCTTTTGCGCCCAACAGGGGCCACTGGTTTAGGTTCTGGCCTAGGAAGGCTATTGAACCTGAACACAGAGTTCCTTACCAAGCCCTTAGGAATGTAAGAAAGACTCTCCCGGCGCCGGATGCTAAAGCCTGCATCATGGTGTTCTGCGTTTTCATAGTAACTCTTGATCTTGTCAAGTAGCAGTCGGTCTTGGGTGGAAAGCATGTCCTCCTTCTTGCTAAAGAACCTTTCAGGTTCTCCTGAGCAGCTGGGGCTTGGAGGCACAGCCCTATTGAGAGTAGAGGTATTCTCTGAGGCCACCCCCCCCATCAAGGTCTGCTTCTAGGGGCAGCAAGGAGCTGAGTGAGTCTGTGGTGCTGCAATGAATGACCGACCCCTTCTCAATGCCATCAAGGCTCCGGACGCTGCTACTCCGACTAACCAGACGGGGAGTCAGAAAACCACTGGCCTTGCCATCCTCCAGAGCCAAGCTGTTGCGCCGGGAAAAGGTGCTGACAAACCTTTCAGCAATGATGCTAGCCTGGTCCAGCACAGATGTTGGCAGAATGCTCTCTGGTTCTGGCACAGTCACTTCCTCTTCTTCCTCACTGCTGAGGTTTTTAAGGTCCTCTGTGCTCTCAGCAACTGTGTGTTCAACCATTTTGACTGGATGGTCAGACCCTAGCTCTTCTTGCTGGTGCTGTTCCAGGACACATGATGATTCTGTGTCTGACTGAATAACCTCTCCACTATTACCTTCTGTGGACAGAAACAGCCCTTGTCTGGCATCAGGCTCTGTATCTGGTTCAACCTGAAACACACAATCCCATAAGCCCTTTTTCAGAGGACGTTAAAGGAGGAGCATTCTCACAGCCCAGCAAAAGACCTTCCTTATAGCAGCTGACAGGTCGGGAGTAAAGAGATCATGACCACAAAGACATTGAGGGAGAGATGATACTTTGGGGAAAGAGGCTGGGTGAGACAGACATGCTTAACAGCTAGGAGCCTGGGTACAGGTTGCCAAATGCCCAAACTCCCAGGGGAGACTATTAAGTGGGAAAGAAGGGGGGTCTTAGTAGTGGCATTCTACCCACATCTATTAGTATGAACATGCAGTAGATAACTCCTGCTCTAATCGCCACATGAAAGCCTCAACACCCTTGTAGTGACGGTGAAAGGGGATTTCCTGGTAGTTCACTAAAGTCTTCACCATTCTGTACTTTTACTACCGGGAATATGTAGATTTGGGGTTTGGGATGGGGATCTCTACTGTGGCTCAAAGCTGTGGAGGTGATAAAGTTTCATCTCCCTCCCCTGAGACTCCAGAATCTCCAATAAGGACTAGTTACAAAAGTCCCAAGCTTAGAGTCCTATCAAGTATGTACAAATTGGAGATTTGGCCATGTCCTCTGAGCATCAGTAGGGGCTTTTAATCCTGAGACTGAAATCCCTATACATCTGGCGGATAAGGGGTTAGAGGTAGACCTATATTCTTTTCTTCTTCTTCTTTTTTTTAATTTTTGTTGCTTTTTTGGAGGGCAATTGGGGTTAAGTAAGTGTGTCAAGTGTCTAAGGCCGAATTTGAACTCAGGTCCTCTGGGCCAGTGCTCTATTCACTGTGCCGGATAGCCGCCCCTCCAGACCTATATTCTTAAAAATCATCTAAGCAGTGTCTTGCACAGAATATACATTTAATACATATTTGCTGAATCTCAGCCAGAAAGCTGGGGATCCCTGATAGTTCTTCAAAGTCAATAGGGTCTCAGTGATGATGTTGAAATCAACATACTATGCTTCCTAGTGGTTGGCTGGGCACCTCCAGGTACCCCCAATAAAAGCTTTGTGGTGCTTTGTCTAACAATACCTGTGTCCTTGCTGTTTCATCACCAAGTACTTACCTCTGGCAGTGAAGAGACAGATTCAAAGCTCATGCGCTTCTCAGGACTTGCTAGAGACTGGCCACTGGGCCTCTTACAGCCTTTGGCTACTTCATATTCGTCATGCCCTTTAACCTGCAACCAACAGAGAGAAGGAATCAACACCAAAATGATACATGTAGAGGGAAATTAGAGACCTAACTTAGCAGGTGGTTGTTTTCTGGGGAGGGAGGTGGGGCACTTATACCAGCATAGGCACCTTTTTGAACTACCGAGCTGCTGGGCTAACCTAGAATTTCAGCTTTATGACCAAAGAGTTCTAGAGCTGAATTGAACTAGGAAACCAGGAGATAAAAGTAGACACAGCCCCTGAGCCTTTTGCTCCAGAACATTTGTCTTTCAAAAAAAAAAAAAATCAATCCTCTTTTTAATGCCACCTTGGCAATCTGTATCTCCCACTCCCCCCATTTCAACACAGACCACTCCCTTGCCTGTTAGTCTCATTTATCAAGTAGTACATGGGGTTAACCCAGATGGCAAAGCAGAGCATGCTGGGGGCTCACCAGTGTAAAACAGCTATTGAGGAGATGGGTGTACTGATTATTGAAATGCAGAAAGAACCCAAGCTTGAGGTTGGGGAGGAAGGGAAGGGTAAGAATTCTGAGCCAGATATTCACTGTGCATTGGGAACATGCAGAGGAAGGGAGATCAAAGAGACCACCTCACCATAGCGCCCTGGGAGAAAAGTAAAGCGTTGGCTCGATAGTGCCAGCAGTGGAGGGCAGCCAGCAGGGAGCTGGCAAAGTCGGCTACCTGCTCAGCTACCACCAGACTCTCCTCCTCCTCCTCCTCTTCCTCTGAACCTTGTGGCTCAGCCCTGGCCCCCTTCTTGCTGCCATCGCTCACAGTCAGGTCCTCCAGAGAGGCCTTCCGAAGGGCCTGCTCCTCCTCCTCTTCCTCCTGAGCAGCCCTTTCAGTCTCAGACTGCTGCTCCCCTGTAAGGGGCAGCTGCCCAAAGTCCAGGAGGGCTCCAGCGCTACCTGCATGCTGTTTAAGGTACAAACATGGCCTTCTCGTAACCTGGAATCTCAACTACCTCCCAACCTTTCAATTTCTGGTGGGTTCAGGCAAGTGGTAGGAGCTGGTCTATTCCACTGCACCAACCAGGGATTCAATATAAGGCTGGGGATAGGTAGAGGAGAAAAGGGGCATAGGGAAGAGAGGACCTAGGAAAGATTTTTATGAAGCATGTTACTTGGGAACACTAGCCCCAAGCATAGCCTACAATGGTACAGCTTCAGAGGAAAGGAGTAAGATATGTGAAAGAACAGAATTAGACCATGGAAGACACTCTGCCCTGGTACAATTCATGGGAAGGAAAAATAGTGGTGGGAAAATAAAAGAAATGGTAGCTAATGGGATAGGGGTTTGACTCTTAGTATCTATACCCTTACCCACCTGAAAGCCATTTCCCTGTTCCATCCTGTATCCCATCTCCAGTCCGCTCATTGGTCTTACCTTGAGACCCGATGCCCTTGATGCTGCCACCATCATCAGATTCCCAACACATGGGAAGGAAAAAATAAAAGAGATGATGTAAGCCAAGTAAACAACCTCCTTATGGAAGCCAGGAAGACCACAGTAACTGAGGGTATGACTTGGGTACCATCTAAAGAGATCCTCAACCCAGCTTCTAAGGATGATGTCTATGAAACTATTGATAGGAAATACAGTCAACATGATACAGACACAGATTAGAACACAATAGCCATGAGCTCTTCTCAGAGATGATGTTCAAGCTGCCTACTCTTATTACTTCAAGCATTTGTCACCTCAGGACCAGAGAATAAGCCAACCACTCCTCACTATGAGTAAGTGAGGATAATTCCTGACTAGGAAACAACTGTTAACTCCTTTAAACAGATGAAGCAACAGAGGCCTATCACTGGATATGAACCTGCTCAGGGTCATAGTGGAAAAGTAGCGAGACCAAAAGCTGGAAGCATCTAGCTCATAAACCTACCGTCTTGTCCATCTATGCTTCTGCTGGTCTCCTCTACCCTTACAGGGTGCTGACAGGGTCTGTGCCTAATTACCATTCATTGGGACTGTGCCTAGAGCAGGGACTTCTTTGCCTCCCCCCATAGTACCCCCAAGATCCCAGTAGGGAAATGGCTAGGACATTGAATACTCACCTTTCTCATTAAGCTGCCTGAGAAGATGTTTGGTTGGCTCTGGAGAGTTAAGTACATTTGGTAAAGTCAGCCACAATCAAAGGAAATTAATTCTGTCCAGTCTTAGCCCCAAGCTTACAATGCCACCAGCCCCTCTCACCAGCTTAGAGTTCACACCTTCCCTCTTCTCCCAGAATCCTTATTGCCTGCAGTAGCACAAAGACTAGCTTCTGTATAGTTTTCAACCCATTCTTATAGAGTTCAGCATAACAGGGTTCCAGCCCCAAGAAAACATCTATTCCTTCTTATGGGACAGAGCTGTATCTCTAGAGATGTACTTATTGGGATATAATACGTTCAGTCTTATAGATCTCTGTTCATTACTGGAAAAGTGGAAACTGTGAAGACTATGGTGAAACCTTCCCTCCAAGGTATACAGAAGAAATCTTTGGCACTCAGTCCAATTTTTAAAGTGTTTTCTGCTATTGCTAGGAGAGCAGGAATGGGAATCAAGTTCCAATTCTCCCTTTGCAGGCTGACTGGCTAACGATTCCAGCCATATGGATTCCTAACTTTACCTCAAAAATCACTATCTCCTTCAATTCCACGTTCCATAAGTCAAAATTATTAGCACATTCCTATTTTCCCAGCACCCATAGCTCCCAGAGCACCTGCCACAGAGCCCCAAGCTGGAGAGCAGAGTTCACACCCAACTTTCTGTGGCCCTTAAGGCCCAACATCATAGAGCTGTGCAGCCCATTGGGGAGTATCTCCCGATTGTACTGGGGGTGACCAGGTTCTGGGGATGGGATAAAATAATACATCCATCAGGTGACACTATCCCTTGCTGGTTACCTCAAACTCATGCAGGGCCAAAAAGGTCTGAACAAAATAATTTTTAAAAGGCATCTTCTCAAAGACTGAATACCTGTTCTACAAAGACAGTACAGGTTAAGTGAATTTAATGAATGAAATATAAGAATAAAATCAGTGGGACCAGATTGGGTAAGGACATGAATGCCACCATTTGAACTTCAAAAAAAGGACAACTTACCAGGAGCTTGCTAAGCAACTAGTATTTTCTGGAGGAATTTATCCTTTAGTTGACCCCTTAACCCAACTCTCATCCTTGCCCAATTGTTGTAAGTAGGAGGTATAAGTTACTGCTCATTAATTTTCTACATGGATCAAATATCCACCCAAATTACCCTCAATTTAGCCATTCCCAAAGTTATAGATCCAAGATATGAAACTTTTATCTGTTAAAGGTCACTGAACCAAAGGAAAAAAAAAAAAAACCAATTACTGTATAAGCAAAAACCAAACAAACTTGTTTAGCTTTCCTGGTAAGGATTATTAAATACTGATTCATCTGTTTTTTTGTTTTTTCGCTTTTTGGAGGGCAATTGGGGTTAAGTGACTTGCCCAGGGTCACATGGCTAGTTTTTGTGTTAAGTGTCTGAGGCCAGATTTGAACTCAGGTCCTTCTGACTCCAGGGCCGGTGCTCTATTCACTGCGTCACCTAAATGCCCCAGATTCATCTGTTTTTAAAATTAAGAATAAAAAATAGAAAATTATTCAACAACCATAACAAAAAAATGAAAAATGAAGAGTAAAATCTAACTAAAACAATTTGTCAAGAGACTTCCTCCACTGGGAACAAAGAAAGGGATTTAAAACTGGCCTCAAAGTAGGCAAAATAGATGTTTTAAAGACTATATACTTAATGGGAGTGACTGGCAAATACTTGATAACTGAGAACAAGAAGAAACAGAAAAAATACAATTTTTAAAAAGTATCCCCCTTTCTATTGGTCCCTGTTTAAGAAGTTGGGAGGGGGAGAGGCATAACTTGGAAAAATCCAATGGATTGTCTAAAACAAGTTTCAGTGATAAAAGAAGAAAACCCTAAAACAACAGGAAAACATCTCCAAAAGTTTCAGGATAGCTGAGGTTTTCCTATACTATATATATATAGTCTTTTTCTTCTGCTATGATGATCCCTAAGTATCACTACCTTATCAGCCAACGTAAATCTGGTCCATGGTAGAAAAACTGCAGGGAACACTTTAGACACACATATTGCACGTTAAGACGATGGTACTAAGGAAGCAGCAATGAGACAAGATAGCAGGGTTGAAAAAAAAGATATTAAGCATGGTAGATTTCTAGCAAGGAAAGGGAGAAAATTAAATGCAGAGCTAACATACAGAGAATGACACAGAGAGTAACACACAATTTGTGACCTTTTAGAAAATTTCTATTGAAAGACTTGTGATTTTCTTTTTTTTTTTTTTGCATAAACAAAAGCATAACAAATAAACATAAAAGGCATAAACAAATAAATGAAAATCTCCCCTCCAGGTAATGATAATACCTAACATTTCTAGTGTTCTAAGGTTTGCAAAGCACATAAAATATTTCATTTGATTCTCATAACAACCCTGTCAATGAGGTCCTAGGATTATCCCCATTTTACAGATGAGGAAAACTGGGGATGAGAGAAGTTAAAGCAACTTAACACAACCAGGAACTGAGTCTGGGGGAGGATTTGAACTTAGTTCTTTCTGATTCTAAGACCAGCACTTTGTATTTCCTCCAAAGGCCAAGCAAAATTAAGCTAAAAGCCAGAGTATATTTCTACTGTAGAGCTTCAATGAAAGAAAAAAAATTGCCAATAGCAATTGAATTCCAAAGAGAAACAAAGCCCAAGGGTCAAATATAAGCATCCTCAGGGGGATATGTGAGTGTGGATTATGCAGAGGCAACCAGAGCCTAGTAAATGTGAAAGTGAAGCCAAGATCTGGCTCCTGCTCATTCCAGAAATTTTGGATCCAATTATCTTTTAAGACAAGCTATTGTCTCATCTGCCATCAAGTGGAAACCTCTTATGGGATCCCAACCTCAGCCAGATCTGTCCCTGAGCTCTGGCTAAGTAGAGCTGAGAGTAGAAACCAAGAGAAAAAGAAAAAAAGAAGTGTGCATGCATTCTCTCTCTCTCTCTCAAACAAACAGTTAGGAACTCAGCTCAGCAGACAGAACAAGATACTGTCGAATTCAACCCTGACACCACAGTATCAGAGGCATTTTTTAACGGAGGGAAGAGTTGGATAAATAAGTGTGAACAGACACAATAAAAGTGGAGGCAACGTTTCTCGGAGAGCATTTATTTGAATGAACCAGTGGAGCACAGTCCCAGGCAGAGAATAATCTGGGGGGATAATGGAATTTCCCCTCAGGATCCAAAGTAAATATTTCTTGTCTCGATTTGGTGCCACTTTAGGAAGTCTGACTTACTTTTCCCAGTCCCTTTAACTGCTCTGCCATTCCAGAAGCTGTCCAGGGACCAACAGTGATGTCAGAACAGCTACTCCTCCCTTTCCCAGATACTTCGAGCTTTTGAGTTAGCTAAGAAGGGACCCAAAAATATGGAAGTGCCAACCTCAAAGAGTGTAAATAATATAGCTTGCCCAACTCCATGAGGAGAGAAGGATTCAGAGGTAAATTAGAATCACAGAATGTTAGAGCTGGACAGCAATTATGGTCATCACTTGATCCAATCTGCTCATTTTATGGACAAAGGAACTGAGATAGAGAGAGGATAAGTGACCTGTACACAGCTAGTAAGTGGTAGAGCCAGAACTAGAACTCAGATCTCTTTACTTTTACTACATTTATTCCAATTTTTTTTTCTGGGCCTACATGAGCAAAGGTACCACACAAGGGAACGATGTTCCCAACTGTTGACTCGAGCACATTTTATTTTAGGGGGAGGAAGCCAGAGCAACAACTCTAAAGAATTACAGAGATCTCAGTGGCCAAGGCCACGACTGGAGTGAATCAGCAGTGATGGTGTTAAGTCATGTTAACTTCTGGGCCTTTCCCTCTGAGTCTTGAAGGTGAACTTTCTTTTACATGTTTTCTCCCAGTTAAGAGGGTAAGCTCCTTGACAGCAAGGATTTCCTTTTTTCTGTTTGTGACACAATTACTTAGCACTGAGCCTGATACATAGTACGTGCTGAATAAATGCTTTTTCATTCATTTCCATCCATCCATCCATCCATCTATCCATCCATCCATCCATCCATCCTCTAGCCTGCTTGACTGGCAGTATGATTTTCAAATGTTATCTTTGTCCTTACCAGATTGTCGCCGATACTGACGCACTTGAGTGGGCATGTCATCTTGGGAAGACCAAGCCTTTTTCAGCCTCTCTGGGCTGTAGCGGTATCGATTAGGGTCTACAAACAAAATATAAAACATTTCACTTTTTTCCTCTGCTATTTCTATTTTCTAGAATCTTCCACACATCCAGTGTCCTTTTTACCCCTTTTCCCTCAGTCTTAATACCTCATATGCTTTTAATGCCCCTTCTCATTTCTTAAAGTCAATGCCTTTCAGAAGGTGGCAGGCTGGCAATGCCATTCACACATTCCTAACAACAGGATGCCATTGTCATTGTGTTCCCTCAAATCTTTTCTCATGTCTAAGGCTGCTCTTCTGTCCTCTAAGCTCCATGGAACACAGAGAGTCACAAATCAAGCCAGGGAACAGGAGGTGGAGATAAAGATTGCTCAAGTATAAGTTGATATACTGACATACACATTCAGGAACAAGACAGTCAAGCAGGGAGGAACTTACAATAGGAGTCCATTTCCAAGATGGCTTCCTTAGCCTGAGATATAAGGAAAAAGAATAAGTTATTCCCAAACATCTGCACAACACACCCTCTGACCTCTCCTGAAGGACAGCTCAGCATTTCTCCAACGACTCATGTAACTACAGTTATCCCTTCCACATTACTACTTTCCCTATTGTGGTTTCAATATATCATGATTGGCATAAGAAATTACTGTAAATGGGAATTTGGGGGGAGTTTGCAGAAGCCACAGATGACACAGAAAAAGTTTAGAAACTTAGAAATGCATAACTAAGAAATGCCTATAACCAAATACTTAACCAAATTTTACAATAAAGTACTGTAAACACCCCACAAAAGAAAACATTTAGACTTCTTCTCTGGTACTAAGGGAGGGCCAAAAAATTTTCCACGAATTTTCCAGATTGTAGGGGCACTGTGCCCCTAACCCCCACGATAAGGGATAGCTACTCATCTATAGTCTTCCCCCTCAAACCCACAGGATCCTTTACCACAACAGAGCTACAGTAACTTCAGGAGGCAGTAACCACAAAGCTTCCTTCCCATAGAGAGCCAGGAAGCCCTAAACTCCTCTCTGTTCCCTTCACCTTTTGGGGAATAGTGGCATGGTGATTCTCTAGGATCAGCCTCTTGATGTGATGGGTCCATGCACGTTTCTCTTCTACTGATTTGGCCTGAAAAAATCCAAGAGTAAGGGACAACTGAGAAATGGTGCCAAGATGCAAGGAACCAGCCCCAACACACACAGTACCCCTTCTTCTTCTTTTTTTTTTTTTGGAGGGCAATTGGGGTTAAGTGACTTGCCCAATGTCACACAGCTAGTTTTGTGTGTGTGTGTTAAGTGTCTGAGGCCGGATTTGAACTCAGGTTCTCCTGACTCCAGGGCAAGTGCTCTATTCACCACAGTGCCCCTTCTAAGCCCTGCAAAGATAAACCCTCCCATTCTGGCCTCTGTGCTACACAACACTGCCACTTTCTCCTCCTTACCTGGATGCTGTACTGTTGCTTGCTATGTTTATAGTGAGTGACTGTGAAACACAGGGAGTCTCTGGTGCTCTCAATCAGCATCAAGGAGGAGCACTATTAAAGGTCCAGGAAAGGAGAAAGAGAAAACATGTCAGATGCTGGGAAGAGGATCAAACTAACTGGAAAAGTCTTATAAGCTATAGAGAAGTCTCTGTTTTACATTCCCCAAGGCACAGACTGGGAAGAACAGAAATGAAGAGAATCAGAGCCACGACAGAGGGGGATCCAGACTGTGCCCATGGATCAGGAGTCCTAGCCCAGGCTGGGAGAAGGGAAAAGCCTGGTTACCGGGATGTGACCTTTGTAGACAAAGTGGTCTCCTCGCTTTTTAGTGATGAACAACGCCTTGTCAAAGAGAAAGAAAGTCCTCTCATTCCGCACACGATGCACACGGAAAGTGGCTTCCAAGACCAGCTCTCCATAGGTCGTCAGGTCTGGCCCCTTCCAATTGATCAGGAGTGACTGGATTTCCTGCAGATGAGAGATACATCCCACATCAGATTCTAAAGATCCTTTTATTTCCAGCAGGTGGGGTAGAGTTGCAAAAGGGATCAGGCCAGGAGAAAGAAGTCTAGCACTCCCCTTCTAGCAAGATTCAGGAGCCACAGCTTGACTCTGGAGTGGGGAAAATAACTAAGTACAGTCTATTATCATAATAACAACAGCACATTAATAATAACTGCTAGCATTTCTATACTTATAAAGTTTGCAAAAATTATCTCATTTAATTCTCACTGTGACCTTCAGAGGTAGGAGCTATTAGTATCATCCCCACTTTACAGATAAAGAAACTGCAGCTGAGCAAGGTTAAGTGAATTGTCTAGGGTCAGACAGCGAGGTTCTTAAGCAGGATTCAAACTCGGGCCTTCCTGACTCAGTTCAGCACTCTCTCAATCACTCTACTTAGTTATGTCACTACCATTAAAAATCATTTTCCATGACTAGCTTGTCAGAGATACTGATATTATCACCCTCACCAGGACCAGCATGTGGTCTGCCTCTCTCCCCTATAGGTCATTTTGATAAAGATTCTACTATTCTATTCCAGCCCTAAGAGGATCAACAGCACTGGTTCAAATGCCTCTTGACATAGTTAGCCCTTTCTCCCTCCTGACCTCCCGTCCTCCCTTCTGGCTGCCCAGGCACCTGGAGTCGGACAGCATGTTCATGCTTCCTCTTCATGTCATTGATGTACCAGGCCACACAAGTCATGGTATCGATTGCGTCCTCAACCATCTCAAAGCCATCCTCCTCCTCATCAAAATGCTTAGCAATTTCCTACACAGGAGACAAAGAATGTGAAGTTCCTGATCTCTCTCCTGAGAACTCTGATGCCTACTTGAATGTTGTCCTCCTCTATCCTGATCAGGGCTCAGACACCAACCACCCCCCTAGACTTCAGAGATGAAGTCTGAGTGCAGGTTACCTGGAGAAGGAGGTGGTACTTGAGAATTCTTTGGACCGGCTTCAGCAGAAAAGAACCCAGGGGCAGAGAGTGCTGCAAGACCTCTTGTCGGTCCCTGAAGAACTTGGCCTGGTGTTTGTCTCTCATGCATTCAGTAAGGGCTGCCACTGAACTATTAGGAGAAGAAAGTCATCACTAAGAGATGAAATCATAGGGTAGGAAGTGGTAATGTTAGTGGTACAGAGGAAAATGGTACTCCGCAAATCTCCCCCCCTCCTCCCTTTTCCATCCTGGAGTTACTTACTTTGGGTAGTTGTTGCAGTACTGGGTATAAATGTCAAATTCTTGGCTCTAAGGAAAGGGAGAAAAGAGAATTTTCTAAAATGGCTGTGAGCATAACTTTTGAGACCCTCCCACTGTACTTTGTCCCATCCAGTTTCCAAGAGTTTTTGGTCCCTATTCCCAGTGCAGCCTTTCTTCTTCAATGAAGCCAGTGTTGTGTTATTTTCCTTAAGACCACAAATAGTCCCTTTAGTAGCCTACTACCAAGAGTTATGGTCATTCTCAGTTCTCCAGTGGAGTGGTGCAGGTGGTGGTGGTAATAGCAGCATTTATATAGCACTTTAAAGCTCATAAAATTCTTTACAAATATTACCTCATTTTATCTTCACAATAACCCTAGGAAGTGGGTGCTATTTTATTATTCATTTTGTAGATGAGGAAACTGAGGCACAAGGAGGTCAACTGACTTGCCCCAGATTAATAAATGTCTGAAGCCAAATTTGAACTCGGGTTTTCCTGACTCCAAGTCTAGCCCTCTAATCACTGTACTACCCTAGCTGCAGCTGCCAAAAGCACCACCACCACCATCATCATCATCATCATCAACATTAACATGGCATTTTAAGGACTGCAAAGAGTTTTATGTATATTATCTCACTTGATAAACCATACTGAGTTCTGTCCTTACCCTTTCTACAAAGCAATTAGCCACAGCCACTGGATCATTATTACAGCTGTCCAGGTCTTTCAGCAGCTGACTGAATGAAGAGAGAGAAGTCATCAGATTTGGGACCCACTTCTTTGCAGCTGCATCTAAGGTATGACCAGCTACAAAGTTCTTTCCAATTACCCCTCCCT
>NW_027185735.1:14566069-14634224 GCF_028583685.1 Petaurus breviceps papuanus | reverse complement strand
AGGGAGGGGAAATTATTTGCAGCAAACATGACGGGCATAGGTGAGGGATATAATTACCCACCTTCAGGAGGGAAAACTGCTCCAGTGCTGGCAAAAGGAGTCAAACACACAAAGGGAAAGATTAAAGGAAAGGAAAAAAGAGTCTCTGGGATAGACGTTAAGATTCCTGGATTAGAGCATTTCAGGGTATGAATCAAAGTGAGATTCTCTGTATACAAGCTCAGGTTCATTTATATAACTAGTCAAAGGAAAACTGCAAGTAACCCCAGGGACATTTTTTCCTGTGTTTCCCCTCAATGTCTCCCTCTTCATTTGACCCCACGTTCTTCCAAATTCCATCTCTTTCCTGTCTAAACCTTCCTCCAGAGCCACAATAATCCTTCCTTCTGCAGAACCCAGAGAAGATTCTACCTGCCTTACTATTTAAAGCTCACCTAATTTCTGCTCCTAGGACCCTTTCCCTTGGGTTCTTCAGACAAAAGATAGGGAGCATTACTATCCTTCCTTTCCCTACCTCTAATCATATTCCTTCATGAAAGAGATCACAGATAAACTAATAGAACCCTTAAACATTTCAAGTCACAGTATATCCTACCAATATACTAAGTAGTCCTCGCAGAGCCACCAGCATCATTTAGCTTGTCTAGAAGCCAGTGGAAGATGTAGAGAGAATACTGTCACAAAAGCAAGAGGAAAAAAGAGAGAAGAAAGAAAAAGAGGTATCTCTGGAGAAGAAATGGCACTATCATGTCTAGATGGTCTAGGGAGTCTTCAAGAAGCCCCACTCAACCTATGAATACGGTAAACCAAAAATTACACTAATGATTCTATCCAAAGAGGGAGGTCCTTCCAAAGTATCCTCACAGCTCCCTAAAGGAGCTTGTACTGATGTAACTAATTCCATCCCAGAGGTGGGAAAACCAATAGGTACAGGGCAGAAAGGAAAGGGCACTAATGAGGGAGGGCAGGAGTGAAAGCAGACTCTTCATTCAACACTGTGGTACTTACCCCTGCCCCAACCAGAGCTCTGAGAGGCCTAGGAAGAATGAGCTCCTGGCTTGCCACTCACCTGTTTAGTGCATAGATGTTTTCTATGTTCCCAAAAAGTGCACTGACTTGCTCGGGTTTCAGCAGCCCTGGTGTGTCGATGATCTTCAAAAGGTAATCCTGTCATGGGGGAAGTGAGTTGAGGACAACACAGTACCACTCCCACTACATGGTGCACTCTCTGGGTATCACTTTATTCCTATTTGCCTCTTCTATATTGATAGAGCCCCTTTCCAGCTTTATTCCTGGGGAATACCTAGAGAACACTAACTGCCACCATGCCAACTCTGAGAGCGGCCAATATGATGCCTGTTTCCCTTTTGGTTCTGCCCCTTTCTCCTGCCTTTCTGACACTGCTACTCCCAGGATTCAACAGGCTGTTCCAATGATCCAATTTCCTGGTCTGACCAGTCAGAGAAACAAAGGGGGAAAATTGCAGATCTGTGGTTTCGGTAAATTCAGTTAAACGACATCTGAGGGCTAAGCTTTGGGCTCTATTCCTCTTCCTAAATCTTAGTCCTGGGAAGCAGAATTACTGGGACCAAGCCTTCAAGGTTTTTCCTTTCTAGGGGAGAAACCAGCTGGACACTGCAGACACCAAAGTCCCTTGGTCTATTTTGGAGACATGTGCTCCATGCTCCATCCCTCACTCCACAATGATCCAAGGGAGAAAAAATAACAATGACTACAGAGGCAGGTGGACCTAAATGAGTGGCTCACCTCAACGATGCTTCGGAGGTCCTGTACATACATGCGCTCCGTCTCTACAATCTCCCGCACCACTCGGCCCAGGTAACTCAGCTTGTGATGTCCAGGCCCAGATGTAGACCGGGAGCTAAATGGTGAGCCTTTTAGGGATCCTCTCAGATTCAGCCAGCTGCTGGAATTGTTATGGCTATTAGGGATATGGCAGGCATGGGGGGAGCCAGACTCGCTATCAGCCACAGGTCCAGTTCCATTTGGTTCTTCCATGGCCTGACTGTCCCGGGATGAGCCTGAAGAAGAGGTGCTAAAGGCCAAGCTCACTGGACGCTCTTGGGTTGCATCTTGATGTAAGGAGACTGAGACAGGCATCCTGGCATTGCTGCTTAGTGAAGAAACTTTGGGGCCATTCTAGAGAGACAAAGAAAGAATACTACAAGGCTTGAAACATGACAAGTCTCCTGTTAGAACCTAGAAAAAGGGCCTCCCAATAGGAGAGACCTCTCCTAGAAAGATACCTGTATGTCTTGAGGGACCCCAGAATAAAAGTCCCCCAGATCTCACTGGCTCAGAAGTAGTGTCAGACCTTTCACTACCCCTATCTACTACCATCCACTACCTCCATCTCCCAAATGAAGGTAGTTGAATGAAGAAATGAAATGTCTAGTCCCCTTGGAGTTCTTAGCTCCATCCTCCAGTCACAGGGGCAGAGGATATTGATAAGGGAGGAATAACAAAGATGCTAAGTTAATAAGTTTTTACTTATCAGACTAGGCCAGGGAAAGTTCTGAAAGGATTGAATTTCCATGTACAGTTATCCCTTCCATATTGCGACTTTCCTCATCGTGGTTTTGATCTATCATAGGTCAGCATAAGAAATTAAATGGGAATTTTGGGGGAGTTTTGCAGAAGCTGCAGACAACAATTGAAGGTCAGGAGACAACATAGAACCTATGACCAAATACTTAACCCAAATTTTACAGTAAGGTACTGTAAACATCCCATAAAAGAAAAAGTTCTCTGCTACAAAGAGTAGGCCAAAAAAATTTTCAAACATTTTCCAGACTGTAGAGGTGCTGTGCCCTTAACCCTCATGATGTGGAAGGGAAAAGTACTTCAGTACTGTACTTCAGAAGGGAAAAGGAGGAGCCCAAGTCAATTAAATGGTTTATGAAAGCTTTCCTAAATAAACACGTGGTTATCAAAGGCTATTTATTGGGTGCTCAGCCATATAGCATATTGTACTGAATGCTATATAGGGTGAATTAATCAAGCATAGCCCCTGTCCCCTAGTGCTCATGATTGAAGACTGTCATAGAGGCCAACATTGATCTCTGTCAGCACTGACACCCCTGCTGCCCCGAATATATCTTGGACTCTTATCTCCTCCGAGAATGCTGGATTGGTATATGTCATCTTCAGTTGTAACATATGTGTATATGTATATATATGTATGTATGTATAGCTTATAAACTAAAGGTTTAAGACCATTAGGTTCCCTGGATTATTTATTCTTTGAAGTGAAGAGCTCCATTTTTATGGTATAACAGAAGGAACCTGGAACTACATAGGACTTGGGAGAACTGGAAATCTACTCCTAGCTTTGCTTTCAATGTGACATTGAGACTGTTGCTTAAGGTCTCAGCATCTCAGTTTTTCCTTCTATAAAATAAGATTACAAACTTCCCTACCCACTCCCTCCTATTGGACGTGAGGATCTGATGAGTTGGGGGAATACAAAAGTACTACATCAAAGTCAGGTCAACTTGACTTTCACCACCATGACTGTGTCCCAAAAAGCTTCTATTGTAGTGATTCTCAAAGTGTGATCTTGACATCTCTGGGGATCCCCAAAGATTCCTTCAGGGGCTCCACAAAGTCAAAAATGTTTCCATCATAATACAAATATATTTTAATTTCTAATATGGTAAATAGCCATAGATAACCTACATAAAGAAAAGCTCTTTGGAAGGGTCTTTGATTTTTCAGAGCGCAAAGGGATCCTGAGACCAAAAAGTTTAAGAACCAGTTCTAATCTATCTTGTCCTACAGGAAAACAGAAGGGAAGGGGATGGGGGGGGCGGGGCATAGAAGGGAAGGCAGACTGGGGAAAGGCACGAGCAGAACGCGTGTCCTCTCTGGGTGGGGGGAAGGGAGAGATGGGGAGAAAATTTGGAACTCAAAATCTTATGGAAATCAGTGTTGAAAACTAAAAATAAATGATTTTTTAAAAAATAGAACTATTCTTCTAGAGCATCTAATTTAGTGCCCTGAAAACCGATTACACAGTTAATCTTCCATTCAATTCTACACAAATTTATTAAGTGCTAACTATGTGCTCAGGCCTTTCTGACTCCAGGCCCCTTACTCTATCCACAATGCCAGGGGCCTCAGCGGATAGAGTGCCAGACTCATTTTCGTGAGTTCAAACCTTCATACTACAGTGAAATATCACAGAAGTCCTCTAGGCCCCACAACAAATACTGAAGAAAAAATATGAATAACTCTTCAAAGCTAACTGGCTTGCTTAGGCTTTGGTTGCTCAAAAGTCACCACTGACCTTCCTTTTACTCTCAGTGTCGGATTCCCCCTTCCCAAACAAGGAAGAAGCTTCATTTAGAATAGGGAAAATTAGGGAGAAAAGCCAAGGCTGGCAAGGCCAACTCCTCTCAGAATCCCAATGTCAGAAAGTCTGGGAGGTTGCAAGACCTCTCTCTGAGGCAGACCATGAAAGGTTGTTGGTGCCAGGCTGTTTGGGTGCACGGAATGTGTGTAGGCCCGTGTATCCATGTACAACTGTTGTATCCTACTTCTTCCATTAACCCAGCTGTGTGGGCTTGGGAAAAGAATTTAACCTTCTGAGCTTTAGTTATTTAGTCTGTGAAATGAAAAAGTTAGCCAGCTAAGGTCCTTTAGCAGGAGTTTTTAACCTGGGATCCCTGAATTTTTTAAAAAATATTTTCATAATTTTAAGATTTTGATGAATTGATTTCCTTCGTAATCTTTATATTTTATTTTATGCATTTAAAAAGTATTATTCTGAGAAGGGATTCATCAAGACTGCCAAGTGGGGAACAGAAAAAGAATCAGTGCTAGAGTGATACCCTTCCAGACATTCTTGAGTCCAAAATACAGGAAAATTCTTCAGGCCTGAGACACCACTGGGTTCCACTGAGTCCATTTTATTATTGTGTTATGTTAAAAAGAGGCCCTCCCAGGGCCTCTCTGGTTGCCAGGCTGGGCATCAGCCTGGAAGCTGCTGTAGTGATAAAGTGCCCTCAGTCTCAGTTGAACTTTACTCACTGGGTACCAGGTGTTGCTCAGAGACAAAGATGAAGGTGACACTACACCTCAGAATGGAGTAGTGGGCACTGCCCATTTGAAGGAGCAAGATAAGCTAATATAAGAAACCAGGGTTCCAGGAATACTCCTGTGCTGGAGTCGATACCAGATATGCACATGCTCATGTCACACCAGCCTCCCCTTCCTTGCCCCGCCACACTAAATTCCCAGAGCTCAATGCATCCCACTCTGAAGCTAAGTGATGGCCACTCATTGTTATTGTGTTTCAGGGACACTCTCCCTGAGTGTGTGCTGCCACGGGAATTCAGCATCTCCTCACCACCACACCACAATGTCACGGCCTCTCATCACCCTCCTCCAGGCTTTAACATTAGCAGAGCTTTAGTAGCAGTGCTTCAAGTAGAGACAAGGCTGGAAAGAGAATCCAGAAGGCAAAATAATTGATTTGCTCCCTTTTGGTGCCACTAGAAGGTATAAGGATTAAATGAAGAATGATATAATCATTAGGGATGAATAACAGCATCCAGAGGTATTCTCCATTCACCATTTACCCCTCACTCCTCTGCCCCCAATACCACCCTACCCTATCCTGGTTCTCTTGCCTAAGGAGCAAAAGGTATGAAGCTGGAAATGAGGAAAGAAACAAAATCTACCTGCAATTTCACCACTAATTCCTTGTGTAGTCAATCCTTCTGTTTGTGCATACAAAAACATAACTATACATATACACATGACACACTCATAAATTGGAGTAATCCTAGAAGAACGGCACTAGGAAAAGACAGGAGGACCAAGGAAGACTTCTTGCAGAAGGCAGGGTTTTAGGTGAGACTTGAAGAAAACCAGGAAAGCCAAGAGGAAGAGATAAAAGGAAGGACTGAATTTCAGCCATGAGGGACAGCCAGCGAAAATGGAGTCAGGAAATGGAGTATCTTGTGGGAGGAACAGCAAAGGAAGCCAGCCACTGAATTGTAGGGTCTATGGAGGAGAGTGAAATGAAAAAACTGGAAGGTAGGAAAGGATCAGATTATGAAGGACTTTAAAAGACAAAGAGAATCAGTGTCTATGGCCAATGTCTTCATTCATTTGGCTTAAGTCTACCTCCACGAATGAATGAATGAATAAAAAAAACCCATTATTAAATACTTACTGGGTATCAAGTACTGTACTTTTTTGTTATAAGGGAGGTTGAGGTGGCAGAATAATTGGAAATGACAAATGATATCAAAAGAAAAAAGACCCTTAATGAAACATTCCTTCCCAAAATTAGCAGTGAAGACTATGTGTAACTAGATCTTCTAAACTCTTTCCCTGATAGCTTGCTGCCTCCTAAGAGACCCCTGGGAAGATTAACAAAATGTTGTCAGTGATAGTACCCTGAGCTTCTCCACCCAAGAATGTCCCTTGAGAAATGTAGCAGTGCTATATTTTATTCCATTCTCAAAGGAACCATTAAATTAACTTTGCCCTGCCTTTCTAAAGAGGCTGCTAGCAACTTAATACCGTGTCATCCTGGAACAAAGCAAGACAAAAACACAAAATCCTCCCCTGCCCTTAACCCTTGACCCAGTAAGAATGAATCTTTGCTGTGGTTCAAAGCTCACTACCCAGAGTTTAGTATCAATTCCTTCTTTTCCCCCATATGAGGACTTATCCAGAATAACAGCTCCACAACCCAAAAAACCCTTCTCTGAAGAATGCCTCTTTGATGACCTCTGGGTTGCACCTGGGGACAGTCAACTCTTAAGGGACAGCTAAATGAAAAAGGCAAGAGTTTATAAAGTATCCCTTAGGAACCTAGGTTGCAGCCTTTAAAACAATTTGAATCAGAACAGCTATAACTCCCACAATTCAGGTCCAACGATGTGCAGACTGAACCGCTGGAGGGTCCCCTCAGAGTCAGACTTTTTTTTTTTTTTTAAAGCAATCGGGGTTAAATAACTTGCTCAAAGTTACACGGCCAGTTATTTTGTGTGGGTGCTGAGTATCTGAGGCCAGAACCGATCCCAGGTCTCCTGGACACTGGGAATGGCACTCTTACCCTCAGAGTCAATCTTTAGCCAACCAGCTTCAAGTAGGTGCACAAGAAGCCCAGGTATAGGAAAAACCTATTTTCCTCATCAAAGCTATTTTAACTCCTTTTCTGTACCCCCTGGCTCAATTTAGGGGCATTCTTCCATGTAGACCAAGCTCAATTTTTTCATCAATGCCCATTTCAGTCCCTGGGAAGATTCCAGAGGAAGAGAAAACCTGGTAAGTTTCCTCTGACTCCCATTGAACCCCAATACAGCCTAAGGTGAGTGGGAATTCCTAGACCCCTGAGAGATTAGGGCTTTTGAAAACACAGTATTTTATTTTTTTCCCCAATTACATGTTAAAATAATTCTTAAAATTTTTTTTAAAGTTTTGAGTTCCAAATTCTATTCCTCCCTCCCTCTCTTCCCTCCCATCTTCCTGAGATGGTAAGCAATCCAATATAGTTTATATATGTGCAATCATTTTATTAGTCATTATGTATAAGAAAGGAAAAAAAGAGAGGGAGGGAGGGAGGAAGGGAGGGAGGAAGGAAGGGAGGAAGGAAGGAAGGAAGGAAGGAAGGAAGGAAGGAAGGAAGGAAGGAAGGAAGGAAGGAAGGAAGGAAGGAAGGAAAAGAGCATGCTTCAGTCTATATTCAGACAGTATCAGTTCTTTCTCTGGAGATAGATGTTTCATCCTGAGTCTAACATTTCACACCATATACTAAGATAAAGTCAAAATGGGTACATGATTTACACATACAGGTTGGGGCTTTTGACATGACTTTTTTCTGGTCGTATTCCCCTCCACCTACTCTACATTGCAGGCCACCTTGCTTTTTCTTGCACAAGACATGCCACCTCTGTACTCTGAGTATTTTCACTGGCTATTCTCCATGCCTGAAATCCTTTCCCTTCTCATTGCCATCCCCTCCTGGCTTTTCTAGTTTCCTTCAAAGCTAAGCTAAAATCCCACTTTCTACAAGAAGCATTTTCCTGTCTTCTTTAATCTTAGTGCCTTCCCTCTAAGATCATTTCCAAAGTTATCTTGTATATATCTTATTTGTACATATCTGCTTGCATGTTGTCTTTTCCATTAGAGACATGAGTGCCTTGAAGGGAGAAACTATTATTGCCTTTCTTTGTGTTCCCAACACTTATTTAGCATAGTGCCTGCCTGTCACATAGATGCCTAATAAATGCTTAACTTGCTTTCAGTAGACTCTTATCTCACAAAGGAGCTGATAATTAAGGCTTACCAGTTCTGCAACTGAAGAATGACCTTGGAACTTGTCAGTCACTATCCTAGCTAAAATATAATAAAAATATAATCAAGGCCCCATGATAATGACACTATTTGGTATAAAAGATGTTATAAGTTCCTAGGTACCAGGAAAGAATGAATATTAAGTGAGGATTAGAGGAGAAAAAAAAACCAGAAGAGTCTTAACAAATTGCCATTTAAAAAAAAAGCTGCCAGGATTCAAATTCAATGACTTCTGGTTCCCCAAAGACTTCAGTCACAACCATTACTATGAAATGATATTATAGTTAGAATTTGTAGAGCATCTTAAGGTTTACAAAGCACTTTATGTACCTTATTTCATTTGACCCTAAACAGCCTACTATTACACTACTATCATCCCCATTTTATAGATAAGAAAACTGAAGTGGAACAAAGTTAACTTACTTACTGCTCCCCCAGTCACTTTAGCAAATAAGTGCCTGAGGCAAAGCTTGAGCTCACCATCTTCCTGACTCCAAGTCCAACACTACAGCACCACCTTTAGCGCCAATATTGTGCTGAGAGTCAGAAAGCCTTGGGTTCAGACTCTGCTGCAGACAGTTATTAGCTGTGTGACCCTAGGTGAGTCACTTAACCTCTCTTGAGCCTTGATTTCTTCACCTGCAATTACATAGGATCATTGGAAGAATCAAATGAGCTTCTGTATACAAAGAATTTTGAAATCCTAAGGTGGTATAAATATCAGCTATTATTTTTTTTTATCATTACAATAAAAACTCCACTGGAGGAACCCTAAGTATCCCCTCCCTGGAAGGGGCAGCCATACTCCTTCTCATGTGACAAGCATCTGATTATGAGAGCATCTTTTGTTTACAGTTATAATTAATATTATTGTAATGCAACCAGCCATTTCCTATAAGGATTTCTAAGTCCTTTGTTGACATCTCATAGGATCAAAATTATGGAAAGGACCTTAAAAGTCACCTATCTAGTCCATACCCTTTATATTACAGATGAGGAAAGTGAGGGTCAGAATGGTTGTGACTTGTCCAAGGTCACATAGGTAGTGTCAGAGGCAAGATTTGAATTTAGGTCCTCAGACTTTAGAGCCTAAGCTCTTTTTAATCAATGTACCTAAGTCTCCCAGACAACCCTAGCTCCCAAGAAGAGTCAGGGTCATTCCATCTCACAAAAGAGACAGTCATTTATCTGGCCAGGCTCACAATGAAGGACCCAAGTCCTTAAACTCTCAGCCTTATACCTTCTCCTCAGTTACCTTGGAATATATCACCTTCCACTAGGAGAATGGAGAAAGGAACAAATATTTGTTGAGTGTCTACTATGCGCCAGGATGAGGATATAGTAAGGCAGTAGCCATCAGAAACTCAACCTATCAGCTGTGACCCCTAGTCATCTGCTCTCTGCTCTAGATTCTGTTGTTCAGCTGTTTCAGTCATGTCCAACTCTTTGTGACCCTATTTGGGATTTTCTTGGCAAAGACACTGGATTGATTTGCCATTTCCTTCTCCAGTTCATTTTACAGATGAGGAAACTGAGGTAAACAGGGTTAAGTGACTTGCCCAGGGTCTTAGAGCTGGGAAGTGTCTTGGGGTAGACTCTATAGCTTCTTATAACTTGTTCTTTAACCACTGGGTCACTACCTCTGGGGAGGGGCCCATAAGTTCAGTCTCAAGGTCTCGTAAATTCTTTCTACTCTGTTGCTCTCTTCCAGTTTACTGGCCTCTGGAAAACCATTATGTCCAAATTATTTATTTGTAAAAACCACTAAAACATTTTTTAGGGCTTACACTCAATAAAGCTCCCTACAATCTCAGGTTAAATACCTCCTCTTTGATGGAAGCAACTGAGAAATATGACTTTTAATTGTTGGGAAGAATGGAACCCAGTATCCTTTATTTCTTTGGGAGTTTTAACCATTAATGTCTTAGTCCTTTATCAGTGAGATTTGATGACTTCTAACCCTTCCTATTTTATTGAGGTTCAAGCTTGGCTCTGTGTGTACCCTCACAGAACATCCCTGAAGTGTGTGTGTGTATGTGTATGTGTGTGCGCATGCATGCACACACATGTGTTCTATCTACATACACACACATACCTCTAAATCTCCATATACATATATATAAACACATACAGCATTTAGGCTGTCACCAGAATCAACTTCTACCCAGCTAAGGCCAAGTTCTCATTCATTTGATCAACAATTATTTATTAAGCATGTACTATGTACCAGGTACTGGCCACTAAGGGCTGGGGATAAAGAGACAAAAACAAACATTCCCTGCCTTCAAAGAACTTATTCCAGGTAGGGAAATAATATATCATAGAGACTACTGGATGGCTCTGTCGATAGTGTTGGTCCCAGAGTCAGGAAGATCTGAGTTAAAATCCTTCCTCACACATACTTTGGGCAAATAACCCCTAAGCTCTTTTTAATCGATGTACTTAAGCCTCCCAGTCAATCCTAGCTCCCAAGAAGAGTCAGGGTCATTCCATTTGACAAAGGAGACAGTCAAACCTCTAAAACAGAAATAAGATCAACTACCTAACAGCATTGTCATGAGTACCAAATGAGATAATATACAAAATGCTTTGCTAACCTTAAAGTACTATATAAATTCTAGTTTAAATATGATCATTATGTATTAGTAAATAGATAATATAATACAAATCCTCCTCAACTTATCTCACCTCTCCTCTTCCCTGTCTCTCCCTCTTCCTCCCCACCCCCCACATCTTGGCTTTCTTATCCAACTAGGCTTGGAACCCCTTAGTATCAAGACAAAAGGTTTCACTAGCTCTAAACCAATTTAATAGCTAGGACTCTACCTGTCAAACCCACTCTAAATCCCAGAGTCAGGGAGAAAGCAGATCCACTAGACTATCCTTTAGAGGGCCCTGGGGAAGTCTCAAGAGTCAGAAGCACCCTGGGGTCAAGAAAGAAGCAAGGGATGGTGGGAAGAGTAAAGACAGTAAGGGGTGGGAGCACTTCTCTACTGATCCTGTGCCAGCAGCCAAAAGATCTACAAGGACTCCCCAGTAAACCCTTTGGCTCAGCACAAATGGGCTAAAGTGCAAAGGAAGCTGACGTCATCCCCTCACCTACCAACCACTCAACCCTAAACCCAATCAGCACCACACCCACCAGTCTGCTCTCATGGAACAAGAGGAGAGAAAGGGGAATCCCCCCACCCTCACCCCAGGCTCCAAGTGCCATAGGCCACCTTCCCCAGTGGTAAAAGTTAAGCCAACTCCTGGGAACTCAACCAGTTTCTTCCTCTATGGACTTTAGCAGGCTTCACTTCAAACTTCCCCATTCCCATGTGGTAGAGACATTCTAAGAACTCTGAAAACCAGCTCTTCCCTGCAGCCCTTTCCCTTTCTACACTTTCAGATTCTCCTTAGGAATGCCAGTTGGCTTGGGCAGAAGAAATGGGGTTTAAAAAAAAGGGTGGAGCAGTATGCTGACCTCAACACAGGGATCCCCAAGTGGGCTACTGAAAATCACTTCCTCTCCTCTGATCTCCAATACTTCACCAGTCCCAGTCCATATTTTGTGTTCCTTCCCACAAATTCATGTTCTGGGCAGGTGCCCAGTTTTCTCATCTGCCCAGCACCAAATACTCACTACCATCCCCCATTTTCCTCCCACAGCTCTCTTTAACCCAGCAAGTGACCAAAAAGAGGCTGCCCAGGCTTAAGCAACAGAAAGGTACAGCCAGCATGTGCCAAGAAGATGACAAATTTAAGCATGCAATTGGAGTCTTTCCTACAGCAAAAGGACAGGCTTATCTGGACAGGTTTCTTATGACTGAATTTTGGACTTAATAGAGTTTCTTCATACTAAGGCATCCATTTTCTGCCTGATTTTCACAGGCATTGACACCCTAAAAAGGGTGTGAACTTTTCCCTGGGGAAGTGACTTTCAGGCTCAGTTTGAGCAATGTGACTGTCACCACAGGAGTGTATGCAAACAATGTGACCACGCAGAGTTTTTGTGACAGGCAAACCCAAGCCATCTCAAATTCACTGAGAAATACATGCTCCCATCCTGTGGAAATATTTTACCTCCCATGCTAGAGCAGCAAAGGGACTCACAGAGAATAATGTGTGATTGCCAAGGCAACCCCAACCAAGTCTGCCACTAGAGGATACCATCCAACAGAGAAGGGAAGATCATCCTATGCCTAGGAAGAGTAACCACAAAATTCTGCTCCCCACTAAAAATCAAGTAAAGTCCCTTATCCCTCATGGAGGAACCTGTGCTTGGTTCCCTACTATCTTTGTTCTTCAAGAAGACCCAGATGTGTCCTTTGGAGCCTTGATTTCACTGGGCTCATTTGTAGTATGATCACACTTGTTCCTCCTTGGTGGATGCCCCCTTCTCTCTGTTTATCTGATTGTGCCAGTATTTTTCAGGTCCAGTTTAAGTCCTGCTTTTACAGGAAGGTCTTTCTCCAATGCATCTCTTCCCTCCTCTAAAGAAGTGGGAGACTATGGGTATAAAATATTTCATATTTGGTCAGACTTGGTTAATATGTTGGTTAGTTTTGCCGAACCACTTTTTTTCCCTACTTGTTTTCTTTAGCTATTCTTTGTTACAAAAGATGGCTCACTGGGTGGAGAATAAAGGAGTCATATTCTCAGAAATGAAAGTGATGGTAAAACAAAAAATATCAATAATTTTTAAAAGGCTTTTCTGCAATCAGTCCAAGGATCTCTGCCTTTAGTAAATTCTAGTTCCTCATTATTCTAGTGCTTAATCACATTTTATTTTCCCAACCAGATGGTGAGCTCTCTAAAGGGTGGGGCTGTCTTACTTAACATTTCCTTTCTATCTTCCTCCAACCTTGCACAATACGATATCTGTGGAATGAATTGCAGCCCTCTTATTGCCCTTGTGGTCAAAGAAAGGGTGAAATGGGGGGTCCAAAGTACCATTTGGGATCCGCATCAGTTCCCCTAGCCAGGAAGTGAATTTCCACTACAGTGTCATTAGTTAATGCCAGTGAGCTTCCAACCATCCAGAAAGGGCCCAGGAGAAATGGCTATGCATTCACCCACAGCAACTAATCATTTAGCCTGGAACATGAGTAGGCAGGACTATGGGGAGCAATCTGGGATAGGAAAGAAAAAGAGTCTAGAGTTGCAGGATGGAACCCTATAATTGAAACTTTCCTCCTCTCATGTAAACCGTGAACGAAGCTGGCTGGCCAACTTGATCTAGTGTGAAGAGTCCTATCAGGTCCCACTCCAAGAGATCTTCAGTCATGCTCAATTTGTCAATTTCCAATGCAAAGGAATTAGAAGAATGTCCATTGGGGTATCTAGGTGGTGCAGTGAATAGAGCACCTGCCCTGGAGTCAGGAGGACCTGGGTTCAAGTTCGACCTCAGACACTTAACACACACACAAAAAAACTAGCCATGTGACCTTGGGCAAGTTGCTTAACCCCAATTGCCCTCCGAAAAAAAAAAAGAGAAGGATGTCCGTATTTCACAGATGATAAAATCAAAGCATGCATGCGCGCGTGCACACACACACACACACACACACACACACACACACACACACACACACACACACACAACAAACCAAGCAAAACCCTTGAAATTTTCTGGTCCAACTCATTGAAAACGTATTTAAATATCTGTGTATAAGGTGATGGAGTTAAAAAAGGCAAATGTGACAGACAGTTGCTGTCAAGGAGCTTATGACCTAATAGGGGCAGGCAAGATACACACACAAATAACTATGAAAGAAGACTGAGGAAAGTCTGGAGCAAAGACATTTCAAACCAAGGTTTCACTTTTTCTTGGGAAAGAAGGTCAGAGAGTGTCATTGTGAAGATGGTACCTGATCTGAGATTTAAAGGAGATACTGGAACAGATTTCCATTGGTTGTGAGGGGAGCTGAGCAGGCCATTAGGGACTGCAAGAGCAAAAGTTCTGAAAAGGGAAAGGGCAGGATGAAAACTGGAGCAAGAGAAGCGCAGCTTTGAACTCAAGCCTTCCTGACTCCAGGCCCAGAACTGGCACATCCACTAAGCCACCACTGAGACTGTACTCTCTCCTAATCCTGATTGGTGTGAGTTTGGAATGTAGTGTACATGGAGAATATTATGAGGTTAAGCCTGGAAAGATGATGGGAACCATTATGGAAGGCCTTGAAGGCCAAGATCAAAGGTCTATGTTTTAATTAGTGACTTCATTTCTGAGTCAAGATGTGGTTCATTAGAAAAATTATTTGAGGAGTGATATAAAGGATGGACTGGAAAGGAGACTGACTGGGATCTGGAAAATCAGTGAGGATCTTCTATTATAATAGTCTGAGAAAGAAGGAATTAGCCAGAATCACTGGGAATAGAAAGAAGATAAACAGATTAGATATTATGCCAGTAAAGTCAATAGTTTGTCAATTGTATATTGTCACATAGTATGACTGTATTGACAACTGTATGTGAGACAAGAAGGATGAGTCAATGGTGACTTCTAGAGAGACAGAAACAGAAGGACAGAGAGAGGAGAGGGAAGAAAGAGAGGGAGGGAGGAAGAAGGGTGGAGAGACAGGGAGAGAGGAAGAAAGAGAAAGAGAGAGAGAGGAGGGAGAAGGAAGGGGGAGACTGAAAGAGAGAGGCAGGGTGAGGAGAGAGAGAGAGGGAAAAAGGGGGGAGAGAGGGAGGAAGAGAGGAGGAAGAGAGGGAGTGGAGAAAAGGAGAGAGAGGGAGGGAGGGAGGGGGGGAAGGGGGGGGGGGGGGGGGGGAGGGGGGAGGGGGGGGGGGGGGGGGGGAGGGGGGGGGGGGGGGGGGGAGGGGAGAGAGGGGGTGAGAGGGGGGAGAGGGGAAAGGGGGGAAGGGGGAGGGAGAGTGAGAGGGAGAGAGAGAGGGAGGGAGGGGAGGAGAGGGGAAGGGAGTTAGCTTATTTACTATGTGCCAGGCATTGTGTTATGCACTGGGGATACAAGACAAAGGAAAAAAGATAGTCCCACCTTCAAAGAGTTTATATTCTAAGGGTGGAAAAGAACACATGAAGGGTGAGTAGGGCTGGGTTTCTAAGGAGGTAGAAAGTTCACAGAAGGCTCAGCACTTCATGAAATGATCTGGTGGTCTAGATCAGAGACCCACCAATCAAGATTAGGACAGAGTACAATCATAAGGAGGCCACTAGGTGGTTCAGTGGATAGAAGGGCTGGGCCTGGAGTCAAGAAGACCTCAGTTCAAATGCAGCCTCAGACACTCACTAGCTGTGACCAAAGGCAAATCACTTAACCTCTGTTTGCCTTAATCCAGTAGAGAAGGAAATGGCAAACCACTCCTGTATCTTTGCCAAGAAAACCTTATGGTCCATGGGTCAGACAAAGAGTCGGACACAACTGAAAAACAATAGCTGTCATGAAAACCAAGGAAGGATGGGTGGCCTGCAATGTTAAATGCTGAAGAGAAATCAAGGAGAATGAAAACAGGGAAAATGCCACTGGAGTGAGCAATTGGGAATTCATTTGTGACCTTGGAGAAAGGTATTTCAGTAGAGTAGTGAGAACAAAAGTCAGATTAAAAGAGGATGAAGACTGAACAAGTGATGAGGAATTTATTTTTCCCTGGAAAATATGAACAAAACCAAGGAAAGTCCCAGATGTCCCACTTCTCTATTCTTTAGGGTTTCATCTCTCTAGGTAAGATAAGGCTTTCCTAGATAAGAGGCCTTCTTACTAGCAAGGTCCTCTGTCTCTGGAGCTATAAGGAGGTTCTCAGAACCAATTATTAGAAGAAGGGGGGTGGGGATAGGATTAATTAGTAACTTGCAGAGGTGACCTTGTCTGGCTCACTACATCCGTAAATTGTGAGGCCACCTGCTGGGAGGGGAGACTGAAAAAATGGGAAAAACAGGGACCAGATTGTTCTAGTTTAAAATATTTACCATTGCATCAGGTTCAAAGGAACTGCTGAATCTGAGAATGAACTAGGTAGCTAGTGTTTTCATCCCATTACATTCTCCTACCCCTTGAGAATACCTGATAAAGAAAATGTGTGCTTCAAACCTTCATTATACAATAGTGGCCCAACAGAGAAAGCCTTTCCCAACTCTTCTTAAATCCAGCTCTCTCTAGGAATTATTTCTTAATTATCCTGTATACAGTTTGTATGACTGCTTGTTTGCTTATTGTCTGCATTAGGTCATTGCTTTAAGACAGGGCCTGCCTTATGCCTCTTTTTGTATCCCCAGTGGTAATTCACAGTGACTGGCACATACTAGACACTTCATGTTTACTGACTGACTGGATAAGAGGAAAGAGATTCATCTCTCTGGGGCTACAGTTCTTTCCCTTCCCCCACGCCCGACTTAAGTTGGTACTCTCCAGTTGAGTATTATATTAAAATAAATATTATATTATAAATATTATAACATGTATTATAATAATATAGTCTAATAAATATTAAATTAAAATTTTTTTGTACTTCACCTGTACCCAACACTTAACAGACTTCTTGTTCTTATAACCATGCACAATCAAAGGAGTCTAAAAACCTTCAATTCTTCTATTAATAAGCACTGGACTCAGGGCAAATAGAAAATGACACAACTAGAAAGGAAGAAGCCAATGCCTACTCCTGGAGGGAGGGCCAGAGCAGAAGATGAAGTAAAAAAGAATTCACAGGATCATGTTGCTCTAACAGGCAAGGCACATTCCCCAGAGGCCTGTGATGGGAGATAGCCACACAATGGTTAAAATTTAGGCAGAAGAATCACTTTGCCTTGACAGATGAAAAACCCCTACAAAGGGTAAGAGAAGCAAACAACAGAAAAATTCAAGGCATTTTACAGTCTATAGGAACTAAGAGCTGGAAGGAACCTCCCTAGTTCAACTAGTCCAATCCTCTCATTTTTACAGATGAAGAACCTGAGACCCAGAGAAGTTAAATGATTTGCCCAAAGTCATAGTCTCCTAATCTTTCTTTTTCTAGTCTCCCTCCTCCCTCTCCAGTCTGTCACACAGCTGCCAAAGTGGTTTTCCTAAATTTCAGGTCTGTCCATGTCAGTTCCCCTCTCAGTGGTTCCCTATTGCCTCTAGGATCAAATATGCACTCCTTTGTTTAGTTTTTAAAGCTCTTCACAAAATGGCCCTTACCTCACTTTCCAGTGTCTTTCCTAACTTTATTATATTGTCTATCCTTTCGTGCTCTCTACAATAGAATGTAGTTTAAGTAGCCTCCTGGCTACTTCTGGGACATGACACTTCCTCTATCTTCCTTTGCACTGACTGTCCCCCCATACCTGGAATGTACCCCTGCTTTACCTCCATCTTTTAGAATCCCTTGGTTGGTGCTACCCACCTCTTCACCTAAGTCATAGACTCAGAATGCAGGTTGAAAAATATATTGGCTTTGTTTTTATTTATTTCATTGGGGGAGGAGAAAAATGTGGGGATAGATTTTATGTGAAAAAAATTATTCAAAATAAATCCTGTGATTCTGGAAAAAAAAAAAAAAGTTTTTTTCCTTCCAAAACTCTGCTTTCCTTTCAAATCTCATGTTATATACATGAAGTCTGATCCTCTCAGCTGCTGATTTCCTCTCCACTAAAAAATTTTTTTGTTAGATTTTATAGATGCTTATTTGTTTTTTCATGTTCTTTGTTCTTACATGTTCTTTCCCCTCAACAGAATGTAAGCTACTTGAAGGCAGGGACTTTTTTATTTTTGTCTGTTCTCCAGCTCCAAGCACTGTGCCTGGCACATAGTAAGAACTTACAATGGTGAACTCCTCATGCAAGGAGATATCACGTCGTCCTGAATCACTGAACAAAGTCATTTCTGTTACTTTTATCTTTCAGAGAATATTTGAATAATTATAATGTATGGATGAGACACCTTATCAGAAAGGAGCCTTTAGATGAGATAATGAATGTGAAAATGCTTTGAAAAAGTATAAAGAAATTATTCATTAAAATCAACATCACCAAGAAGAGTTTAGGAAGAATATCATATAGAGACCTATCAAGATGTTCTTTTTCTATAGGTGAGTCAAGGTAAAGAGAGAAGATGGCCATCAATTAGAAAAAAAGGAATTATACATTGTACTCTGATAACAAGGTCAATTTAAGTATGCTAAAGGTATATATCAACACTTGCAAAAAAGGAGATATAAGGTCCAGAGGAAATTTTAAGGAAACAACAATAATAGCATCCATTTTGTACCTTAAGGTTTGCAAAGCATTTTTTATATAAGTTCTCTCATATGATTCTCACAAAAATCCCAAGAAGTAGGTATTATGATTGTCCTTCTTTTAAAGATGAGGAAATTGAGGCTGAGAGAGATTCAGTGAATGATCTAGGTCACACAGCTTATAAGTATATGAGGCAGGATTTGAATCCAAATCTTCTTTGACTCCAAGACCAGTGCTCTCCTCCACTATGTTACTTGGCTGCCAAGAAACTATATTAGTGTATAAACTAAGGATTTAAATTCCCTACAGTATAGGGAACTTGAGCTGTGGGCTCTCATCAGATTCACATTCTGCTCTAAGCAAACACTGGTAGCAGGTCTTAAATTAAATTATTTTTCTGTGGATTATAAAGGAGAAGGCTCCTAAAGAATGAGTGGATCAAAAACAAATCATAGAAACAATAAAAAATTTTATCAAAGAGAATGACAATAATGAGACAACGTACCAAAA
Organism: Petaurus breviceps papuanus; assembly: GCF_028583685.1. Lineage (NCBI taxonomy): Eukaryota > Metazoa > Chordata > Mammalia > Diprotodontia > Petauridae > Petaurus > Petaurus breviceps. The sequence goes on along the minus strand of NW_027185735.1, from coordinate 14,615,221 downwards.
TTTATGGGATGTAGCCAAAGAAGTACAAGGGGAAATTTTATATCTCTAAATGCTTACAGCAGTAAAATAGAGAAAAAGCAGATCAATGAATTGGGCATGCAATTTTTTTTTTAAGCAATTGGGGTTAAGTAACTTGCTCAAGGTTACAAGGCCAGGTGTTTCTGGGTGGGTGCTAAATGTCTGAGCCTGGATTCGATGCCAGGTCATCCCAACTCTTGGGCTGATGCTCTTACTCAGATGTGCTACCTGGCCGCCCCTGGGCATGCAATTTAAAAAGCTAGAAAAAGAACAAATTTTAAAACACTCCAATTAAACACCAAATTGGAAATGCTGAAAATCAAAAGGAGAGATTAATAAAATTAAAAGTAAGAAAACTATTGAACTAATAAATAAGGGAAAAGGCTGAGAAATCCACCTTTGCCTGATATGTAGAAAGCGATACAGGGGTATCCATGGCTCTAATGAAGGAATAGGGGGTATTCTGTCTGGCACCTCAGATTAAGAGTGAGAATGTAATGTTCTCTTCAGTAGAGTATAAGCTCCTTGAGGGTACCAGATGTTTTGTTTTTGCCTTTGTATCCTCACTGCCCTAGCAGAGTCTGGTACCACCTAGGCATTTTAATAAGTATTTGTTCAACTGTCTAATTATAATGACCAAGCTTAGCCCCAGAGAAGAGGTAAGAAAATACCTCCCTCCCTTCTTTGCAAGGGTGAGGCATTGAATATACCATCAAATTCAGCTGATGTTTTGGTTAACTTTGCTTAATTTTTTCCCCTTTTTCTTTCTTACAAAGGATTGCTTATTACTTATTGGCTAGGCCATATGTATGGTGAAATGAAAGTGACATTAAGAACAAAAAATAACAGCAAAAAAAAGTTAAATGCCTGTATTTGTTCAATTGAGTTGTTGAATTAGTGTGTCCAATGATCAAGAAATGACTCTGAACAAATTATGTTACCAAAGTGTAATGGAACATTACTGCTACACAATGAATAACAAATACATCAAATTTAATAAAATATGGAAAAATACATAGTTCATAGGTCATCTCTCTAGTCCAACTTAAGGACACTTGGACCCAGAGAGGTTTAGTGATTTTGCCCAAGATGCCATAGAAGGAGGTAAACAGCATAGTCAGAATTCAAAGTTAGAGCCTTTGATTCTAAAGCCAACATTTTTTATGGCACCAGGAGATAAAATGTCACAGAGTAAGCAAAGTAGTACCCAAAGAATAATACACACAATTACTATACTTACATTAAAAAAGACAGCTTTTATTTGGGAACAAAGCTTAAGATCAAAAACATAGGCCCTCATAGGCACTTATTTATAAAATATACACCTGTTATTTGTTTTAACAGAAGTCTACTAGAATCACATTCTAGTAGATGTATGTACGATCAGATACAATCATTGGTGTCGTTTAACTTAGTGTTTTTAGAGATTATGCAACATGGAAGATTCAATCAGGAATGCTCTGAGAGGGCTCTATGATGTGTTAAAATAAAATATTATCAAGAAAGATCCAGAAAGAATTGAATTTCCTTCTTGTAAAAACATGAAAAAAAATTGTCAAATTAATTAGAAAAAAATAAAATACTATTTTTAAAAAAATAATTGAATTTCCCAAGCTTAGAAATAGGCAACTAGGTTAGCACAATGGATGGAGTCTCAAGTCTAGAGCCAGGAAGACTTGAATTCAAATCCAACCTCAGACACTTAATAGCTATGTGATCCTGGGTAAGTCACTTAACCCTATTTGTCTCAGTTTCCTCACCTTTAAAATTCATTGGAGGAGGAAATGGAAAGCTACTCCAGTATTTCCGCCATGAAAATTCCAAAAGGAGTCACAAAGAATCAGACATGACTGAAAATGACTTAACAACAAAAGTTTATAAATAGACCTGGATTTTGAATGAACATCAAGGAGCTATCAAGAAATGATGAGTACATTCTCCAACAAGTTGCTCCTACCCATCTAGTCCAACTTTACAGAAGAGAAGAAATTTGAGATTTTGTCATTGTGAGGAACTCCTAGTTTGGGAACTCCTTCCACCAAAGCATATCACAAATCAACACCTTTTGGTGACTTAGTAGATAAGTCTTAGAAAGTTATCTAAAACACACAGAAATTTGAACCCAGTTAAAATTTTAAATGCCTTTTCTGCAAGGTAAGAAGCAGCTACTAGACTTGGAGTCAGGAAAAACTGGGTTCAAATCCTGCAGAAAAGGCATTTAAAGTTTTAACTTAATTATCCCCTTCTGTTTCTTTTTTAATGAAACTATCCCTTTTCTACTTTTGAAAGAAAAATCAAAAGCTAATTCAGCATGTTTTACCAATGGTCTACCAGAAATAATTTCTGGCCTTGGGACCTAGATAGCCTAGTAGCTATCACCTCTGACAGTTACTACTATACTTATGTGACCTTGGGAAAGGGCTTAAATTTTATGAATCTTGGTTTCCCCATTTATAAAAGGATAGGGGTTGATTGAATTAAAGGGGTTTTGAGGCCCCTTCCGGTTCTATAGCTATGATCTTATGATCCTATATAAAGGTGCAAGAATGCCCAGATGGGCAAACAGTATCTTAGAGACAACTAGCTACCTACCAGACACCTAAAGCCACAAACCACATCGACAGATGGTGACCTCTTCACAAATTCCAGTGCAAGACTCTTCCTTCCCATTCAACAAAACCCCCTACCCCACCCCCACTCTTGTTTTCTAAGGGACCTCAACTAGAAAGACCCAACTGCCAAAGAAACTCATCCAACCAGTTCCCAAGTGGGTGGAGAAAAGTGTTCTTCCCCAGCTCTGAAATGTAGCACAAAAGGACTAGACAGGATGTAACTGAGGCTAGGGAGCAGGGGCAGGAGAATGGGACCTAACATCTGTTTAGGGGGAGAAGGGCTCAAACAGGAAGAATCAATTGACCAGACAGACATGGCCGCTAACCAGGACCACATGAGGTAGTTAAGTTCATGCTGTAAATCCCATATCCCAAGCCTGTTCTTCCCACCCACCCAAGCCCAAAGGAAGTAGTGGGCAGCTATTTCATTCACCTTGGCACCATTCACTGCCTTGTGAGTCAGTGGCAGGTCTGGCCCCCAGCCAGTGCTGAGATTAGAGGGAGTGGGAAGGGCTACTCTCACCTGCTCTGCCGGCCCCCACAGTACTTCACTGTTAAAAATCAAACAAAACAACCACCCTTCAGGGCTTCTGAGAAAAGAGAAGCTGTAGAAACAGGTGAGTGAGGTTAACTTTGCTTTATACCGGGCTCTTCTAAAAGCCAACAAAGCACCAGACCTCTGGAGACCATCCTTTCAAACATCCAGCTTCTCACCTCAAAAGATTTAGATCTTTTTTAGAACAACAGCAACATGTAGTCAGCTCTGGGGAGCTATGAAGGTCAGTGGAGAGGGAAGGAAGAGAACAAATAGCCCTCTTGTCTCATAGTAACACTGGGAGATGCTATATGAGGAAAGGGGAGTCTCCTCTTGCTACACTAACATATTACTAGGTTTCTCCATTTTTCCCCCTATCCTCAAAAAAAGAAATTCACCTTTTTTCTCAGAAGCTGGATCTGCCAAGGTTTGGCCAAGGAGGAACAAATAATAATAGTTATCATTTATATAACTCTTTAAGATACGTAAAGTGCTGTGCTTGTTATCTCATCAATCTTCACGAAAACTATGTAGGTTGGTGCTATGATTGTCCCCATTTTACAGATAGGGAAACTGAGGCAGGCAGTGTTTCACTGGGTTCTGATTTGAACTCTGGTCTTTCTGATTCCAAATTAGGCACTCTTACTCATTGTGCAAGCTGCCCCTACTACAAAAGAAAAAACATAGAAGGTAGCTGGAACTCAAACCCGTTCCTTCAGAAACTTTTAACCCCATGAGAAACATGGAGAAAGCAAAGCAGAAACAAGTAATTCTATAACTCTTAAAATAAAAGACAAAACATTTTGATTGGGAGCATACATAATGAGAACAAAGCAAAAGTTGGAGGGGGAGAGGAGATTTTTATTTAAGCAACTCGGGAAAGAGACTCAATCAGCAACCATTTACTAAGTGTCTACTGTGTGCCAAGCATTGTACTAGGCATTGGGGACACAAATATAAAGAATAAAACAATTCCCTGGGGTGGCTAGGTGGCGCAGTGAATAGAGCACCAGCTCTGGAGTCAGGAGGACCTGAGTTCAAATCTGACCTCAGACACAACACAAAAACTAGCCCTGTGACCTTGGGCAAGTCACTTAACCCCAATTGCCCTCCAAAAAAAAAAAAAGAAACCAATTCCTATCTGCAAGGTGCTTACATTTTAATGAGGAAGTCAAGTATTGTAAGTATTGTTCAGTTGTTTCCAACTCTTTGTGACCCCATTTGGGGTTTTCTTGGCAAAGATACTGGGGTGGTTTACCATATCCTTCTTCAGCTCATTTTACAGATGAGGGAAACTGGGGCAAACAGGGGTAAGTGACATGCCCAGGGTCACAAAGCTACTAAGGCAGGAAGAAGAGTCTTCTAGACTCCAGGCCCAGTGCCCTATCCACTGACCTACTTAGTTGCCCTAAACATAAGTATATAAAGAATAAACACCAAGTTAGTTAAATACAGTGTAGTTTGGGAGAGGGGGAACAAGCAGTTGGAGGGGGGTGGGGGGAATCAGGAAAGACTTCATATAAAAGGGATGATGGGGATGGCCAGGTAGCACAGCGAGTAAGAGCACCGGCTCCAGTGTTGAGAAGACCTGGAGATCGAATCCCGGGCTCAGACACTTGGCACCCACCCAGAAACACCTGGCCGTGTAACCTTGAGCAAGTTACTTAACCCCAATTGCTTAGGGGTGGCCAGGTGGCTCAGCGAGTAAGAAAACCGGCTCCAGTGTCGGGATGACCTGGATCAAATCTGGACTCAGATACTCAGCACCACACCCAGAAATAACTGGCCGTGTAACCTTGCGCAAGTTACTTAACCCTGATTGCTTTAAAAAAAAAAAAAAGGATGATGCTTGGGCTATGTCTTGAAGGAAGAGAGAGATCCTATAAGGTGGAGATGACATGAGAATGCAATACAGACACTAGTGAGTGCAAAGGCAGAGACAGGAGACACAGAAAGAAAAGGCAAGTTTATTGGATTGCAGAGGGAAGGAGGGAGGGGAGTCCAGTTCAAGAAGGCTGGAAAGACAGGTTGGGTCCAAGGGTTTTAAAAGCTAATCAGAGGAGTTTATATTTCATACCAATGGGGTTGACTGAGTAGGGGATCAACACAGGCAGGTATGCTTTTAAGGGAAATCACTTTGGCAGCAGTGTGGAAGAATAGAGTGGAAAAAGAGGAGTCAGGGTGACTCATTTTTTTGGGGGGGGGCAATTAAAATAATCTAGGCTAGAGGTGATGAGGGTCTGAACTGAGGCACTAATGATGTTAATAGAGAGAAGGGATCAGGTATGAGAGCTGCCATACAAGTAAAATCAGCAAGATTTGGGATCTGATTGGACATATGGATTGAGGGAGAGTGAGGCACTGAAGACAGTACCAACAATTATGAATTTATGAGACTAGAAAAATGTTGGTGACTTTGACAAAATTAGGAAAGTTTGGAGGCAAAGTTAATGAGTTCAGTTTTAGCTATGTCTAATAGCCTTCTCACAGTGCTCTAGGGAAAGATTGGGACTTCATCTGGGCATCATCTGTGTAATGATGGTAATTAAACTCATGGGAGCTAATAAAGCTGCTGAGAGGGTGTAGGGAGAAAAGAAGAGAGAGCCTAGGATAGAACCTTGAAAAGAGAGGAAGAGAGTGATGACTAAGTAAATAAGAGGAAGAGAAAGTAGCAATTTCAGTGATAACTAAGTAAATAAGAGGTAGAGAAAGTAGAAATTTCAGTAAATTCAAAGAACTTGAAATAGGGTAGGTAACACCTAGCTAGAGGGTGGGGACAGCCTTTGGGAAGAGATTAGGCTCAAAGCAGTGAACACAAAACTAAAAAAAGGAACAAAGTAAAGAAGAATCCCCCATACCCTCTGAAAAAAAGTAATAAGGAAGAAATAAATGAAGAAAACCACTAGTCTAGGGGTGGCCCTCTAGGTCCTTAAGTATGGCCCTTTGACTGAATCCAAGTTTTACAGAACAAATCCTTTTATTAAGGAAATTTGTTCTGTGAAGTCTGGATTCCTGGACTAGTGGTTTCCTTCATTTGTTTCCTTATTGTTCCTCACCCCTGCATGAGTCTAACTAACATTCATAATTTTAAATGTGAATATATTAAACAATCTTAATAAAACCAGAGAGTCACCTAACAGATAAGAAAATAAAAGCACACAATCTGTTGCCTAACAAAAACATGACTAAAAAGAAGCCATATGCCTAAGTTTCTGGTGAAGTCACTAAGAAATAAGGTTCTGAAACTAAGCCCAGAGATAAGTCCCCATTCCTCCAGAGGGCTCCCTGGTATCTTTGTAATGTGAGGATGGAAGTTGCATTCATACCCCAGAAGGGTTGGCACCTAAGTAGTTAACAAACTACTTCAAATGAGCAGCAAATAGACACAAATAGCTCTGAAATTAAAGAACAACTGCTGCCTTCTGCAAAACCTTTTCAATAAATGCCTCATTCAGAAACAGTTCCCCATGTGGGGCATATTTTCTGCATTTCTCATTCCTGATTCCTGGGGGCTTTTTAAAGGAGGAAATGAGATTTCCCAGCCCAACTCAGACACTCCTCTTCAGCAGGACTAGGAACTTGTTGGTGGCTCCATTATAGTAGGTGAGCAGAACAGGGCTATTTACATGCAAATACCTCCAGAGATTAAACACGTGGGAAGCTAAATACCGGAAGTCAAATACCAGAGATACAAGAACAAAGCCAGATCATTTAATATCACACTATTTATACAGCACCTTCCTCATCCAAGGCTCTCAAATCCTCAGTGGACATTAATCCATTAGTCCTCACAACAACCTTAGGGGCAAGAAGATCAGTCAGTCAGTGACTAAACATTTATTAAGCACCTTCTATATGCCAGGTACAGTGCTAAGTGCTGGGGACACAAAGAAAGGTACCCCTACAGTTCAATGGGGGCAAGTGTAGGTACCCCTACTCTTAAGGAGCTCACAGTTCAATGGGGGCAAGTGTGGGGGAGGGACATTCATGCAAATATGTACAAAGGAGCTAGGTATAGACAGGATATATCTGAAAAAAACAACAGAAGGAAGGCCCTAGAATTAAGGGAGGGGGTCAGGAAAGGATTCAGGTAAGTGGGATTTTAACTAGTACTTGAGGGAAATTCAAAAAGCTAGGAAGTGGAGATAGGAAGGAGAGCATTCCAGGACCAAGGGACAGACAGGTTTTCAATAGTTCCATTTGACAGATAAGCCATTGATATGGTCTTAGTTTCCTTGATACCAGATCTAAAAGATGAACAAAATGGGTAGTTCTCTCCTATAACCAGTCCTCACTATCCCCTTCACATATGGAATATCTTCATTAGTTTTTGTCCAGAGGCCAAGAAGCTTGACATATCATGACATATCCAAGATATGATATATCTCATGTCTGTCTGACCTGGCTTGATGTGAAGAGTACACCTTCCAAATGAAGTCACCTGTGAATTCATAACTAAAAGCATGAAAGTCCCCAGGATGTGCTTAAGTACCTTAAAAGGGGGGTGAGGGATGGAAGGAAATCAGGAGGTTAGGAAGCTAGCTTCCTGCTAGAAACAGTGGATTGAGAACATGGTGGACTGTAAGTCAAGACCCAACTGGGAATCTTGACCCAGACACTTATTAGTTGTGTGACCTTAGTTAAGTCACTAAAGTTTTCCCAATCTTAGTTTGCTCATCTGCAAAATGGAGATAATAAGAGTACCTACCTCAGAGGGTTGCTGTGAAGATCCAATGAAATAATACATAGAGTGATTCCGCCAACCTTAGAGATACAGGAATGTTAGCAATTACTAGTAATAATAAGTAGGATGTAGGCACAGACATCTTGTTCCTCATCTCCTCAACATTCGCGTACATTCCTTTTATCTTCATTTGAAGCTCTGTGTATGTGTTCACCTGTGCAATATTGGGCAAGTCTTCTCTGAGATTCTACTTTGTAAAATGAGGGGATTTATGAACCTATGATTGCTGTTTTTAGTGGTATCCATGATCTAAAATTGCTTTTATGTGTATCAGCTAGATTTCAAACTGCTCAAGAACAGAGACTGGGGAACCAGCTTCTTCTGTATCTCTCGCTCCCCCCAAACAATAGGCATGAAATAAATATTGTTCTCGGACTACAGCAACCCTGCTCCTCCCACCTGGGGGAAAAAAGGCCAAAGGAACCTTACTACAAGTACATAATGTAAATTACTTCTATGTGCTGATATGGTGGGAGATAAAACCATCTGAAACTTAGGACCAAGAACTGTGAGAAGTAAGATTTTTGCCTTTGTTGAGCCATCAGGTCAGTCCCAATTTAAGTTAGAAGGAATCAATTGGGGCGGCTAGGTGGCGCAGTGAATAGGGCACATTTGAACCCGAGTTCAAATCCAGCCTCATACACTTAACACAAAAACTAGCCGTGTGACCTTGGGCAAGTCACTTAACCCCAATTACCCTCAAAAAAAAAAAAAGGAATAAGTCAAAGAGTCCCTTGGTGACTCAAAGGTCCTCCATACCAATGAGCTCCAAAGTGGAGCACCCTCCAAGGGCTGCTCAAAGAGATCTACTAGGGTACAGGAAGAAATGATTTAGAGCTGTTATTAACATTTTTAATCTTTTAAAAAACCTTAGCAATATTTAAATATACAATCTGATACTTTGTACCTTCACTCAATCCATAAGTCAGTCAGACAGTTGTGTGTTCCATATTATACACAAAATATTCTCAAAGAAGAGTGAGAGTTTCAAAATATGAAAGGACAGCGGGATCACTTGTTCATTTACTTTTGGTGTATTATGACTGAGTACAACTTTCACATACTCAGATAAATGGATTTCTGAGTTATATTATCAAGTTTTAAAAAATAGACAAGTAGAGTAAAAAATTCCTGCTGTCTATTTAGAGACTGAAGATAATAATTAATAATGACAACACGGGAACAAAAACAAAATTGGGGGAGGTGACACTCCTCCTTCTAGTATGGGCTCTTTACCAGCCACATTCTGAATTGAAAACAAAGACCATCTAATCAAACCTGATAAGCAGTTGGCTAAATTTTTTTTAATTTCAAAAAGATTTGCAATATGAATTTACATTCATTACAATTAATAATGAACCTCACCCTAGTTGTTTATTATGCCTTGAGTTATTAGCTAATAATAGCGTGAAGCCATCATGTTTAGCAAGTCATTTAAAAGCTAAGCTTCTGTTGCTGAAACAATGTGTGTCTCCTACATAAACACTTTATCTGAACACTTAAAATACTTAGAAACAGAATTTTTTAACCTCCTAATTTCTGATTTCCTAAATCTTCCAAACAGTTTCCATGGGTTATAAGCTCATTTGTTAAAAATATTAAATTAACATCAGGGAAGATGTAATTTTACTTGCAAAAATTCAAATAGAGCCCTTAAAATTTGAATTGCTATATCACAAGGTATTAAGCCAAGATTTCAAAAAATAATTAAACATTCTCAATCACAATTATTACTATTTTAGAGAACACAAGTTTTTATCATTAAAAATAGAATTAAATAAAAATTATAAAATTGTTTACTTCATCTTATAGTTACATCCTTTCTAATTTCCATTTTGAGTATATTTTCCAACATCTGTAATATATTACTATAGTAGTACATGCATGTGATTTAAAAATGGAGAAATTTAAATATAGTGATGGTACATGCTAAAAAAAATTGCTTTTCTGACAAGGATACGCAGTCAAAAAGATCTAGAGGCCATTGCTACATACAATAAATATTTGGGATGGGCCTTTCCAAATCCTGCCTTGCTTGGCCTCCCTCTCTGGTCTAACATAAGCCCTGAAAGGAAGGGATTGCAGATGTCCGCAAAGGCAGTGAATTGAGTTAAGGCAAGAAATCCAACCTCCCACTGCTTGCAAGGGAGATGTTTCGGGGGGGCCAGGTAGCACAGCGAGTAAGAGCACTAGCTCCCCTGTCGGGATGACCTGGAGATCGAATCCCGGGCTCAGACACTTAGTACCCACCCAGAAATACCTGGCCGTGTAACCTTGAGCAAGTTACTTAACCCCAATTGCTTAGGGGTGGCCAGGTAGCTCAGCAAGTAAGAGCACCGGCTCCAGTGTCAGGATGACCTGGGGATCAAATCTGGGCTCAGATACTTAGCACCACACCCAGAAATAACTGGCCGTGTAACCTTGAGCAAGTTACTTAACCCCTATTGCTTTAGAAAAAAAAAAAAAGAGAGATGTTTCCTTGGTCCCCTCATTGAGGAAGGGAGCAGAATGCTGGCCCTACATACATGAGAGCCATCTGAGGGACAAACAATGGCAGTCAGCCCCTTTCACAGACTAAATGCATAAGAAAAAAACACTACCTTATTTGAAAGGTAGAGGAATCTATTCTATGGCATGGCCCTCCGGGAGGCAAAGGGTAGAGATTCTGGGGAATATTGAAGGTTTAAAAACAAGACAAATAAAAACTTCAGAATTATTTTCACAGCATACTACATCTGATTTAACACATACCAAAAGATAACCAGAAATACAATAGCTTCAAGTACTATCATTTCAATACTTGGGTCACCATAGAAGAACAAATTATAATCCTAATAAGCTACTTGCTCTGCCCATTCTTATACTCTACTCCTACCACTATGTGTTTGCCAAGGCAAACACTCCAGTCGCTATGTTTGTGTCTTGCATATCTCCAGCTGCCCATGTAGTATAAGAAGACTGCACCCTGAAAGCCATTCAAGCACTTACCGAGATGTTTTCCCCAGAAAGACATACTGGTAGAGCAGCCCATTTTGCTCAACTTAGGATCATAAGGCTTAGAGAAAATACAGTGGAGATCAATCTGTGAATCTAACCGTCACATTAAAAAAACTGTCATCCCAAGAAATGGAGGAAAAGATTTGCCCAAGGTCAATTAAATTCAACAAATATTTATTAAACGCCCCAGCACTGTACTGTGTGCCATAGATAAAAGACCCCAAAAAGGATACAGTTTCTGAACTACAGGAGCTGATATTGTAAGTTGGAGAAGTACAACATGTACACAGATAAAATAAATACAAATTATACGCAAAGTTATACAAAGAAATTTCAAGAGGAAGCAAACACTAACAAGTAGGAGGATCTGGAAGGCCTTTTGTGCAGGAGGTGGGAATGAGTCACATGTTTAGAAGGAAGCTGGGAATTCCAAAGATGAAGTTGGGAGTGAAGGTAGGGGGATTTAAAGGGAGACAACATGTACACAGATGGTTTGGCCAGAAAAGAGAATGTGTGAAGGGAAATAATATAGAATAGGCCTGGAAAATAGGTAGGAGCCATATTATGAAGGGCTTTAAGTGCCAGGTTAAGGATTTTGTATTTTATCCTCGAGGTAAAAGGGAGTCACTGAAAATTTTTGAGTAGGGAAATGACATGGTCACCCAGGTAAGTAAACAGAGCTAAGTAAACATAATCTCAGTCCTTGGCCTTTTTAGGGAGGGAGAAGTGTTTAAAACATCTGTCATTGAGTGGTAGTAAGGAAAATAATCTTGAGATTTTGTGATTTAGAAAAGAATACACACACACACAAACACACACACACGTTCTGTCACATGACCATTGCATCTAGAAGTAGTGCATGTGGATTGTTGAGTCCATGGTAGGAAATCTAATAAATTCTTCTGGATTTATTGGTTAACTACTCAAGAACCTCTCTCCATTCCTTTTCCCTAGTTGAATATTAGATGGGTGAAAAATGGCACTGTGCACAACATGCTTTTTTTTTAAAGTTTCAATATTTAAATTTATAATGTTTCTTTTTTTTTATTATTGTGTATTTAAGTGTTAGTAATATTTTTAAAAAAGAGAGAGAAAAGGAAAATGATAGTCACTCCAGATACATGCCCTTCTGTTCAACAGAATTACCTACATCTTTCCTCCTATACTTGGGGTTATAGACTTCAGGAGATGGAAAGGCAGAGGGAGAACTGCCAACAGTAGCAAAGACTGAAAATTAGAGGGTTAATCTAGATGGCCTCTGACCTCCCTCTCAGTTCAGATCTAAGATTCTCGGAGTCTTTCTCTATTTCTCACCCAAGACCTTACCAGTAGCATAAGCAAGAAGCTATGCAGTAAACACACACACAGCCTGGTACACAGTAGGCACCTAATAAATGTTTCTTGACTGACTCACACTCATACACAAAACCTCTCTGACCACTAGAGGGCCATAGCACTCTCAGAGCTACAGCTAGCTAATTGCCATGAATCTCATCAAGGGTGGGCTAAAGCAAAGAGAGACAATATTTGCCTTGATCTTCACCCAAAGTCAATCACAGTTCACTAACCATAATAAAACATAGTCAATATCTGTGGTTGTTTCTTGACTTTTACCTGTGATCAAAGTTTTAACCTTCCTCTGCCATCATCCACTGAAATGAAACCACCCAGTCTTCTTTATCCTTTGTCAAAAAAGGCCTTGTATGCTTACTTGGAGATTTCTCACAGCAACTTCCTCTCTGAGGTATGATTAAATCTATCTTTACCCTCATCACTGAGCTCTAGCCCCTTAACCAGATTAGCCTGTGAAACAGGGATTCTAAAAGCTAACTCTATTTCCCTAGAAGTAAGAGCAAGATGACTTTCATATTGTCCCCCACCCTCCACCCCCAGACTTAACTTAGCAGTCTTCAAGTAGTAGGAAGGCTATCTAGGGGAAGAGAGATTAGACTTACATTACTAGGGCTTGGAGGGCAGAATTAGGAAGCAGTGGGTGGAAGTTGCCTAGTAGCAGATTTAGGCTTAATGTGGGGGGGGGGGGATAAACTTCCTAACAAACTCAAAAGTGGAAGTGGGGGGAGAATGGAAAAGGAGGAGAATAATAAGTCCCCCGTCCCTGGGTGAGGGAGATCTTCAAGAGGAGGTTGGTGACCTTTTGTCAAAGACATTGCAGAGAGAACTCTTGCTCGTTGGACTGGATTACCTCCAATCCCTACCAACTCTGTTATTCCATGATTTTATGCCTCCTGACTCAGGAAAAATGCTCCCAGGAAATTGTTTAAATACAACATTCATAAAATTAAGTTTGGGAAATTTGACCGCTTCTTTTGAAACAGATTGAGTTAGCAGTGAGGGTCATTAACTGGTGGGTGGGGGTGCGGTAGAGAAGACTAGTCTGATTGGCTTTGGAAGGTCATTAGGATTTAGAACTGGGAGAGCCCTTAGAAATCATTTTAGTACAAACCCTTCATTTTATATATGAGAAGGAAGCTAAGATTTAGAGAGGTGAAATTACTGCACAAGGTGAGGTCAGTAGTAAGTGGCAGAGCTGGGACTCCAATCTTGGGTCTCTGACCAGGGCAAATTCAAAGCTCTTTCCACTAGCTAAGCTGAAGTTTCAAAGTTGAGTGAACTCTCACTAGATTAGTGCTTTTCCCCATGCTATTCCCATCTCTGATCCCTTTCTGAAGTTCAGGTTGCCCATCACCTCCATCAATAAACCCCTCCCCAATTCACTTCCAACTCCCCCAAATTGTCTCCACTTGCATTACCAATGTGCTGACTCCCTGTATTACCAATCCAAGGGCAAAATGTTCCCTGGCGATTTCCCACCCTTCCCTTTCTCAACCTCTATCCCATTTCCTATGGAGGCATACCTGCTGTGCCTAATAATGGGTCTTTTCGCCATAAGGGAATAGGTCTGGCCATTGCGCTATCTCCCCAGCTGCAAGACTGAGTGGGGGAAGGGAAAGCCATAGACAAAAGTCTGATTCATCACTGTTCATAGGGAAAAGGGGGAATTCCTCCTAGGAAAGACTGGAGGCAAGAAGCAGGATCACTATCAAAGAGGTCAGATGTTATATACCTGTGATCTTCTGCTTTGTTTTGGGGCACATAGGTCCCAGTTTAATGATCCATGACAGCAATGGAAAATTCCCACCTGCTTACTAGTATTTCCCTTGTGTTTGAAGAACCACTAAACTTTCTCTCCTGCTCCAGACTTAAAATTTAACTACACAGAAAGGATGAGAAGCTGAGTTACACCTTTCAGGATCTAAAATTGAGTTAAACTCAAGCCAGGTCTCTTTCTCTGTTAACAACAACATTCTGCCCCTACAGAATTTGAATCCAGAAAAGTGTCCCAACTCCTAATTTTAGTGCCTTCTCTCTGTTAATTACTTGCTATTTAATCTGTATATAGCTGGTTTGTATATATTTGCTTGTTGTCTTCCCCCACAGATTTTGCTGTTGCAATTGTGTCTGACTTCCTGACCCTATTTGGGGTTTTCTTGGCAAAGATACTGGAGTGGTTTATCAGTTTCCTCTTTCAGCTTATTTTACAGATGAAAAAACTGAGGCAAAACTTGCCCAAGGGTCATAGTTAGGAAGAGTCTGTGGCCAGATTTGAATTCAGGAAGATATGTCTTCCTGACTCTAGGCCCACCACTCACTCCACTGAACCACCCAGTTGCCCCAACAATAACAAAAATGTAATCTTGTATAAAGCTTGTGTGCATGTATGCATATGTGTGTGTGTATATGTATAATTTGTTTGTTGTCTCTATTAGACTGTGAGCTCCTAAAGGGCAGAAATTGTCTTTTCCCCTCTTTTTGTATTCCCAGAAATTAGCAGTGTCTGACACAGGACAGACAATAAATATTGATTGATTGTTAGGGAAACTGAAGACCTGTTTGTTCATCAAAATCATTCAGGATTGTGCTTTAAAGCATGGAAGTCTCAAGGACTTAAGGTTGGAAGGGACTCTAGAGATCATCACTGCCGCCCTCTCACTTTACACATAAGGAAACTGAGGCCCAGAGTAATTATAGGACTAGGATCTGATCCCAGTATTTCCTATTGCAAATACAGTGCAATATTACATATATACTGCTGTATTACATAACCAACAAATGACTAGAAAGAAGATAAACATCTACTAGCCTCCCCTGCCTGTCACCCAAAGAGGTAGCTAAAGAATCAAAGGCATTAACCAAGAAATGTAAATTAGCTAAGCCTGAGTGCCACTAGCACTGCTGAAAGGCAGGGAGGTCAGGAAAGCAGAGGGGACAGAAAAGAAAGGAGAGAAGTTAAGGGAGAGTTTGGAATAACCAGCAAAGGAGAGGAGAGACCAAAGAAAGGTATTTTAAGAGGAGAGGGCTAAGGGTGAATAGGTGGGCCCCAGGGTAGAGAAGGAAAGAATAAATTAATGGCTCTACCCAAACTTTTAGGGGATAGATTTGAGATCATCCTACCAACAGTGGTTTCCAGTTTGTTTTTCAAGTTGCCTAGGCCTCTGACTGAGGGCTCCTAGAGGAAAAGGAAGAATTGTCTGGGCCTGTAGTAATGAAACAAAGGCATCTGGAGAAGCAGCTAACCAGAGAAAAGTAACAGAGCAGGGGGTTTGGAGTAGGGAAAAAACCAAGGAAGCTAAGGAAAACTGAACTGCATCCTTAGTTCTAGGAATATTCAAACAGAAAAACCACACAGCTCCACTGTTAACCCTCCCATACCTGCACTAGCCCTGGCAACATCCCACTGTCTGTAGCTTTGATGCTACAGTGGTCTGGAAGAAGAAAATCCACAAGTCTGGAGTGCCCCCTCCCCTTTCCATTCCATTCCTCTACTTACTCCAGGCTGCTATCATTAAGCCCAGGGTCTTTGGTCTCCTGCTGTATAAACAAACTGACTTGGATGAAATCCCTGAATATGGTAAGTCAAATATTTACCCTGAAACTAGGACCCTGGGGAATGTAACATGCCAATGGGTATAAGCAGCTGGGATTGGCTTCTGGTATCATCTGTCAGTGACTGCTCAGGACAAGCTCAACAAGTGGGAGTTGAGGGGACCCTTTCATGGACTGCAGAGGCGGAAGGAAACAAGAAGTGAGGTCACATAGGGAAACTAGTGGTGAAGGGAGTGGGGGGGGGGTAAACAGATAGTACTTTTTCTGCCACCCTAAATAATAGCCCTTCAGCAGAGCTAAATTCATCCTTGGGATCCTCAATTTCCCCCATGCTGAATTCATCCCAGAAACAAGGGAGTGTAATATCACCACAGAAAGTGGGACTGAGGGAAGGTTCCATGAGGCCACCAACTTTTCACACAAGGAGTGACAAGTATGCTGATGCAGCACATGTCACACTCCATCCCAAACATTTAAGGCCATGGGAAATGCTGGTGCCAAATACTAATGAAGCAGAGAAGCTAGCCAGGCAGGAACCACAACCCATCTGAGGATAGAGACTTCTTTTGACGGGTTCTCTTTGATCCTAGCTGGCTGGATATCCCACTGAGAACAATTATGGTGGAATCACTCCCTCACAATTCCACATCAGACTGGCACCTTGCAAAGCAAAGGACCAAGGCAAAAGAAAAAAAGGACCAAAATCCTGCCTAGAAGAGAGCCCCCTCCCCTTCCTGTGGCTTGTCATTATTCCCACTGCTTATTATTTCTTGAGCAACAGCAATGTGCAAAGTACATGCAAAGACACAGCTCCCAACCCCCAGGGCTCACAATCCCTGTTATACTGGGCCTGGGTTACCTAAAGATGAATCCATCATGGGGAATCAGCACACTATGCTGACGCTGTGATGATACAACCTTTCAGCCTCTGCTGTTTCTTTCTCACCATTTCATCCCTTTCTATTTTTCAAGACGTTTCCTTGCCACCCCATTCTCTCATCTGTCTGCCCTCCCACTATTAATTTCCCAGTTCTAAATAATCAGTCTTTTATTTTGGTTGTGATCCACATATCCCCGCTTCTTCTGAATATTATTGGGTAGAGGGGAGGAAAGAGGGACCCCAAAACAAGAGGGATCTCTTGGGGGTCACAGGATACACAGGAGGACAAATAAAACCAGACCTATTCCAAAAATTCGAGTGTGAGATGGAGGAGGACACAGGATTTTATTCCCTTTCCCCATCTTTTTCTCCATTACAAGACTGTAAGCACCTCCAGGAATTTGGAGACTTTGTCCCATTTGGAATGGCCCCAAGCTTCAGCTGGAAGTTCCTTCCCAATCTCTAACAACCTTTCTCTTCCAACTGCTCCAATTTAAACTTTTCCCAGAACTACAGCTAGAAGCCTATTAGAATAAAATTCTTGCCTCTGGCACCACACTAAACGAATCCCTTCAACAATAAGGTCCCAGCAGCTCCTTAGAGGCTGGAGAAGAAACCTTAGGAGCCAGCCAATGTATAGAAGAGCACAGGCCCATCTCCCTAGGATAGCTTGGAAGCAAAAATCCAAGGTTGGGAGGGCTCACCTTCCCTTCTGAATTTCAATGGCCAGAGACTCTGGGAAGAAACTCTGAATGCAGAGGGAGCAGCAGCTCGGCTGCTCAACCTAGCGGGCTGGTAGGGGGCGGGGGTAGGAGGGACCTAAATCTCCGGCCTGCCCGCGCTTCCCGGAGTTCAAATTCAAAGCCCTTTACATGCCCTCTATTTCCGGGGTAGGGGCAAAAGGCCAGAAAATGTCTCCTGGTTAAAATGTTTTTATAATCCAAGCCGCGTGATCACTAATTCTCCCAGTAATGAGACAGAACATTGCCTTTATCCCTTTTGTCGTTTCCCTGGGTGCTCAGGTGGTAGGGCCTGAGTTTTTGGGGTGTGAAGAGGGTAAGGGTGTATATGTGTTTGGGGGGGGAGGGGGCGGAATCCTTCCTACTAAGCTGTCCATCCTAGGGAGCTTTAACTTCTCCTTTCAGAAAGGCAGAGAGGAGAGAGAGAGAGAGGAAAAGGCGAGAGAAGGGAAAACACTCACCCAGATGACCGGGCTCCCGGCGGGGTCCAAATTCACCGAGTCCTACGAAGTGTGAAAGCAGCTTGGAGACTCCAGGTACTAGGGGCTGTTCCATGTGCCGGAATGGTCTTGGGCACAGTTTGAAATGCGTTTACGAAAGTAGCTGGACGGCGGCCGGCCCATTCCCCCCGCCCACTTCAACCATCCCCCTTCCCTTGGCCTGGACAGGACAAGCGGGAGGCGAGCAGCCAAATTTCTAAGAGAAAGACCCCTGGGGAGACCCCCTGGTCACAGCTTCCCAGGGCCGGGCAGGAAGTCAGTGCAGAGCTGAGCCAGGAGCAACAGCCTGGAAGGAGAGAGATGGGCGGATCAGGAATTTTTCCAGTGGGTGGAGAATGCTCTGCAGCTGGAATTTAACTATTGGAGGCTACGCTGCTGCACAGCTGGGGCCAGGGGAAAGAAACTTCACGTAGCTGCAGGGGAAATTCTGTGTCGGCTGTGGTTAAGGCAATGCTTGGGGCTCTCAGCTAATGATTAACACTGGGAGGAAAATCGAAGAAATACATGGCAGCTGACACAGAAACTGCAAGGCTCTGGTCAGTTTCTGTATTTTCAGTACAACCTGGGACATCTCAGGAAAAGCTGCTAATCAGAACCTGAAGATACATAGGGTGTGCCACCGTCCCTATTCCTGACGTATTAAGAGTAGTTATTACAGCTCATAAAACGCTTCCTTCGCAGTGTTTTGCGATCTCCCTGTCTTTACTTCAAAATGCCCAGTATTTTGCATATGTCTTGTATATCTCTTCCCGTTATAAAATGCAAGCTAGGGTAGGTACTATATTATATTTGGATATACAGTATCCATCCTAATGGCTGGCATACAGTAAATATTTAATAAATGCTTTCTGATGGATTTTTAGGACTTTCTGGGGAACCAGACCTCAAAACATTACCCTCTTTTTTTTTTTTTTTTGCCATAGGAAAACTCAGGTGCAGAAAATCTAGATGACGTCTCAGATTAGTTGGGGAATGAGTATCTTTGGTTCCCACTGGAGTTAGACACTGATTGTGAGTAAATATAGCAAGTCTTGAATTCCCAGCTTTGTTTCCTGTGACTTTTTACAAGACTCAAATTCAAGTGAAGTGGATGGAGAACAATAAGATAAATATGCTTTTCAGGAGCAAATTTGAAATCCAATTGAGATTGGGGATTGATTGACAGGAAGGTCAATTGTTTCCCTTCCAGTTTAATGAGATTGCTGAGGGGAGAGAGGGAAGGAATCTTTAACTGTACCTCTGTTGTATAGAGAAATGAGTAAGGCACAGAAAGGTAGCTGTAGATAGAGAGCTACCATATTTCAAAGGTTAAAAATTTGAACAGTTATAGGTCTTCAGATGGTAGATGCAGAGTTGGAAGCAGCCTTAGAGGTCATCCAGTCCAACCTCTTAATTTTACATATAAGTAAACTTAGACTCCAAAAGTTTGAGAGATTTGTCCAAGGTCACACCAATAGTGAAAGGAAAAATCTGTATTTGAACCCAAAACCATTTGTTTTTTTTACTCCAAAGCCACGGTCACACAGAGATCCTGCTATGGGCAGAACACTAAACTAGAGGTTGGGGGTCAGGAAGGGACAGAATTGATGAATTAAAATAATTTGAAGTGACAGTCCCTATTCCCCAGGAGTTTTCCATCTATCCGTTGTAGTCTTACTCATTCCTGTATTCCTATCTCTGCTCAGGTTTTTCCTTCAGCTAAAAAACCCTTCCCTCTCCCTTTGATCCATCCAAACACTGTAAATCTCATAAAGCCTAGCTCCTGTATCCCACCATTAATCTGATTGTCAATCAAACATCTCTTCCTTTCCTGATCAACTATAACACTAATTGCCCTTAGTATACATTTTTGGAGTAGATTGTATTCAATACAGTACTTTATGTTTTATTATCTTATATACTTTTCTATTTGATTAATGTATGCAGGTGCTTGATCCTTAACAAAAATGTAACCTATTTAAAGAAAAAGGCCATACCTTTTACAATGTTGCACTCCCACAGGCTAAAGCATCATACTAGTCTGGATACTCAAGGATTTCAAGGATTTTTGATTTTATGCAAAATACACACATTCAGTAGACATGGCTGAGGGGAGGAGTCCTCAGAACTTTATTTCCCATGATACCTGAGACCCAGGGAGAATGACTCATTGAAAAAAAATTACCAGAACTCTATTCCTCCGGAAACTGTATGTCTGAGAGTAGAATGGTTGTCACATGAGGCAAGGACTCTAATCCATTGGGAGTCTTATCAGGAGATTTTTTTAAATGGAGTGACCATTGAACAGGGATCATCAGACACTGGGAGAAGGCTAAATTATAGACAGAGTGAGAAGGAGAAAGAAGAATCCTATGGAGTAAAAACTACCATGGTGTCTCTGTAAAGAGGCATCCCAGAGATCAAATGTCTGTCTTAAAATGCTTCAACAGATCACCAGTTGCCAGAGGCAGAGAGTAGGACATAGAGAGCAACAAAGGCAAATGGTAGACAGTTTTTTTTTTCCCAATTGGCACATGAATCGAGGAGATGATTGTATCCCTCACCCAATAGCCTAGGGGATTCAGGGGAACTAAGGGATGGATCTTGTAGAGGATTGAGGTCATATCATTTGGGAGGCCTTAGCCTTAGAATATATATACTTAGAAGTATTCCACTGCCTGCTTTTTTCCCCCTTGTTATTTCTCTTGCTATTTATTTTACCTCAGATATTTTATATAAGGTTTCTGTGTGGTCAGTGTTTGTGCTGGAATGAGGGCTTCAGCTGTATTTGTATGATTACCCAGAACACCCCACATAAAACCCAAGTATCAAGGCATTCCAGAGTTAAATGGGACTTCTATTACATACAAAATGAAAGAGTACAATGCTATGCACGTAGTTGGTACTTAATAAATTCTTGTTGAACTGTATTTAAGAAAAATTACAGAAAATCTACAGTAGATATAACAGAAAATTGTGAAAATAAAGAAGAGTCATGTGGAATGTTTAGGTAGCAACCCTTATAATAGCCTGGATCTTTCTTTACCTTGCTACCAGTTTATTTCCAACTAGTTTCACTCTACTATTAAGTAATTTATTAGAATAATAATACCTTTCACTTTAGTAATATCTTTAATCCAGGAATCTTAAAATGCTTTAACAAATGCAGATTAATTAATCTTCACAACACCCTAGTGATGAGGCAGGTAGGTGGTAAACATTCTTTACCATTTTACGGGTGGGAAAATCAAGACATGAGGTGACTCACTAAGAAATTCATCAGAAATCAGCGGGCCAAGGTTCAAATACATAATAAACTGGTCTAACTGCTTTCACACAGTAGGCACTTGTTTAATTAATTCAATCCTTGGGTGCCAATTGCTTACCCTCAAGTATTATCAAATCAATTAGAACATATCATTTCATCTTTCCCAATGAAGGGAGTTTCCAAATTGTTCATTCATTTTAACTGCCATGATAGACATCAGGAAAGCGAGCCTGGTTTAAAAATAATAAGTAGTGTAGATGAAAAATCATGGCACCCACCTCCTGACAGAGATGTGATGGACCCAGCGTACAGAATGGGACTTTTTTTTTTGGTCATGGCTAATGAGGGAATGTTTTATTTGATTATCCATATGTGTTACAAGGGTTTTTTTTTTCTTTTTTCTTTTCCAATGGTATTAAGGGGGGACCTAAGAGGGAGAAAAAAATAGATATTTTGTGTTAATTGAAGAAAAATAAAACTTGAAAAATAATAAGTGGTTTTGGGGGAGTGATATACTCCATAAATAAGAAGAACTGGGATGGACCGGGGATGCCTTCTCCATGTGACGGGGCTGATCCAGGATGGAGTGCCAGAGCAGTGAGCCATGGGATATCTGACTTCAAAAACATCTTAAGAAACTCCAACAAACACATATTAGAGAGAGTTAAGAATCACAAGTTGCACCTTTACAATGCAAATTACTGGTTAAGACTCTCAGGGCCACTTTTTCTAATACCCCTGTGTTTTTGTTCAATTTTTCCTGGAGTGATGGTGTTAGCAGAAGGGAAGGGGGATGGGCTATTCATCCCTACCCCTCCTCAGGCACAGCTATCAGCCTTCTGTACCAAAGAGAAATGTTGATAGTTGAAAAGGGAAGAAACTGTGTGGGGGAAGAGACAAGATGAGAAGGAAGTGACATCAATCCCCCAAACCTTACTTATGCCTCTCTTGGGCAGGGAGTACTTGAGGCAACGAACTATTTGTTTTAACTGTGTCTGAAGCAAAAACATTTGCCAATCTTTTGTGGTTTGTCAAGAACACAGAAGTTGAGTGTGAAGTGTTCCTGGGGATCACTTTTGCTCACATTTGTTATCAGTAGATAAAAGTGATATTTTGCATTTCTAAAGCAGAAGGGGATTCAGGAATGAATGACAACTTTGAAATAGTAGAAAGCTGATTTCATGTCCTTGGACAAATCACTGCACTTCTAAGTCTCAATTTTCTCATCTGTTAAACAGAGGCTTGTAATGAATTTTCTCTTAACTCCCTAACAAAACTAAATTCTGGAATCCTAGGATTTATAGCCAGACATGAATCATCCTTTCCTCCTCCCCTTTCTAGCCGTAGCTTTCTGACTTTTGACTATTTTGTTCTTAGCACCTCTGCCAGAGTATGGGCAGGGGAACAAAAGGAATATATGACTTCAAGGACAATTTTTTTTTTTTTTTTGCTTAGTAGCAATTGTGTAGAATGTTGGCGAGAAATGGTAGGGGAGAAAAGGAAAGATAAAAATCACTGGCTGGGTTGGTTGAGGGAAAGAGTGGGAAAGGGAAAGTCATGAGAGTGAAATAACAAAAAGAAAAATAAGAAAAGAAGTGTTAAGTGCATCAATAATACATTTTTGAATGTTTTTACTATATCTTATACTTTCTTCTATTTTCAGTCTTTTGATTTTGTTTTAATGAATTTGGATTTTTTTTTTTTTGGCCTTTTGGAGGGCAATTGGGGTTAAGCAACTTGCCCAAGTTTACATGACTTTGAGTGGGTGTTAAGTGTCTGAGGCCTGAACGGAACTCAGGTCCTCCTGACTCCGGAGCCTCCCAATGAATTTGGATTTTCAAATGAAAGAGTGGAAGACATTTATAAGAGGACACAGACAAGCAGAACATTAAATTTATTATCTATATAAAACAATAAAGTTATAAAATAGATTCATGATTTCAAATGTAGCAACACTCAGGCTAATTGCACAACTTTCACTCACAATGGCAGGTTGGATCCCCCAGAAGGCTCTACTTTTCTCATGTTCAGAGGGGTAAGTTATTGTAGCTCACAAGCCCCTGTGGTATGTTTTCCCTTAGCTGATTGATATAATTGATACAATTAGCTCTGAACAAAGACTTTTTTAAATTAAAATTTTTTTTAATCAGCAAAATTCTGCCTTCCCTCTGTTTCATCTCCCTCTCTCCTTAATTAGAAAGAAAAGCAGAGCCCTCATATGAAATACATGTAGTCAAAATTAATTCCTCCACTGAACATGTCCAAAAAAGCTGTGTCATTCTGCACCCTGAGTCTTTCACTTCTCTCTCAAAAGTATGTTTTTATCATATCACTTTATCAAAAGTGGGTAGTATGTTTCATCATAAGTCCTCTGGTATTGCGGTTGGTCATTATGTTGAGCAGAGTTCCTAAATCTTTCAAAGTTGCAATATTGTTGTATGAGTTCTCTGCTTACTATGCATCCTTTCATACATCTTTCCAAGCTTCTCAGAAACCATGTCCTTCATTGCTTCTTACAATACAATAATATTCATCACGATTACATACTATAACTTATCTAGTCATTTCCTAATTGATGAGCATCCCCTCAGTTCATAATACTTTGCCACCACAAAAAAAAAAACTACCATTAATATTTTAATATATCCTTAAAGTTCGTTTTGCTTAGGACTAATCCCTTCTATAATCTGCACTTCTGCTTAATTCCCTTTTTCCTTTCTCCCTTTCCCCTTTAGTTTCCTTCTTTAGTTAAATGTATTTCTATATCCAACTCTGTATATGTGTGCATATGCTTGTATGTGCACACATGTGTGTGTTCTTCCTTCCTTCAACCAGTTCCAAGGAAAATGAGATTTAAATGTTAGTTGTTCCACCCACCCTTTCTTCTTTGTTTGTATAAATCTCTACATATATATCCTGATTATGAAATAATTGTGCCCAACCTTCCTCTCCTTCCTCCAATGTATTCCTTCCTCCCCCTTTCCATTCTTATTTTAATATTATCAAGACAGAACAGAAGCACTCCCCAGCCTTCTGTCTAATTAGACACCATCTATAACCTCCGATAATGATAGGACTCTGAGAGGTCAACATGTATCATCCCTCTGTATTAGACTATAAACAGTTTGTTCTTGTTTAGTTCCTGAAGTTGTTCACTTACATTTACCTTTTTCTGTTTCTTTTAACACCTGTGTTTGAATGTCAAAGTTTCTATCCCACTCTAATCTTGTCATTGGATATGCTTAAAAGTCTTCTATTTCAATAAACATCCATTTTTCCCCCTATGTAGGATTATACTCTGTTTTGCAAGACAAATCATTCTTGGTTGTAAGCCTATATCCTTTCCCTTTGGAATACTATATTCTAAGCTCTCTGCCCCTTTAAAGTGGTGGTTTCTAAATAATGTGTGATTCTGACTATATATCCTTGATACTTGAATGTTTTCTTTTTAGTTGTTTGCAGTATTTTTTTTCTTTGACTTGGTAGCTTTGGATTTTGATGTAATGTTCCTGGGAGTTTTCATTTGAGATTTTTATTCAGGAGGTGACCAATGGAGTCACTTTCCACTTCGTACACTAGTTCTAAGAGATCTGAGCAGTTTCCTTTTATGATTTCTTGAATATGATGCCCCTTTTCCCCTTTCCACCCTGTTTTCATACTCCTAGCCTTGACCAGTCTACCAATAAGAGGATGTATTTTATTAAAGGCAAAAATGAACAGGGTTACGTGGTCCATGTTCAGTGCTTCATAATGAAATGCTTTACTAATGATAAGTTCACCATGAATGGCATATACACATAACATCCTTATGAGGTTTAATAAGAGGATGGTAGCAAAGTGACAGAAACAATAATGCTTTGGGGAGAGTAGCTGCATCTCTTTATGGAGTGGAAACTCAAAGAATAGGATGCTCTTAATTTTATGGTTCCAGATAAGAAAAGAAATAGTCTTAAGTTTTCTTTCTCTCTTTGCAGTTGCTGTTATCTCTGCTGCTACAGTGGCAGCACATGCTTTGAAGCATGCTTTTAGAACTTCATTGAATTCCAGGAAGATGAGTGAAAAATACTTAATAGGGACAAAACTTTGAGTATCGACACAGAAAAGTCATCCTTATATCCATGAAAGGCATCAGACATTCCCAAACTGTAGAAAATACGAACCATATCATAAGATTCTTCTATCTTGATTTTGGAGAGGAACAATTTCTTGCTAAGAATTTCCATCAGGGCAGCTAAGTGGCACAATGGATAGTGCACAGACCTTTCAGTCAGGAAGACCTGAGTTCAAATCTAACCTCAGATACTTTTCACTTACTAGCTCTGTGACCCTGGGCAAGTCACTAAACCCTAATTGCCTTCCAAAAAGAATTTCCTTCAAAGACACTGCTTTTGGCTTTGTCCAGGTTATCAAGTAAGCCCTTTTGCCATCTTTTTGCCATCATCACCAGGAAGCACAAACATTATATATATATTTATTCATTTATTCATTCATTCATTTATTTGTTTGTTTGTTTATACAAACATTAGCACCCAGTCCAGAAATGGCTTTCTTCACCATAATCTGTGATTTCATGACTTCTAAAGAATTTCTTCATAGGATCAGAATCATTTTTCCATTTTAATTTAAAGTTACTGGTATTCACAAAGATTAATAGGCTAAGTGAATGTACTAAATTCTCAGACAGTCTCAAAAGTTCACCTTTAGTCTTTTCTGCTACCCAAGCATTTATGTGTTTCCTAATGGGCTGATTCTTGAGAAAAGCAAACATCTGCCAGTATCGAATTGGAAAATTTTTCATAGGATTCTTTAAAGGATAGGGGGAAATTTAGATTATTTTCTCCAAAGACTCTATTGATAGTTCTAAGCAGGAATGAATAATCTGGCTTGTTCATTTTGCTGAGAAGTGACTGGAAACCC
Organism: Petaurus breviceps papuanus; assembly: GCF_028583685.1. NCBI lineage: Eukaryota > Metazoa > Chordata > Mammalia > Diprotodontia > Petauridae > Petaurus > Petaurus breviceps. Next base: position 14,589,126 of record NW_027185735.1, on the reverse strand, counting down.
AGGTTAAGATCTCCACCTCTGTTTAAACAAAGTAATTGTTCCATCTGGGCTGCAGTGTCATTCTTTGATCCCAAGAGAATGATGGCCAGGGTTGGGGGAGAAACCACCATATTTTCTGGTTTTTCTTTGAAAATTTTTTCAGAAAAGTAATGGCAAACATTGTTTGCCTCAGTGAGGGAATCCATGATGGAACCTGGGAAGTTTCCTCTCTGTTTTTTTCTCTTTTACAGGAAAACCATTTGCACAGTTTCACAACCTTTTTCAATGATTCTTAAATTATCTCTTTCAGATCAGTTGTTTTTGCTATGAGATATCATACTTCTTTCTATTTTTTTTTAGTCTTTCAATTTTGTTTTAATCTTTCTTGTTGACTTAGGGAGTTTGTTTCTTGGGCAAGATTTTGTACTTCTTATGCCAACTCCCTTTCTGAGGTATATGGGGTATTCAGGGAGGACTAGCACCTCTGGTATGAGGGCTTGCTGAACCCATTCCAGAGTTGCTCATCCACCTTTGGTGTCCACCTTTCACCCAAGTCTCACCAGTGGCTACAAGAAGTTGTAGCATGTTATATCAGCAATGCAATATTCACAATGCCTATGGCAATTAAAAATAGGCTGATTTGGTTATTAATCACAAAATATATCAGGCTTGCTATATGGGGGATAAAGCTAGAACATTTATTAAAACACCAAATGACTGAGTCCCAAAACCAGAAAGTCAGAGCCATCAGAATAGTTATGAAATTGGCACAGGTAGATAAAGTAGAAAGCACCCACATTCTCAAGCCTTTAAAACAGAACAGGCTACCTCAGGCAAAGGTCTTCCTCTCCCCACTCACAGCAACTACTCAGCATCCAGGAAGCGTGCTCTAGCAGCTCCGGCCCATGGCAGTCCTCAGCAGGAGTCCTTAGCAGAAATTCTGGCTGGCTCAAAAAGGGGTTCGTGCCTCCACCTCCACCTTGGCACTACCGCTACCACTGCCACTGCCTCTACTGCTGCTGCAATCATCACCGACTGCTAGCCACTGCAGGAACTCTAGCTTGGCTTCTGCTTCCTCTTGCTCCACCTCTTCCTGCTACATCAGCAAGTCTAATGGGGCATGGAAGATCTTTAAATCCCATGACCCTTATACATGTACACCATCTACACCCCAGTAAACCATCTCAACAGACAAGATAAACCAAGTTGAGGGTACATGACAAATCTCAAACCTGTCAGGGAGTTAGGGGACTGTCTGCCCCAAGCATGTGAAGACTTCCCCTGGCAGAATGGATGGATGAGAACAATGTGTTCCAATGGCCGTGAAAGCAGCTGAAGCAGGCATTGTGGAATACTCAGTGCTTGGTCAGATATGGAAGATGCTGAGATCATCCATTGTATCCCAGGCCATATCCAGTCATCCTGACTTTTTTGGAGGGGGTAAGGCAGGGCAATTGGGATTAAGTGACTTGCCCAAGGTCACATAGCTAATAAGTGTTAAGTGTCTGAGGCTGCATTTGAACTCAGGTCCTCCTGACTCCAGGGCCAGTGCTCTATTCACTGCACCATCTAGCCACACCCAGTCATCCTGATTTTAGTCTTACCATTGGACTTTGATGATTCTGGAAGAGAGAATGAGGCTTATAACTGCAATTCTGACTCATTTAAATCCAATTCATACATAAGTCAAGATATCACCCAGAAAGTGATTGGTCCTCTTGGAAAATAAAGGATGGACAGCAACAGTAAGTTCCCTTTCTGATTCTTTCTTTCATAACTCTCATTTCTTTTCAATTTTTGTGTCTAGTGTTGTCATTTATTTTGCAAAAATATTTTAACTCTTGTTTTATCTCTCCCAAAAGTTCTATTTGAATTTATGCCCAAGCTATGTTTTCCTTTGAGGCTTTGCTTATAGATGTTTTAGAGTGATTCTCTTCTGTGTTTATCTTAAATGATCCTGTCCCCATAATAGCTTTTTATATTGGAATTCTTTTATTGTTTGCTTATTCTTCCAGCCTATTTATTGACTTTAGATTTTATGTTAGGTAAGGGTCTGCAAGGGAATGTCTGGGCTGGTCCTTGCTGCTACTTTCTTGGGGTATTGAGTGTTCTGTTATTCCAGGTTCTCGTGGACTCTTCAGACTGGAGACTTGCAAGTTTTCAGGGCTCCCAAAGTAATCTGATCTGGGTCAAAGTCTGATTTCTGCCCTCCTGATCTGAGCTCTACAAGTTCATGACCTAGGTTTGAATCTGCACAACACAAACCTGAGGACATGTCCCATTTGAAATTCTGTAGGTTGTTGCTGGACTCAGTCATTAAGAACCAGATGGAAAAGTGTTGGTTCCTGATGATAGAACTGCTGTTTCCCCTTTGGTCTGGGATTCTTGCCCTGATTAAGAGGACTGGGTTCAAATGTTACCTTACCAATGAATATCTGTGTGACTAAGAGCAAGTAATATCCTTTCTGAAATTCAGTGACCTCATCTATAAAATAAAGAGTTATGTACTATTTACCTCACTGGAATGTTTCAAGGAAACACTTTAAAAAGTTTAGAAGCACTTTTAAAAACTTAAAAACTAGGGGTGGCCAGGTAGCACAGTGAGTAAGAGCACCAGCTCCAGTGTCGGGATGAGCTGGAGATCGAATCCCAGGCTCAGATACTCAGCACCACACCCAGAAATAACTGGCCGTGTAACCTTGAGCAAGTTACTTAACCCCGATTGCTTAAAAAAAAAAAATTAAAAACTCTCACTCTAGGTCTTAGAGTCAATTTCAATCTCAGCCTCATGTGATAGTCATTCCAAGAAATTGCCTCCTGACCTTACTGAGTCTACTATACTCCTTGTGGTTTATGGTCTTATTTTGGCTCACAAGGGCTCACACACACACACACACACACACACACACACACACACACACACAAACATAATAAATCAAGAGCTTAAAAAGACTTTAGAGATCATCTAGTCTGACCACCCATTTTACAAATGAGGAAACTAAAGGCCAAAGACCTAAGTAATTTGCTGAAGGTTACAAGGTAGAAGGTGATAAGTTTAGAATTTCAGCTCCTGTCCTATTGCACCAAATTTAGGTCTTTTCCCACTGTAACACTTCTCCTTTATCCCTATATATAGATAAAGTTATATGTATAGAGATAGATGTGAATATCTGTTAGTTATTACTAAGTAAATGTGGGTGTTTTTTTTTTTAAGGGAAGGAATCAGTTGTCAATTTATATAACCTATGCTTGCTTTTCCTCTCCTTTTTATTTATATATATTTTTGAGGCAATTGAGGTTAAGTGACTTGCCCATGGTCACACAGGTAGTAAGTATCTGCAGCCGGATTTGAACTCAGGCCCTCCTTTCTCCAGGGCCAGTGCTCTATCCACTGTGCCAACTACCGTGTTTCCCCGATAATAAGACCTATCCCGAAAATAAGCCCTCCCCTTACTGTGTAAGATTCCTCTAAAATAAGCCCTCCCCCGAAAATAAGCCCTATTGAGATTGCTACTGTAGTGAAGGTGATCCCCTGCGCTACACGCTACATTATGGTACCCTCTGTATGCACCATCCCCTCCCCCCCGTGAAACGCACGCCGCACTCCGAGCTGCATCCAATCAGAGCTGCAGCAGTGAGCGCGTCATCCTGTTCTTCCCCAGTGATTTGCTTATTGAATAAAGGTACATTTTTTTGTTCACATTTACCTGTTTATTAAAATTGCTGTCAATGTTCATTAAAATAAGCCCTCCCCTGAAAATAAGCCCTCTGGTGTTTTTCTGTCCAAAAAATTAATAAGACAGTGTCTTATTATCAGGGAAACATGGTAGCTGCCCTGTGGGTTGTTATTATTATTACTTGCTTCTGCTCTGTTGACTCCTGTTTCTCAGTCTATAAACACGTAAACACAATTCATACATTTCCAGGAAAAACTAAACACTGGACACTCCAACTACCTAATTCTTTTCTCTTTATTTCTAAGCTCTTGATTAGAATCATATGATTTCAATTCTTTCTCCCTCACAATCCAATTCTATTCAATTCAATTAGCAAGAATTTAGTTTTATTATAGTCAAGGCACTGTATTATTCACTGGGATTACATGACAAAAATGGAACATAGGCCTTCTGGTCAAGGATATTTTGTAGACAGATAAATACATATAAGATAATTTGATGTGGGAGAGAACACTAGCACATTGAGTTCAGGTCTGACTTTCTTTAGGAGGTGGCATTTGTATTGGGCCTTGAAGAAAGTTAAGTATTCCAAAAGTCAGAAGAGAGGGGGGGATACAGAAGGTGGAATGCTTAGTCAGGCAACAAAGTAGGTGAATTTGGATAGAATGTAGACCAAGTGAAGGGTAAAATGGTGAAATAAATATGGAAATGTAGGCTTAAACCAGATTGTGAAAGGCCTCAAATGCCAAACTGAAAAGTATATATATATATATTTATCCTAGGGTCACTGAAAATTTGCTGAAGAAGGGAGTGACGTGGTCAGACTTGTGCTTTGTGCTTTTGGCAGCCTTCTTTTTTTTTTTTTTGAAGGGCAGTTGGGGTTAAGCAACTTGCCCAAGGTCACAGGGCTAGTTTTTGTGTGTATGTGTTAAGTGTCTGAGGTCCAATCTGAACTCAGGTCCTCCTGACTCCTGGGCCGGTGCTGTACTACTCACTGTGCCACCTAGCCGCCCCCTTCTTTTTTTTTTTTAATAAAAAATTCCAGTTTTTATTTATTTAAAAAGACCAATAATAGGGAAGAGGGAGGAGGCTGCATAGTTTATCCTGAGAAAGTGCCAGAGCCCCTGCCCCTTCAGGGCCCAGGCAGGGCATGGGACACATTTTTCTTGGAAACAAAGATTTAGAAAGAATTCCAACAAATTGTTGCACAAAATACCCCTGAAAACAGAACCTTTGGTCACCGAATCCCCTGGCCAAGCAGTGCCTATGGAGCCCCTTCTGTAAAAGAACAGACCCCACAGCCAGCAGTGCCCAGGGCAAGCTGGCAGAGTCCATCCACAACCCACTGCTCACTGATGGCAGGGCAGTGGCTCAGTCCTCCCTGTGGTCGTCTGCAGCCCGTTTCCTTTTCTCTCCATGCTGGGGTTCTTCTCCCTCTTCCTCTTCATCCTCCTCTCCATCATCATCTTCATCTTCCTCATCTGCTACCCATCTTCCTCCTCCTTTTCCTCTTCCTCCTCCTCATCTTCTCCATCAACATCTTCACCATCCTCTACATCCTCATCAAGTTCTTCTTCATTCTCCCCGCAAACACTCTCCAGGCCTTCCCTCTCAGCCTCAGGGTCAGAATCTGGAGCTTCCTTGTCATGGGTATCATAGCCATCCAGGCAGGTGAGCTGGCACAAAAGGGCAAACGCACTCTCCCGTAGCTCATCAGCGTGGTCACATGGCATTTGAAAAGGTCCAGGTTCTTAAGGTTCGGCAGCTTCTTCAGGGGCTCCAGTGTTTTGATGTCTTTGAGGCTGGGTGTTCGTTTGGCCAGGACCTCCAGGCCTCCAGAGAGGTGGTTATCACTCAATTCCAACTTTCAAGGTCGGGGAAGCTTGGGTAGGTTGGCCAAAGACACAAGGTTGATGTCGACCATGCTAAGAAACTCAAGGTTTTCAAATTCTGAAGACAGGCCCCTAATCTTCCCATCATCTGAGAAGCAGTTATCCCGGACTAGATCTTTCACTTCCCCTGGCTTCCTGTTCCGCAGCTCCAGCGTAACCCGCCTCTTGATGTCCATGGCCGCGCAGCCCAAGCCCAGCCCAGCCAGGGAGCCCCAAGAGCCGCCGCCGCCAGGGAGACCTCCAGGAAGGTGCCAAAAGCACACAAAGGGGCGGAGGAGGGGGAGGGGGGCGGAGGGGAGGGCGGGGGGCGGAGGAGATAGCGCCCCCAGGGGCCCAGCAGCGCGTTCACGGGCAGACCAGACCGGCCCCAGTGCGCCCTCCTTTTGGCAGCCTTCTAAAGGATGGATTGGAGAGGGGAGAGGTTTGGGGCAGCTGGGAGACTATGGTAATCTAACACTACTCTGAAATTTATCATAACTATTGATAACTGTCCGGACGTCAGAGCTCCAGAAGTGAAATAATGGCCTAGTACAGGGACACTAATTTGAATAAATTAGTGGCAAGAGGAGGAAGAATCTCTGGTTATTCCCAGAAATAATGCTGATGGAAGAAAAGAGAATATAATACAACAGCATATTATAATATTAACATACTCATATTATATTATGTATTATAATATAATAAAGAAGAAAGGGAAGTTTCTAAATAGCTATAATTCCTGTAGAACCATACTGTCAGAACTATAGGATAGATAGTATATACAAAGATGATGGGTTGTCAGTATGTTAATGCTGGTGATCCCTTTACAAAGTGATGGAATTAGATCATTTTGGGATTGGCTGGGCTGAAAATTTGTCTATTCCCCAAGGACATTTAAAAGACTAAAATAGCCAGTCTAAGTCAAAAGGGGTGGAAGATCTTGGCCCCTGAGAGGGAATCACTGAGGGAGGAGGATCCTCTTTACTTCTTCCACCCCATCAGCCATTTTACATTGAAGGAAAATTACTCCAGTAGTTTTCCAGTAGGAGATACTACATTCAACATTGAACAGAAGCACACATGTGATTGGCACAGATATAGAAAGATGGTCACTCAAGAAAGCATCTTCCGGAGTTGGGTCCTCTAGATGCTGAGAAGGGAGCAGGCTGTGAATTTCAGATAGAGTTCAGTTCTTGCAATTGAGAGCACAAAAAGCTCAAATAAATAATCTTAGCAAAGGCACTGAACCTAGGGGGAGCATATGGAGGTTTCCACAAAGAGAGAGAGGATGCCAAAGTCCTCTGGCACTTCACTGTGAGTTGCTTGGCCACATGTGTTTCCTACATGTGTACCTCAATATCATTGCACTCTGAGTTGTGAGCTCTTCACAATCTGGTTTAATAAGCCTATATTTCCACATTTATTTTACCATCTTCCCACAGATGCTGTGTGTATTAAGGGAGAGTTTCCCCGGATTTTCAGGGGGCATATTTTGTTACTGTTATTTGATGCTATTTTAGTAAATGTCCTTTCTAAGATCCCATTGTGTCTACTGGTTGATTGCTAAGGGGAGTGGATCACACCAATTGGGGCTTGTCAACTATAAAAAAGTAAGAGTAACCCCCAACATGGTATCTTATAAACTAGGTGGTAATTGCCCCCCTACAAATCCAACTTGTGAATGGCAAATTGGGAAAGTAGCTCAGAGGAGGTTACATATTAAAATGGGACCCTAAGCATGTATTTGGTAGCCCCAAACTTCTAAATTCTAGCGTTATTTCTGCTGAAGACTCATTAAGAGGCTATGCCACTAAACTAAGTCTATAAAACAAACAAACAAAAAAAGGCCTATGCTGCCTTCTATGTCCTCTGAGCTGGGGGATATGGAGACAGTGGGGATCTGAGGCTATGACTGGAGTTTAATAAGTGCAGAATCTGAGTAGATAGGCAGTACTACTCTTACATTTCTATTTCTACCCAGCCAGGCCCCCAAGTTAAGCCTCCAGATCTTTGCTAATTACCCAGTGGCCTGCATTCCCTACACTGCAACATCCTCTGAGGTCCTGGATTAGCAGAGCCCTTGCAGGCGTTATGGCTTCAGTTACTATGACAACCCTTGCCTCTCCCCCACTCCCACAGGGCTCACCTACATTCCTGTGAACTAATGGCCACTCCCCACTGGCAGGCAGAAAGGAGCCCCCTTCAAATAGATATTCAAGGAAAATAAGTATTAAAGACTTGTCTGCCTCTCTCTGTGGTATGTTTTCCAACTTCTGGCAGTATTCCTTGGCCCCTCTTCTATTTCTGTCAGACTAGACTTCCTCCCATAGCATTATGCAGACAACCATTCCACAAATTTTCATCTGCTATGGTACCCACGACTTCTAAAGTCTAGTCTTTGAGTAAGGCTGTACTCCACGTTAAGCACTCGAACTACAGAGACAGTATCCTGACACAATTCCTGTCCTCAAGGAGTTTACATTGTATAGATACATGAGTCACCACAATGCAAGACACAAGGCAACAGGGATGAAGAAATCCAGAAAAAAAAACTCTTTGGAAATTGAGGAAGAGGAGATTGTTTTTAGCTGGGGGCATTAGGGAAGTTTTCATGGAGAAGGCTCTACAGGATTTCAAGAGGCAGAGATGAGTAGGGTCATTCTAGGTATGAAGGATATCTTTTGTGAAAAGCAAGAAACTGGGGACTAGCAGCTGGATTTTGACTGGAATGTAGAATGTGAAGGCAAGTCGTATAAAATAATTCTGGAAAAGTAGTTTGAAGTCAGCTTCCACAGAGCTTTAAATACCAAACTACAAAATACACATTTTATTCTACAGGAAGTAAAGACCCATTTAAAGTAGGGAATTTTTTTTTCGGTGCAGGTCAGGGGGAATTTAAATGGTCAGACCTTTGTGCAAGTCCCTGTGAGTTCCTTGAAGGAAAAAACCAAGTCATATTCACATATTTCCACACTAGTCACATTGCAAAAGAAAAGACACACACAGAGAAAAAAAATAAAGTTTTAAAAAGCATGCTTCAATCTGCATTGAGAGTTGATCAGTTCTTTCTCTGGAGGTGGATAGCATTTTTCATGATGGCTCCTTTGAAATTGTTTTGGGTAATTGTCTTGATCAGAGTTATGCTAACAAAAATAAAGTACGTACTGTTTCACTTGACATAAGAATTCATTTCAGCATACATTTGTTAAGTCCTACCCCATAGGAGTTACTATGGGAAACTACAAAGACGAAATAGTCCCTGCCCTTGAGGAATATACAGTCTACTGGGGAGGGGTGGGAGCTTTAAAATATAGTTACCCCTTCCACATCTTGATTTTCCCTGCCTCAGTTTTAATATATCAAGGATTGGCATAAGAAAACAAATGGGAATTTGGGGAGAGTTTTGCAGAAGCTATAGAAACATGCTAGGGCCAGCAGATGAAATAGAAAAAAAATTTAGAAATTCAGAAATGCATAAAATATATGCATAGTATTGTATGATATCATCACATTTTATCTTTTAGTACCATAATAATTCAGAATTCTTTTCTGGTATGAAGAGAGAGCCAAAAATTTTACATGGATTTTCCAGATCACAGTTGGGGTAGAAGAGGATGGGGGTGGCTCTCCTAACCCAGCGATGTGGAAGGGATAACTACCTGTACATGGATAAGCAAATAGAAGATCATTTGAGGAGGAAAAGGATTCAGCCAACTGGAGAGCTAGGCTGTCATGAAGGAAGCTGGGAGTTCTAAGAGGGAGAGGCGACAAAGGAGAGCATTCCAGATTTAGGGACAAGCCTGTGAAAAGGGAAAGAAATAGGAGGAATAGGAGGCCAGTTTGGCTGCACTATGACATCTGTCAAGAAGATTTAGAGGGAATAAGTCTGGAAAGGAAAGTGGGAGCCAGAATGTGGAAGGTTTTAAATGCTGAGCTGAGAAGTCTCTATTTTATCTTGGCTATAAGATACCTGAAGGTTTTTGAGTTGGGTAATACTTGGTCAGATGTGTGTTCCAAGAACACTGATTTAGTATTGATTGAATTGGCCAATCAATAAACATTTATTAAGTATGCTTCAGGCACTACAATGCCAGGTGCTAGGAATACAAAGACTCTGCCCTGGAAAAACTCACATTCTTCCATCCAGTGACATTGGCTTCCTTACTGTTCCTGAAACAAACAGTCCATTTCCCACATCCAGATATTTTCGCTGACTGTTCTCCATTTGTGGAATGCTCTTCCTCATCTTCCCTGGCTTCCTTTAAGTCCCAGCTAAAATTTCACTTTCTATGGGAAGCCTTTTCAGATCCCTCTTAATTCTTGAGGAAATTGATTATTTGATCATATAGATTATATATATGTTATATCTATACATATATAAAAAACACACACAATTTATCTTATATAGAGCTAATTTTGTATATTTGTTGTTTTCAATCATTTCAGTCATGTTTGACTCTTTGTGATCCCATTTGGGATTTTCTTGGCAAAGACACTGAAGTGGTATGCCATTTCCTTCTCCAGCTCATTTTATAGATGAGGAAAATGAGGAAAACAGGGTTAAGTGACTTGCCTAGGGTCACACAGTAGCTCCCTACCCCTGTTTAGGCCTTCATAATTACTTCTCTCTTGAACTGTTATAATCTCCTAAATGATCTCCTTGTTTCCAGTCTTTCTTCTTTTCAATTTTGCACTGGCATCCCCAAATGCCTACATTGCACTCTCTCATTAACTGCACTTCTTAGAATTTCATGTTTCCTTTACAACTTGGCTTAAACACCCTCCCCCCTTTTTACAAAAAGCCATTGCTTATTCTCTGAGCTACTAGTGTCCTGGATGGGAGGTGGACATGACTGAAATGACCAGACAACAACACAATTAGGATGATGATCTGGCTATATGAATGCAACTACATCTTGCAGATGTTGCATTACCAAGACATGGCCATTGTTTGAAAGTCATGGATTATTAACCTGGGTAACTGAAAAGATGATAATTCCTATAATACAGCGATGGAGAACCTGTGGCCTCAAAGTCATATGTGGTCCTCTAAGTCCTCAAGTGCAGTCCTTTGACTAAATCCAAACTTCACAGAACAAATCCCCTTAATAAAATGATTTGTTCTGTAAAACTTGGACTCAGTCAAAAGGCTGCACCCAAGGACCTAGAAGGCACCACATGTGGCGTCAAGACTTCAGGTTCCCTAGGGGCGACCAGGTAGCACAGCGAGTAAGAGCACCGGTTCCACTGTCAGGATGACTTGTGGATCAAATCCGGGCTCAGACACTTAGCACCCACCCAGAAACACCTGGCCGTGTAACCTTGAGCAAGTTACTTAACCCCAATTGCTTAGGGGCAGCCAGGTGGCTGATTTTGATTACATTAAATTAAGAAATTTTTGCACAAACAAAGCCAAAGCACCCAAGATTAGAAGGGAAGCAGAAAGTTAGGAAACAAACTTTATAGCCAGTGTCTCTGATAAAGGTCTCATTTCTAAAATATGTAGAGAACTGAGTCAAATTTATAAGAATACAAGTCATTCCCCAATTGATAAATGGTCAAAGGATATGAACAGGCAGTCTTTGGATGAAGAAATTAAAGCTATTTATAGTCATATGAAAAAGTGGTCTAAATCACTATTGATTAGAGAAATGCAAATTAAAACAACTCTGAAGTATACCACTATCAAATTTATTAGATTGGCTAACATGATAGAAAAAGAAAATGATAAATATTGGAGATTTGGGAAAATTGGAACCCTAATGCATTGTTGGTGGAGATATGAAGTGATCCAACCATTCTGGAAAGCAATTTGGAACTATGCCCAAATGGCTATAAAGCTGTGCATATCCTTTGATCCAGCAATACCACTACTGGGTCTATATCCCAAAGAAATCATAAAAAAGGGGAAAGAACCCACATGAACAAAAATATTTATAGCAGTTCTTTTTATGGTGGCAAAGAATTGGAAATTGATGGGATGCCCATCAATTGGGGAATGATTGAACAACTTGTGTTATATGAATGTAACAGAATACTATTGTTCCATAAGAAATAGTGAGATTTCAGAAAAACCTGTAAAGACTTATATGAACTGATGCTGAGTAAAGTGTGCAGAATCAGGAGTAAATTTTACATAGTAACAGCAACATTGTGTGATGATCAACCTTGTTAGACTTGGCTCTTCTCAACAATGAAATGATCTAAGGCAATTCTAAAAGATTCATGATGGAAAATGGTACCCATGTACAGAGAAAGAACCATGCAGATCAAAGCATACTATTTTCTCTCTTTTTGTTTTTTTTTCTTTCTTGTGGTTTTTCCCTCTGATTCTTCTTTCACAACATGATTAATGTGGAAATATTTTTAATATGATCATACATGTATAGCCTATATTGGATTGCATACCATCTTAGGGAGGAGGGAGGGGTAGAAAGGGGAGAAATTTAGAACTCACAATCTTATAAAAGTGAATGTTGAAAACTGAAAACAAATAAATACATTTTTAAAAGATCTGTTCATTGAAAATATATAATGATAAAAAACTGAATTCAGCCAGGCTTTTAAATGAGTGTTTTATTAATTATAGCAGTATGGCTATGAAGCCCTATATACTTTTGAAAAACTAGAAATGGAAGAGGAATTCAATCTACAGAAGTTATATTTGCTTCTTTATTGTACTGTTATGTTTCAAATGTAGTTGTTGCTAAAGAGAGACTAAAATGACCATGTGTGGTGTGTATAGGCATTTGGTGACAACACCTCCCCTGACACCTTGAAATAACTCTGTTATTTCATTCATAGGGGTCATCCATTCATAGCCTGGGAATTCTAGAACTGGATGATTTGGAAGATCCTTTCTGGCTCTAGCAATTTAGCAATCTAAGAAAGCACTATATAATTGTGTGTTATTCCTTGTAACAATTCTACGCGCAAGGTACTATAATTTATCTTCATTTTATAGGTAAGGGAATTGATTCTCAGAGATTAAATGACTTGCTTAAGGTTACAGGGCCAGTAAATTGCAGAGCCATGTCTCCTGATTCCAAGTCAAGTCAATAAGCATTTATTAAGTTTTTACGGTGTGGCAGACATTATGCTAAGGGCCAAGGATACAAATACAAGGGGAAAACAAAAGACAATCTCTACCATCAAGGAGCAAATAGTCTAATGGGCTCCATTGTTCTTTGTGTTCATGTTGCCTCTCAATTCCCCAAATGAGTCTGGGGTCCTGAAATTATCTCCTCCTATTCTGTGTCTGAATGCAAAACTAGTATCAAAAGAACACTAATTTCTGATCTCTCCAGATCAGACCTTGTAAAGGGAACAGTGAGGCCAGGGTATGATAGCTTACTTTGCTTCCTTTCGTTTGTCAGTCCCTCCTATCCCTATCCTTCTTCCATGGGTGGTTGGGGTGGGGTAGGGAGAGGACAGGCAGCATAAATTGAAATGGAACATCACAGTCATTGAATCTGTCCAGAAAAACAGATGGAGAGGAATAGGAAATGGGGAAGACACCTGTTGTCAGTCTCCTCCCTAGACACAGAAATTGGCTGCATGAACTCTGGCAAACCCCATCCATCCAAGAGTTATTGGCTTTGACAGGAACTTTTCAAAAGGCCATCTGAGGATACCAGGTGATCCCAAAGTGGAGAAAGGAACCAACTTCCACCTATTCCAACAAACACAAAAATCTACCATAGAGACCTCCTGATGAGCTCTGGTTCTATAGAGACTCATATCTTATACTTTTCTCTCACTGTGGGATCATGGAGTTTTAGATTTGAAAAGGATCTTAGGGATCACCTTGTTTATTCTCTCTATTTTACCAATGTATCAAGGGTCAGTTGTTCACTTTATCCCCTCAAGACTCCAGCACACAACTACTTCAAGCGAATAGGTTTGTGAGATTTCAGTGCCCAAGTGTTTATTGAGTGCCTGCTATGACCCAAGAGAAAGCTGAATTTAATACAGTATTCTGTTAAAGAACAAGCTGTCACCTAACATAGCAGGGAATCATGCAAAGCAGAAGGCAACTTATTACTTTGGGACTCCACCCAGAGCCTTCTGCTTCCAAAAGGCATCCAGGATATCAGGACATATCCGGAACAAAGTTCCGGAACAATAAAAAAGGGCTTCAGATAACCCAGGCTAGATTTAAACCAGTCATGCAAATTAACACCTGCCCATTGGCCTGTGCCCTAAAAGGGGCTGAGCTCTGAAAAAAATAAGAATTCATATTCAACAAACAGATTAAGTACCTACCATCTGCAATGCACTAAGCTAAAGCATTGAGATCACAAAGATGAAAAAATGTCATGGTTCCTACCCTGAAGTAATTATCAATCAGTAGAAGGGACTAGGATGTGTGTGTGTATACACACACACACACACACACATATGTATGTATATATACACACAAACATATATATGTATATATGGATGTATATATGTGTGTATATGTATGTATATGTATTTTATATATACACACATACAAACAAGTATGATATAAGCTCATGTGGCGTTTTAAGGTTTGCAAAGTATCTTACCTATATTATCTCATTCAATCCTCACAAGAGGATCGTTATGAGATAGGTTGCTATTATTGCTCCCATTTTACAGATGAGGAAGCTAAGATTCAGAAAAATACAGTGACTTGCCCAGGGTCACCCAGCTAATAAGTATCTGAAGCAGGATTCAAACCCAGGTCTTCCTGACTCCAAGTCTAGTGTTCTATTTGCTAGGTCATGCTGTTTTAAAAGGAGTGGCAGGGGAAATGCCATGAGGAGGGAGTCCCAAGGAGAGGATTAAACTGAGACTACAACCCATAACTTTCAACCTTTTCTTCTTCAAGTTACTAATGCTCAGTGACACCAAAACTGAGGCTGTGGGATTGGCTAAGTGGGAGAAAGACCTGTGAAATCCTTCCAAGTGTTAATGGGTTAAAAAGAAAAAAATTCTCTTTTTTTTGATATAAATAATGTTTATTTCTTTGTCTTCTTTACTCTTAGTTTCCCAAACTGTAAGATGAAAATAATAATACTTGCACTGCTGATATAGCCCAGTCAGTCCAGCCCTCTTCCCTGAAGGGAAAAGGATGGGGATACGGAGATAAGAAATAGTGTGACCAATGAATCTTTAGGTGCAGCCCACAACACCAAAGAAATTTACTAACTCTGGTGTTTATCCTTATCTAACTTACTCAAGGTGTATTCAAAAGGTGACTGGAACCTACTGATCCTTTTATTGTTCAGTTGTGTCTGACTCTTCAGGACCTGATATGGAAATGGGAATTTGAATATCTTTCCTGCCCCTTAACAGACCTAGGGGGGCTTTGAAGACCTTCCCTGCTCTGAAAGTAAACTCTGCCCCCTGATAGGCTGAATGTAGTCACTTGGAGCCTGTGGTGGGAGGAGTTTGCAGAGCCCACAGGAAGCTGGTCAGAGCTAGCCAGAAGGTGGAGGAGAGAGGAGGACCTCAGGCAAGGAGTCAGATAGGCTCCTGAGTAAATACTGATCTTGTATTGGTTTGTAGGAAGGCTGAAGGATGCTGTGACTCTCAGCATTATTATGGCTTCTGAATATCTTTGGTACTATGATGGAATCGGCTTACTGGTTTGGGGATTTGGTTTTCTGGAGACTAAATAAATGTTTCAGTCCTATCCTCTATCTGGAGAGTTTGGTATATTTTGTGATCGAAAGTCATGCAATACTTATAGTCACAGTCTTTATCATGATCATGGGAGCTGTAAATATTGCATTGGTGCTACATGACCCCATTTGGGGTTTTCTTGGTAAAGATACTAGAATGTCTTGCCATTTCCTTCTCCAGCTCATTTTACAGATGAGGAAACAGGTAAAGTGTTAAGTGACTTGCCCAAAAGTATCTGAGGTCAGATTTGAACTCAGAAAGATGAGTCTTCCTGTCTCCAGGCCCAGCACTCTACCCACTGTGCCACCATGCTGCCCCTATTTATCCTAGATTGGGACATTTGAAAAGGACTTCAGCTCCCTTTGTATCCCTCACTCCTTCAGTCACTTAGAACCAGCTGGCAGTTACTACTAGGTCTTGTTTCCTACAACTTCTGCATTTGCAGCTTCAACTGAAAGAGACCAGCTTAGACAGCTGAGACCTTGGGTGGCCCAGAGAAGCAGATTGACATCTGGATCCTTGTATTCTTTGTGTGTTGCATGCCCCACTGGTGGTTTGAGTGTTGCCAAAATATCTAGTACTGGGCTATGGAGTACAGAACTTTTCTATTTCTTGAGTTTCTCAGGGGCTTATTGTGAGTAAGTTATTAACTCTTCCATTATTTTTACCTGCTCCAACCTTAAACCTAGGATGTGGGTTAGTCAGGTTGGAAAATTTCAAGGAACAGAGACATAACCACACCTACCTTAAATTAACTGCAGGGGATTATTAAATCATCTATAGGGTGCCCTGCCTTACTGTCATTCTGAGACACTGCTTTGACTTAATCCAGTAAAGTTGTGTGTGTGTGTGTGTGTGTAGCTGAATATTAAGCAGCCTGCTCTTGATTTGACTATTTCCATAGCCTAATTGGAAGCAGTCTGTCCTTTTTCTGTTCCATCTCCCACAAATATGTTAACATCTTCCTAAGGCACAATGGTCTTTCCCAGGTCTCTAAGTTTGCATCACCAATTGTCTTGACCTTTGTCTTGCCCCTGGATCTTGGAGGAGAGAGACAGGCTGATGACCCACTTATATTCAATTCATTCACAAGTCAAGACATTACTCTTGGGCTATCATTGGTCCACTTGGAGAATGAAGGATTAATGATAACAATAACAACAAGGCACGAGGACTGTATCGCTTCCTAGTTCAGCAATCTTTAGTGGTCTCTTACTGTCTGTGGGATACTAGATGAGCTCTTTGGCCTGTCATTTAAACTCTTCCATGATCTGTCTTCAACTTACTATTCCAGACTTACTTATTACTCCCTTACATGCTACACATTCCAGCTAAAATAATAAGCTTACTGGCTCTTCCTTGAACTCATATCTCTGTCTGTCTGTCTCTCTCTCTCTCTTTCCTTGTCGTTGCACAGGTTGTCATCTGAAATACATTCCCTCTTCCCCTCTACCTTTTAGAATGCTGAATTTCTTTCAAGGCTTGGCTCAGGTATACCCCTCTTCCCCAGGAAACCTTTTTGGTGTCCCTACATGGGTGGGAGACTTGTGGTCTTGAGGCCACATATGGTTCTCTAGGTCCTCAAATGCAGTTATGGCTATGCTTGAGGACCTAGAGGGCCACAGGTGGCCTCAAGGCCTCAGGTTCCCCACACTTGGTAGAAATTCTTAGAGAAGTCAGGCAAGGCAAGGCTATAAGGAGCCAGAAGGAGCAGGTGGGAGCTGGGGAAACCCAATCTGGAGCTGAGCCCAGGAGCTAGGAGAGAAGGCCTGAGGCATACTAAGTAGCAAGGATCTTTAGTGCTCTGTTGATTGTTCCTGATGTTTAGAGAGCGAAGCTTGAGCAACAGTATATACAGCATGCCTGCCTCCATTAATCAAGAGTGAGGGCACCTCTGCCTACAGCATTCTGCGCCTACGCTCCAGGGTCAGATGAGAAGGATTAACTGTGCTGGGAAGGCAGGGTGTGGTTGGGAGAAGAAATGGAAGCTCTTCTATGCATCATTTCAGACTAGAGAAGTTTCCTCTCTCTAAGGTGGGTGGTATTGCTCAGTCATTTCAGTTGTATTCAACTCTTTGTGACCCTATTTGGGGTTTCTTGGTAAAGATACTGGAGTAGTTTTGCTATTTCCTTCTCCAGGGTTAAGTGTCTTGCCCAGGATCACATAGCTAGTAAGTGTCTGAAGCTGGATTTGTTTTTTATTTTATTTTTTTGCTTTTTTTTTTTTTTGCCTAAGGTCACACAGCTAGTTTTTTGTGTTAAGTGTCTGAGGCCAGATTTGAATTCAGGTCCTCCTGACTCCAAGATGGGTGCTCTATTCACTGAACCACCTAGCTGCCCACTGAAGCTGGATTTGGATATAGGAAGGTGAGTCTTTCTGACTCCAGGCCCACCTCTCTATCCATTTTGCCATCTAAGTCGCCCCTAAGATTTCATCAATGATCACTTATGCGCCAAGAATTTTAACAGTGATCTCTTAACACAGTCTCCACCTCCTGTTTAAAGGGACAGGGCTGATAGAACATCACGAGGAGACCTTGGGTTGTGAGAAAGTGGTGGACTAGGGAAATGGGGAAAGGCTTGAGTACAAAGAAGGACCCTCCTTGAAGAAGGTTTTGTCTTTGTCTCATGTGTTATTTCCCAAGTTGCCAAACTAGGATTTTATAGTCTTATCATAGATGGGACAATCCATCTCCTCTGCATTCTGTGCAGCTAGGTGGAGTAATGACTGGAGCTCAGGAAGACCCGAGTTCAAACCTAGCCTCAGACTGGATATGTCATTTAACCTCTGTTTGTCTCAATCTCCCCTGGAATCAGGAAGACTCATCTTCCTGAGTTCAAATCCAGCCCCAGACACTCACTAGCTTTGTTATTCTGGGTAAATTTACCCTGTTTGCCTCAGTTTCCTTATCTGTAAGATGAGCTGGAGAAGGAAATGGCAAACCGCTCCAGTATCTGCCAAGAAAACCCCAAATGGTATCACAAAGAGTCAGATATGATTGAAACAACAACTTCAGCTGTAAAATGGGGATAATAATAGCACCTGACTCTCAGGGTTGTTGTCAGGATCAAATGAGATATTTATAAAAGTACTTAGCATAAAGCTTAGTACATAGTAAGTGTTATATAAATTCTTATTTCCTTTCTTTCTCTCCTATATCCTTTTTGTACATCTTTGATCTCAGGAAACCAAATATCCAAGTAGGCCTCAGCTATTCATATATAAAGCCCTAGCTTTTAGACTTCAGTTTCATTGTCCTGACATTAGGCTGCTCTGCAGTAGAGTGATATTTGGCAACTGAGTTGCAGAACAGGGTGTGTGTAGAAAATGGGCACATACATTGAAGGCTGCCTGGGAAGGGAACCCTGAGGAGTAGAGATAGTTATTTTTTTTCCCACTGAATGTTCCCACAAAAAACAGCCCCAAGGCCGAGCTCCCAAAAAGATACAGAGAGGCAAAGAATGTAGCTTCATCCTGGGCATCTGCCTTTGACTTACCCTCATGACAAGATAATTACTTGAACCCCTCCACAAACTGGGACATTAGATATGTTAAATGTGAAGTTCAGTGACAAATGCCTTTCTGATGAAGAGTAACATGATGTCAGGATGCTGAATTTGAGGTCCAAGAGTTTAGACTGCCTAGTTGGCACGACAGGAGGTTTAACTCTTGTTGTTTTTCAATCATGTCCAACTCTTCATGATCCCATTGGCAAAGAAACTGGACTTGTTTGCTAGTTCCTTCTCCAGCTGTTTTACAGATGAGGAAACTGAGGTAAACAGGGTTAAATGACTTGCTTGGGGCCATACAGCTAGTAAATGCCTGAGGCTGGATTTGAATTCAGGAAGATGAGTCTTCTGACTCCAGGCTGAGTGCTTATATCAAAGGTCTATCTGATAGCAGAGAGGATGAGCAGAGGAAGAAAACTGGAAGTTCATTAGGTAGAGAAAGAGTGGCAGAAGAATGAGATAGAAAACAAAAAACAATGGGAGGCAAAAAGAGAAAGGTGGATGGCAGGCCTATTCACAGCCCACATATCTCTCCTTCCCCTCCTCCATGTTGTATCGGTTCATATCAGCTCGCAGGAGCAGCAGCTATGATGCTTTCTAGATGATCTTCAGGCTGAATACATTGCCAGTCACCTGACCACCACAATAATAAAACCATTCTGCCCCAAGGAAGACAGAGGGCATTGTATAAACAGCTTGTGGCTCCAGTAACCCACTATGCAGCTTGCCTCTCTAAAAGAAAGGATTGTCTTGGGTAACCTCTACAGCCCCCGGACGGCAGGCCTGCACACCACCAACCAACTCATACCCATTCCCCTCCCCCCTCAATGCAAGTGTAAGGAAAAATGATGCTTCTCCCTTACACAGAATCCCATTCAGCCATCTTGTAGGCCCTTCATCATCTTTTCATCCAACAGATTCAAAATGTATCTCTCTTTGAAGTTTCCTACTAATCCCTTCAGAATGCCCTCCTAGGATTTATTATCTTGAACTGAATGCTCCCATAGGCATCTCAAACTCAACATATCCAAAAGAGAACTCATTTTCTTTGTCCCCCAAACTCTCCCCTCTTCTGAACTTTCCAATGAGTGTTGAAAGTACCACCATCCTCTTGATTACCCAGGCTCCCACCCAACCTAGGCGTCATTCTCAACATCCCCGCATTTCTAATCCATTTCCAGATCCTATCATTTCTACCTACACAATGTCTTTTAAAGACATCCCCCCTCCCTCATTCCCCCTCATAAAGCCACAATGTTAGTTCAGATTAATCACTTTGTGCCTGGACAAGTATAATAACATTTTCAAATTGTTCTCCCAACTTCAGTTTTCTCTCCGCTCCACTCCATTCTCTATTCAGATGCCAAGAATTCCTTGGATTCTTCAAGTCCCATCTAAAATCCTGCCTTCTACAGGAGCCTTCCTCAACCCCTCAATTCCAGCGGCTTCCCTCTGTGGATGATTTCTACTTATCCTATATATAGCCTGCTTGTACATAGCTATTTGTATGTTGGCTTCCTTGTTAGATCTTAAGTTCCTTTTGCCTATCTTTATATTCCTAGCACTTAGCATAGTGTCTGGTAGGTAGGTGCTCAATAATTTTAGTAGGTACTTAATAAATGTTGATTGATTGACCGATCAATAAACATTTATTAAACACCTGTTATGTGCCAGGCACCATACTAAGCACTGAAGATACAAAAAGAGGCAAAAGACAGTCCCTGCCCTCAAGGAACTTACAATTGGGGAGGCAACATACATACCAATATATACCAATATATATTGCAGGCTATACAGGATAAATAGGAAATAATCAACAGAGGGAAGCTGCTGGAATGAAGGGGTTAAGGAAGTCTTCTTGTAGAAAGTGGAATTTTCGATGGTACTTGAAACCAGGGAGATAAGTAGTTAGAGTGGAGGAAGGAGAGTGTTCCAGACATACGGGACAGCCAGAGAGAATGCTCAGAGCCAAGAACTGGAGTGTCCTGTTTGTGGAACAGCCAGGAGGCAAGTGTCACTGGATCTAAGAATATGATGCAGTAGGACAGCGCTAGGTTATTAAGGTCTTTGTTTCAATGCTGAACAGAGCATTTTGTATTTGTTTCTGGAGGCAACAGAAAGTCACTGGGGAAGAGGGGGAACTGTATAATTAAAACTGTATCTTAGAACTGACCAGGGCAGCTAGGTGGCACAGTGAATAGAGCACTGGCCCTGAAGTCAGGAGGGCCTGAGTTCAAATCCGGCCTCAGATACTTGACACAGTTACTAGCTGTGTGACTTTGGGGAAGTAACCCCTATTGCCTTGCCTTCCCTCAAAAAAAAAAAAAAGAACTGATTGAGTGATTTTTCTAAAATGTGGGTTAGACCATGTCTCCTCCCTGCTCTAGGAGCTCCAGGGTTCCCTATCACCTCTAAGATCTAATATAAAGCCCTCTGTTTGGCATTTTAATTTCTTCACAACCTGGCCCACAATCTTTCTAGTGTTCTTACAACATTACTCCCATTCTTATACTCTAAGATCCAACTACACTGGCCTCTCCCATCTCAGAGCCTTCACACTGGCTGTCTATCATACCTGAAATGCTCTACTCCTAATCTTTGCCCCTTGGTTTACTTGGTTTCCTCCAATATTTAGCTCCAATCTCACCTTCTGCAGAAGGCCTTTCCTGATCTCCACCAGCTACTAATGCATTTTCCATTCAAATTACTTGCAATCACTCTGTATATATCATGGATGTAGCTATTTATATACATGTTGTTTTTCCCATTAAATGTTGAACTATTTAAAGATAGGGGTTTTTCTTCTCAAACTTTCTTTGTATCTTTAGCAATTAAAAGTGCCCAGCACATAGTAAATGCTTAATAAATACTTGTTGACTGACAAGTTGATTGCAAAACACAAACTGAAGAACCAAAAGTAAAAACATCAGAGTGAGATAGAGAAAGGAGGAGAATTGGGCCAGAATTAGGTATCTTTAGAATGAGTTGAATGAAGTAGGGGATGGATTACTACTTAGTCACTATCATGGCCACAGATTAGAAATGTGAAAACTCAGGTGTTAAGTGACTTTCCCAGGGTCCACACAAGTAGCAAATTCATAATGTAATAGATTTAGAACTGGAAGGGACCTTTGAGGCCATATAGTCTAGTCTGGATAGAGTATCCAGTCTGGAGTCAGGAAGACTTATCTTCCTAAATTCAAATGTAACCTAAGATATTAGCTATGTGACCCTGTTTGCCTCAGTTTCCTCATCTGTAAAAAGAGTTGGAGAAGTAAATGGCAAATCACTCCAGTATCTTTGCCAAGAAAACCGCAAATGGGGCCATGAAGAGTCAGACATGACTGAAACAACTGAACAACCACCAAAAGATGTTAAGTGGTAAGTGGTTTGTCCAAAGAAACCCAAGAAGTAAGGAACAAAGTGAAGATTTGAACTCAGGTTCCTTGACTCCAAATCCAGGCCTGTTTCAAATACTCCACACTAAATTTCTCATTATGCACAAAAAGATAGTACAAGAAAATAATTCTCTTCCCTTGTGGGGTCTGGCTAATGAGAACAAAATTAGTTATATAAGGAGAGTCAGTGGGCTCAGGAGATATCCTTTCTAATGCAGGAGATTATTTGAGTGGTCCTTCTGTCCACTTCTGTGGATGCAGGCCAGTCAAGTGGTTTCTGTTTTGCTTAAGGGAGACTATAGCCAGAGACAAATGAAAAGCAACTCATTTGCCTGCATTTTGTTTTGTTTCCCAAAGGCTCTATTTCCTATACTTATCCCTTCATTTAAGGGCCCTACTGAGTAAACTGCAGATTACTACTCTTCTGTAAAATCTCCAGTCTCCTAAAGGGCAATGATTTAGCAGAAACATCCCTGACTTAAAAATAGTCACTCAAGCTTCCAAACTCTCCCATCTGCACATCTCTTCCAAACCCTATAGTCCCACCTTATCTAAGAAAAATAGCCCTGTACCTTGCTTTAACCTCCTACAAGAAGCAGGAGAGTATGCTGGTCCAACTTCCAACTCTTATTGAAAGCTAGACTGGCTGATGCTTTCTTTTCAACCCTTCCCCCATACACACAGAGGCACCATATAGTCCAATTATGCCATGGAAACTATTCACACACTCTGCCCAGTTCACATGGCCTCTGAAGAAAAAAAAAAAAAGAACAGAGTTATTCTGTGATTGCCAAGAGCTACAGTTCTACCAATCCTGACTAAACTACCAAAGTAGGATCTCTTATGAAACAAGGCTTATTTAAAATCTCAGAAGAAATTACTTACTTTCATCTTCAAAGTCCCCAATTATCCCAACCCACAGTCCTCTCTCTCTCTCTCTCTCTCTCTCTCTCTCTCTCTCTCTCTCTCTC